>NC_059362.1:21606825-22206825 GCF_019703515.2 Myxocyprinus asiaticus
TGTGTGTGTGTATATATCACAATAATTATGTATTTGCTTTTGAAATGAAGTTATTTATTTTAATCATTTCATCCAAATAGCCATTGTAGCCAAGTAGATTCATAATGTTGAAGGCATTAAAAAAAATCTATTTAGAAATAATGAAGGCAAGTTTCCCACAGTTTTTCAATAAATGAAACAAATAAATGCAAACACATTTTAATTGAAATGCATTTATATTTATATTCCATATACAATGATTCATATATTTTTACTAAAACATTTTTGTGAATGAACAAGATGCACAAAAACTACTCAACCCAGTTGAATATTGCATAATACTAAATTATTTCTGTGGGAACAAGTCAAGTTTATTATTATAATATAATACTGAATTATCATTATTATTTTGAGGATTAAATTTGTGTTGTACAAAAATAATATATTTTGGTCCTATTTAATTCACCTTTACCTGGGGCTTTTATTTTGACAATGAAAGTGCTGTTTGTTAGTGGTCGACCGATGTGGTTTTTTTTTTAATGGCTGATGCCGATATCCAGAGAGCAGGGTGGTCGATACAATGCCGATATATCACACAATTTAATATAGTAAATAGCAAACATAAAATTGCATAAATAATATAAACTCTTATTTAGCACTATATTTACTCAATTTCACACAAAACTAAAAAATATTGTATATTAAATGGTAGATCGCAGTTTCTTCAGATTTTTTAGTCTTTAAATTTGAGTAACTTATTTGCACATGAAGAAATTGTTAATATGTTAGGAAGAAGGAAATAACAGTACACACAGTAGTCCAGCAACCATGGATGGCACGTCCACGTTAGCAATTGCATTAACTAAAAAAACAAACAAAAAACAAATCAAACCAATTGTACATACAGTGCATAGTGAATAAGACATTTACTCATAGCACACGTGAAACGCTTTTACCTTGGGCTGCATCCGAAAACGTAGGCAGCTGACTTGCTACCTTGCTGCTTAATCAGTTAATGGCTTAACTGACATCTGTTTTGAATGAATGGAGCTCTTAAGGAAACCGGTCTCCGAACAGTTTGAAAAGCACCTTAATTTCATCGTACCTCCGTATACAGCCTCCGGAGTCAGCATTTTCCTGGTTTCGGACGCAGCCTTGAAGTTGTGCTCACACGCTCGTGCGGATCCATCTCCTGACAGTTTAAACGGCCTGGATCGCCTACTTGGATTGTCACAGATAGACCATCATGATTTGTGAATGAGAGGAACTTTTGATCCTGATCCTGAAGTTTTTGATTCTGGCTAATAGAATACACGCTTCAGAGAAAGATATTAGATGAGTGCTCGATGGGAAGAAAACGCTGGATTTTCGTGAAGTTCGTGAGTGACGTGTTTAAAAAGATGATATCTGCATATTTGCAGATGGTATATAGAAGTTTTATTGATATTTGCCTTTTATTACAAAAGTTACAGGGAACTGTTGAGGAGAGACTGTTAGAATACGTGCTTCAGAGGAAGATTTATGAGCGTTCCACATGATGCTGAATCTGCTGAAGTTGTGTAAGGTTGGTTTATTACATCTGTTTAAACGAGATGTGCATATTTGCAGACAGTATATGATATTAGTTTTATTGATATTTGCCTTTTTATCATTAAGACAGTTAAAAGTTACAAGGAACTGTTGAGGAGAGAGATGGAGAATGAAACAGGCGAGCGCTTAAACATTATGAGCTCAAACGTGTCTGCCGCGACTCTGATATGCAGACCGTTTAAATGAGACTGTGTTGCACACCGGTCTGTTATTGTAGTAACATGATGGCATGTAACAACAAAACGAACCATGACTGGTTGTTTACATGTCTCAGACGCTTCCCATGCAAGCAGGCGATTTTCGGCCCCCTCAAGAAAAAAATCAGGCGAACGGGAAAATTTATCGGCTGATGCCGATAATTACAAAAAGTCAGAGTAGTGGCCGATTTATCGGCCTCCGCGATATATCGGTCGACCACTACTGTTTGTATTTGACAGTTTACAGTGTTCTGCATCTGGTGAAATGCTGTCATCTGCTTTTGTGTTATATTGTGCTGTGTTTGTAGATTTGTATAATAACCTGTAGCAGTTACTTATGTTTGGAATTGTGCGAATGCTTAAACCTGCAGTACTTGATTTAGTAGTTGATTTCACAATTCACATGAACTTGTTTTTGTGTGTGTATGTTTTATTATTATTAAACAAAAATATTGTACAACAATTTCAGGGTCAGTTGTAAACAAATACATAAAGACAAAAGTACAGATATTACAATGCACGTGAACTGCTCTCAGGGCGCTGCACCGCACGTGCACACAGAACAGCGCTTCACCGGTTTATTCACACAGACCAAGTTTATCTGTCTTTAAATTAGAGGTCGACCGATAGTGGATTTTACTGATAACAATATCTAAGTTGGGCAGTACCTGCTAATAACCGATTTAATCAACCGGTATTTTTTTAAATTGATACTGAATGAAAAAATAACACTCAAAGTAAAATAGTGCTGAACTGAACCATGAAAATGTAGTGTACTTTTTAAAATTAAATAAATATATAAATATTAATATATTTGAACTAATATACAAATTTAAAGTCAGCTGATTTTTAAGTTGACGTTGTTTCCTTAGTCCATTAGAGAGCGCAATAAATACATAAACCATTCAGCACTGTTATATTATTGCATAGAACATTCCTATCCTGGCTGTTGAAAAAAAGAGCATTTCATTTTCAAATAATGTGCATAAAATAATAAACTTTTAGTTGGTCAATATTCTCAAATGTTAAGTCAAAAGTAAAATGAGGGGGAAAATGCTTCAATAGACTGTTCACATGATGTTACACTTGCACTGATTCCTACTACTCCAGACTCTGGATTCATAATAACAGCGAAATACCACATTGTTTTTGATTCAGTACTGTTGTATGTAGAGTAGCAATATTCACAGATAGCAGTGGTATTTGGTTGAACTCGGTGGTGAAGCGGCTTAGACTATGAGCCCAGGCCAGGGGCTCTTCAAAACAATGGAGCACAACAGACTGGAACCAAACTCGAGGATCTCAAGACACATTTCCAAGTTGAACATCTTTCCTGACAAAGTATTTAAACAACTAATTTCTTAATCTGAGAAAAGCTTATAAGAGAGCAAGATGCAACAGCCAAAGACCACCACCAACTGTAAGGGGCTGTTCACACCAAACACTTTTGCGACCATCCATTTGATTTTCTATATAAATGCGTGCTAGATGAACGTCTTTGTTTCCCTTTGTTTTTGTTTATTCAGCGTCTCATGCAGGAACGGTGTTTTTTTTTAGATGATGTGTCTAATTAAAAAGAACTTTAAAAGTATATTGAGACATCTGCTTTCTCTTAAACTGTATTTGTTGTGCTGTATCTAGCCTGTTTTAGCACAAGAATGTGATTGATCTGAAGTCATCGTATTACAGTGAGGATAAAAATTGAATTGAAATCAGATGCATTTCTGATTTGTTTATGAAGGCTGCATGAAGATATTAATTTGCTTTCTCACATCACTAGCTTTAAATAAGAAACTAAACTGGCTAACGAATGCATAAACATGACCAGCTGGATATAAACTAATGCAAATAGATGGTAAGATTTAGATTTGGGATTTGGGTAGGACTCGCGTGTATTTTTGTTACATTGTTCTAAACGCTTGAGGCTAGCAATGTTAACGTCCTCTCAGCCTTGTCGGCACACATAATGCTGTTCTCTACTAATGCGGCTTCTAGTCAACAAATTAATTACTTTATAATGATATGACAATGTGTACTGTATACCTTTTCGTTGTTGATGTTTTAAATCCTCGTCCGAAGTGTTCCGCTCAAAGTATAGTCTCACGTGTCAAAACAAACACCACAAGGCATCAGTGAAATGAGGCCGCTCTCTTACTGTATAACGACAGCAGACCCTTCCCAGCCACTCCAGCACCAGAAGCAATGGGTGAAAACTATCAGTGTGGATTTTTGCTGATAGCGATAGTTCCAGAAATCTGTTATCGGTGCAGATTAATCGGCGAAACTGATATATCGGTCGACCTCTATTTAAATCGAGCCTGTTGTGGTTTAATAATTACATATGACCTTCTTGCCATTTTGGTGTTATTTTGATTAATTGTGCTGTCATGAAAGATTGTGAAATTAGTCTATTGATGAGCTCTTTATGAAATTGAATGGCCAAATAAAAAGCGCATTAAAATCATCACAATATTCACAATACCGTTTAATTTTATATCGTCAGCAAAATCATTGGGATTATATTGTGAATATTCAATAAATTGCTCAGCCCTATTTCTGTTGTTAGCCCCAGGTTCTCAACTAATTTTTTTTACAAAAAACTGCCCATTATGCACTACCTCCCTGGCACTGGGTTCCTTCTCTACTTTAGCACAGTTTCACAAATGACACAGTGAACAGGACAACTTGGGCTGCACAATTATGACAAAAGATATAATTGTCATGTTATATTATACATATTGGTATTATTTTTATATATATTTAAGAAAATACATTAAAATACTTTTGGATGCCATATCCTTTATGTAGGCTACACCTGAATTACTAGGGCCTAAATGGTGATCTTAACATTGGCCCTCTTAGCAGCATGAAAACAAAACTGTTATTAAATCTTTGAATAAATTATACATAAAAATCACGTCTGCGATTGGTAACAAATGTTTAACTGCAGCAAAAACATGCTGTAAATATAGAATTTTGACGCAACGGAAGTAACTTTTCACTATTAGCTAATTGTGGAAGCTGTAATTGTAATCTAGATTATTTATTCGATGGGAGGACAACTTTGAACTAATCAAAGTGTGTTTCTGCAGTGAATGCCTGCTGTTGATTCTGAATTTGCTCAGAGAGTGCCTAAATTGTTTTGCTGTGTTGCCATACATGGATGTGTTGCATGAGTGATTTGTGTTTGACTAATGCATGTGCACCTTCCTGAGCGAGCCAGTGGGCTAATGAATTGTGAGCAGGTGTTCTCCAGTAATTAAAGTGCATTATCACACAGCAAGTTTAATTTCTCCTTGATCTATGACCTTGTTCAAAATGCTAATGATTGTAATGGAGTTGTACTTCATGGTGTCATTGTGGCCATAACAAAGCCATTTAACAGCATGTTAGCTAGAGGGACTGATACAATGCTAGCTTACTATACTGCAACTAGGCCTTAGTCTTTTTAGTGAGACATAAAGCTACTTAGCATTGCCTCTGTCGTTTATCTAGATACTGAAACTGGAGTAATCAGCAGTACTGTAACTGGACAAGACATTGAGACAACTGGCTTGTCAGATGGTTTGATGATGAGCTAGCAGTCAAGGGTGTCAAATGGCTGCTTCACTGTAGTAACCAACGGGCTGATTGCCAGATGGGAAGTTGCCCATGAGCAGTGTATGGAATATTGCCATTTCATGTTGGGGTCATAACACAAGTGTATTAGTATCAGATGGTGTAGTTTCACAGATCAGGTTAATGCGTTCACATTAATTTTGAGAAGCCTTGTTAGTTTAGATTAGGATAGGCAGACCACTGTGTAATACATGGTTTGGAAGGATTGAGAGCTGTGAGAATTGATTCAGGCCAGCGTCTTTGGGAGATCTGTGAGTTGGGTCCACTGGGATATGGCAGCTTCCAACCTCACAGCCTGTTTCTAGTGCTGCCAAGCAGCCATGCTGCTCTCAGTCTACAAAAGCTACAGAAGATTTATTATATTCTGGTGAAATAATGTGGCTTGCCTTTACAAGGTGTTTGCTTGGTCGACAGCGGCAACTTTATAATGTATTTCTATACTGTTAATCAAGTGCATTAGAAGAGTATACTGAAAGACCGTCTGTTTTGAGTTAAACTGGTTATATTATGTGGTTGGCTGGTACGTGTTTTCTTTTCTCACTCCTGAATAATAGAACGAAAAATTATATTATATCTTATTTTTTACAGATATACTTTTGTAGTGATATGATGTACATATTAGTAAGTTTAGTTGTGATTTTGTCCAAGAAATGGCCCATGCATGGTGTGACACTGTATTGGAAGTTTAATTTATAAAGTGTACAGTGTGTATATATAGCAAACACATTTGTGGTAAAGCCATCTTGACTCTGCCAGGAAGAATAGAATAAAATAACATCCCTGAAGAGCATCAGAGTAAGGGAATTAATCAGAGGCATGTATAAATTAAATATTGGATTCAATCTTAAAATGTGACAAATTGAAAAAGAAAATAATGTTTCTGTCCTGTAAAGGTGGAAACGGTGAAGATCTGAATCAAGAAAACATAATATTGTTTTTTAAATGACAGTAAATATGGAACTTTATGACACTATATCTCAAATTGTTTTTTAAGTAGTAATTTCAACATTTCAGTTTCTGACTCCTTTATGTAGTACATGTCATTGGAAAACTTGTCATCAGGGCGATATAACTTGTATGCACCTTTGCTTGCTTTTCTGTATGTAATGTAACTGAGTCTGTGGTGCCCATTGCCCTCCCCTCCTGCTTAATTAGCACCCAGAGGGGAGGGGTTTGTTGTATTGTCATTACTAATGATCTTGTTGGCATAGCAGCAGAATGCTAAATGGGCCGTGTGTGTACACACTCACCCAGAGCGTGCCCTACGCTGGCCAAGTCTACAGTGAAAAGTACTATGCAAGCATAATTGTGCATCTCTCTCAGTACTCCTGATTCCTGCAGCCTGATCGGTTTTCAGACTAGCTGCACTTAAACTCTCGTTTGACTTGCTTTATTGATGATGGTGTCTCATGGGTATGTAAGGTTAACTAAAAGCATTGTAGTCAATGATGGTGCATGATGGTGTCTGTAGGAACTCAACCCCTGGGTGGGAGAGTGCTAAAAGGGGGGAGGGTACTGAACGCAGAATATCATTTACTGGCTTCAGGGCCCAGAGTGTACGTCAGGCTGCATCTTCCTGTCCTACCAGGGCCATAATACTGCTTAAACAAAGCTATTGTCTGCTTTTATGCTCTGGAAGCCTGGCGGAAAAGGACAATTGTTAGAGTCGAAGCAATATATGTCATATGGACTTGTGTGGAGAGGTCACTGGTTTTGTGCAGAGACACAAAGTGGAAGAGGGATTTCTGATTTCGAAGACATAACTTAAGACAAATGGGTATGTTGTTGAGAGTGGATGGGAAAGACTTTCCACATTGGTCTCTGAATGTGAGACTAGCAAAGCCACCTAGAAAGCCCTCTTCAGCTAAACCTTTTCTGGTGTGGAATAGCCAGGCATTGCTTAAGGGCCGATCTGAGGTTGAGTTGTTGACAAGGGAGGATGGGAAAGGCTTTTCACACTGGCCTCTGAGAAAGACTAGCAAAGCCACCCAAAAATGGCTTGTCAGCTAAATCTTTTTTGGTTTAGATTGATATAGCCAGGATTCAGCAAAATTCCACAGGATAAGAAGAGATGATTTTAAGCGAGTGTGAAACACTCAAAAACTACATCCCAAGCCATCTTTTTTTATTATGCTGGACTTCATACTGGTCACTGCCAAACCAAGCAACTTATCGTTGGTCAATGCTGTGAATTTGCATGTCAAAATTCATCAAACTTGATCCCCACGTAAAATTCGCATAGGGAAATTCCTTCATCACTGGAAGTCCATCAGGGGAATTTCACCTGAGGGACGAATCTTTCGCGCATTCTCATTAAGATGACTGCATTTTGCCAACGGAATTTTGCAGAGCAAAGGTATATGCGACTAAGCTTTTAGGCATCACGTAGGGTCAAGAGAACAAGAGACTAGCAGAGCCACCCAGAAAACCCTCTGCAGCTCCTCCACAGGCTGAGTTAGGGTGGGACCTCAAGGTGAATGTCACTGTACTCATAGTCTTCCCCAGCAATTTTTTCAGCAACTTCCTTTGATGTGTCCCCATCCCCTCACCAACCTGCTCTCCTGTCATTACCAGGATCTGAGGAGTAATCTCTGCCGTTTCCTTCAGGTTAATTAGACTGTATGCTTGAGGTTGTCTTCAGAGAGTTTTTATGGTTGGTGTTGACACTTGTTGGTCTTCTGGATACTTGCACCAACAAAAGAAATAAATAGGGTTATTGGTTTGGAATTTAAGATGGATGTGTGATGGATGCTGAGTTGACAGACCGAGAGAAAGAGAAAGAGTGCAGATGAAATGACCTGTTTACCCCCTGTCGGCAGTATAGTCGTATTGGTGATGGAGTAGGGGACACCTTTCTCTTCTGGGTGATTGATTACAGAGCTGGCTTTTCAACCTCCTCTTCCCACCGCAAAGGGTGTGATGTGGCCCCTGCGAGGTGACTGGACCTCAAACACCCCCAACAGTCCCCAAACTTAGTCTACCAAGTCTAGACTTGGTTGACACAAACATGACCTTGTCATGCTGGGGTGAATAGCTTCCATCACATTGCTGATCACCTGCTCTAGAGGGCTGGTGAGAATAAAGTGTTCTTATTTGTGATCAGACCTGTGCTGCAGGTCCCTGAGAAGAACATGGAGGCTAAACCTGCACCATGGCTTGATCGTCTTAATAAATGTACACTGGGATTGCACTGTTTTTCCTATATGGGATGGGCATTCTTTGCTTCTAAGGTGCTGAATTTATCAAGGGGGGACTAGCTTTGATTTATTTCCACCATTACTTTTCCAGCAGTCCAAATTTGGATGCATTCGTTGCCATATGACCCAAATAAGTTCTAGGAAATGAAATGCACTAAAGATGGAATATTTGATTGAAATTATTTTAACATCATGTTTAATTAATTTAATCAGTCATTCCAAACTGTTCTGAAGGGGTGTCACGAAAACTTGAAGGCCCATTCTGCCCCTAAACTAACGAACAGGAAACTCTCATCTTGTTCAAGACTGATAATACAAAAAATCTTTTAGCAGCCTGTAATTGGCCTGGTGGTGTCTCACATTTAGAGGTAATTGAAGGTTATGGTCAGTGTTGTCCATTGCTTCTCTACCCTCAGTCTGGCCCAAATCTCTGTCAGTCAACAGTTCAGCAAAAAAGATGGGATTGACATCCCAGATTAATGGAGATTATATGCAGTAGTCGCTTACCAAGATATGAATAAATGACCTGCAGGTCCCCTGAGGACAATCGATCAAAATATGTCACAGAACTGAAGCTTAGACTTGGAGGGAAGGGTTTGTGTGTGTGCTTCGTTATGGTGCAGGGATAAATGTGTCTCCAGAAATTGGCTAAATCCAACAAAACCACCCTTTGGGAACATTTGGGGGCATTCTCATTTGGAAAAAAAAATTCATAAATATAAAAAAAAAAAAAATTATTGAATGTTTTATACTAAATGCAAGTTTTAGTTTTATTTATGGTTGGTCTATAGTGTTTAAGGTTTTGTGTATTGACATCAGTTTGATTAGTCTTTATTCATTATGCTTATAATATAGAAATACAGATTATAGGGCTTTTTAATTTACCGTTACATTTATCACATACTACTGTTATAATTATACAGCATGGGTGTTATTAATGTAATATCGAACTTTGAGCTTTCAGTTTAATTTAGTATGTGACTCGTAGGTTATACATTTCATTGACACAGATAATGACTGCTGACATGTCAAAGAAGATTGAGGCAATATTTCAAAGCTTAAGGCTAAACATTTTCTGAGTGTTTTAAGTATCTCTGCTCTCCCCTATTTTGTAATTAGCTTTAAGCAAGTCTATGGTAATAAGATGCAAAATATTTGCCATTTAGCTGTTGCTTTCCATCTTTTCCATAAACTTGTTGTAAGTCTTAAAGTATTGACCATCACACTTATTTTGCTTCTAATCACAATGGCAGACATGATCTTCTGGTAATGTGTTGATTGGCTGAGAGGGTGGGTAAGGGATCATCCTGGCAGGTCAGACAAGGGAAGTTTGCCTCTCTGCATTTCCGCTCCCTAAAGCAGATAAGGAAATTAACTTCTCTTTCTCTCACCAAAGTCACCAGGGAATGGAGACCTTTATCTTTAACTCTGTTTCTATGTTGGTCTCTTTTTCATTCCTTCATTAACCCATCCATAGCATAGGCCCAGTTCTCTATATCTCTCCCAGTTCTCTTGCTCTATTTGTGGTGGGGGTATTGACGGAGTGCTGAAGGCTTCAGTACTTCAGATATGGTGTGTGTGAAGGCTCTTAGACCACCTTGCCTCGCACTTAAACAAGTCACAGTGACCTTTATAGGTCGCCATGGTGAGGCGTCCTCAACTGGACATTACTTGTTTCTTGAAACCTCTCGTAATGCTGGTGAAAAATGTTTTGTCCTCTTAGCAAGGAGATCCTGAGAGGAGATCTTGCATTATGCTGTCATGGGATTATGTGATTTAAAGTTAACATTGTTTTAAAATTCCACATTTGTAATAATCAGATGGTTTGCACTGAGCAGGGTCTTGTGTGTGCATGTTTCAAAGCATTGCAGTAGATTGCGTGTGTGCGCAACTACCAATTGAAACTGCAGCGTGGGAGCCTTTTGAAGCTGATGAGAAGCCTGATGAAAGGTCTCCAGGGTCATTCTTAGCCTCTCTCACTTCAGCCCCCTCTAATTTCAGCCCATCCCCTCTTTAAACTGCCCCATCCACCAACTGTGGGAACCTGCACCTGTGGCTCCCTCCTTTACCACCACCCCCCTGCAAGCCACCCACCTACTAATACTGCCACACAAACACACACACAGGCTGGTTACAGGCTTAATGTCCCAACATGACTGCAGTCTTACCAAATGCAAGTATGTGATGACCTGGAGGATTGCACAGTTTTGACAACAAGCACATTAGTAGGGGGGAAATGGAGGGCAAGTAGGATGCGTTTGCTCCCAGCAAATGTGTCCATACCAAGGCGGCCTGCGTTAGCTTGTTCACAGCCCAATATAAATATTTTGTTATCTGCAAAAGTAGTCCATGATAAGCAGTTTAGAATTTAGATAGAACTACTGTTTTAACGGCAACATACATCTCCAATAGAGCCAGTTTTGGCATGTGCATTTTTGTTCAATTATGTTGTATGTCAGATCCTTTCTAAGGGCCATGGATGGAGACTATGTGTGTGGCTGAAGGAATGTTTTTGGAGTGTCACAAGACTCAGGTTGATGATATCTCTCGGTGACGGAGTTTAGATGGAGGTCTTTGTTCAGTGGTCACCTCCCCCCACCAGGCTTTATCCGCATCTAGCCCTTTGGGCAGCTGTCACATAATCCAGCTAACCAGAGACGGAGTGTGTGGGAACAGGACCATCCCCGTGGTACCGTCTCTCTCTCTCTCTTTTTCACACACATACACACACACCCTGACATTCTGAACTTTCTCCTTGGGTATGCACATGCATGCACTGGTACACATGACCACATGTTCACAGCCAACCGGATCAATCCAGCATATTCATTTACTGATGGAGCTCTGAACCAAATCCGCATGCACATACAAGCAAATACACACATTTCACGTAGACAAGTATGCATATAAACACAGATGCTCACTACCACGAGACCCCACTAATACGCTCTCTCACGCATAGACACGGCGGCCGCCCACATGTTGGGGGATGGGAGAAGAGGTCAGAAGCCCTGCAGCTTGTCGAGGGATGATCCACGTTCATGTCAAATAATCCATCTTTTTAAGACGCATCTGTTGTACGTCTGCATGAATATGTGGCTGCAGCAGAGTACAACGGCCCCCGCACCCACTTCCACTCCAACCCATCCAGACAGACCTAGTGCTGTCTCTAATCCCTGACTGCATCCACCAGACCAGACCAGCCCACAGGCCCCCCCAGCACTTTAACACACACACTCACATCCACACTGTTTGACTCCACCTCTGGAGATCAACAAGATGTATGTGTAAATCTAACTGTCCCCTCAATGTTCAAAAATATACATAAAACATAATGCTCTGACATGTTGAGATGTGTTACTCAAGCTTGTGATGCACTTTCGAATTTGGCTTGTGTCATTTCCCAATCCCATTTCTCCATTTTCCTTCCCATCAGTTCATGTTCTCCTTCAATGAAAGTGGCTAAAACTGCCTAAACTGATTTGCTGTTCCTGTGGTTGGTTTAAGAGAATTTTTTTGGGTCCTTTAAGCTGGTCAGGTTGGGAGACCAGATGGCCACCCAGCTAAACTAGCTGAGCACCAGCTCGGCCCAGCTGGGAAACCAGCTAAGACCATCAAACCAATTTAGGATGGTTTAAGCTATATATATATATATATATATATATATATATATATATATATATATATATATATTATTTTTTTTATTTTTTTTTAGCAGGGTATATTAGACCAAAAATCCTCTTTTCAGTTTTTGCAAAGTATAAGTCCAGAAACATATTCTGTGAAAGTATGTATGCAGATATCGTGGTTGAACATGCTTAACGTGCATTCTTGCATTACTGTGATGGGAAAAATCTCAGTAATCAAGGGGGCAATAGTTATCTTCAAAATTATATTGACTGGTTATGCAAATGCGATTACTTCCTGGTTTCATACAAACGGAATTACCAGCAAAATGCGGAATGTCACAGAATTTGACATATTTGGGATACAATTAATGTATGATTGCACAAATAATCAAATTAAAATCGTGATATGTCCTAGTGTGATTTATATTTTGCAGTTTAATAGGTACATTAACACCTTGTCCTAACCAGACATGACGCGACGGTGCAGTGCGATTAAAATATATCTGTTCCATGTTAATCAGTGTTTTTGTCCTAACCAGCCGTTAAACATGACGAGCATCAGCGACAGGGCTTTCTATTTTCTGCGAAGTCACGTCAGGCAGCCCAGTCAACAAATAGGTCTAAAATCTTTCTCATAACAGTGTAATAAAGCCAGAGTTTCACTAGCCAGTACAAAGCAACTTTATTTTCACCGAGGATGTCACGCACCCACCGAATGTTGTGCTTGATGTCACTCTTTCTTCAGCCGGTGCTGTCACACACACACACACACACACACACACACACACACACACACACACACACACCAGTTCAGAATGGCAGTGTGGAGAAATAGCAGCTCATTTGGACTTTCTCTCCGCTTCCCTGTCACGTGGAGATCGGTGAAACAACAACAGGTGTACCGCGTGAACATTAACAATCTTAACAGAATAAATAAGTATGCAATTCATAACGTAACTTTGCCCTGTGTATGTGTGTGATTTAGGGCTGCAACAAACAATTATTTTGATAATCGATTAATCTACTTACTATAAACAACTTTCTATCAACCGACAGCCTGAATGTCAATACAGTACAATACAACCTACTGTACATTCTATATATACTATATATACTTTTTTTATTGTATTGTGTGTATTGTATACTGTACAGTGTATGTTATTATTTGTATATTGTGTTGTGTGTAATTATGTGCATATTAGACTTTAATTGTGTTGTAAATCTGATGTTTATTGTAAATTGGTATATGTCTCATCACTTTCATGACTGCTATGTTGCTCGGAACTGCACCCAAGAATTTCACACACTATTGCACTTGTGTATATGGTTGTGTGACAGTAAAAGTGATTTGATTTTGATTTGATCTAACAATTATTAGAAAGATTATTCGACTATTCGGCGATTATTACAACGATTAGTTATTAGCTCTTAACCGATTATTTAGCTTGTGCCCTGAACTAACAGGTTGTATTAAACGTGCTTACTAACAATAAAGAGGACAAAATCATCTTTTAAAAATACCTCTAAATGACATTCACTGAATTAAAGGGAGAAAATACTTTATTAAGTTTAATTCAGTAAAGAAATTCACTGCAAAAAATCCTATTGTTATCAAGTGTTTTTGTCTTGCTTTCCGTTTTAAAATTGTCTAAAAATCCTTAAAACAAGATTAATTTACTTGAGAAGCAACATTTAAGATATTTAGACTTGGTTTAAGAGTTAAATATAAGTGTATTTTGTATATAAGTATGTTTTTTTCATTTGGTTATACTTCTGCGAGTGCAGTAAAGACAAAATATACTTCTATTCAAGATCTATTCTCTAAAAGAAAGTCTAAATATCTTATATGCTGCTTCTCAGGTGAATGCATCTTTTTTTAAAGGATTTTTAGATTTTTTTTAAGTATTTGTATTTTTAATATTATATTACATTATAACATTCTCAGATAACAATTTTTTCTTCTGCAGTATAGATGATAAAGTAAATGTACATTTTGTTTTAAAGGAGTTTTAGATATTTATATTGGAAAACAAGCCAAAACAAAAACAAATCAAAAACGTATTTTGTTGCCGTGTGTAATGGGGCGAAGACAACCCTCTCTCACCTTTCTGTTCATCTTTAACTCGCAAAAAACCAAACTATCTCTTATTAATAAAGCTGCGCATTACCAATTTTATTAACAATAAGAAATGCACAGTGATACTTTATGATTCAATAAGTTGCAAGCCATCATTTTATAATCTAGCTGCGGCAAGCACGGGTGAGGGGGACGAGCGTCCCCACGACAGAGTGTGCGTCAGCCAGGTGCAGTTTCAATCTCTCCCCCTTTGATTGGGACACTTTGCACAACTCATAGAAGAGGCACTGACCGCACAGAGAAATGCCAGTTTCGGAGTTTGTAGTTATTTACATGACCTGCTTCTGTATTATTTGAACTTTATTAAAGCTATAATGCATTAAATGTAACTGCATTAAAGATGTAACACCAGGGTGTTTCCTTTAAAGATGCTCGACATGCAAGTTTTGCTTCAGCGAAGCGGCAGCTCGTGCTCTGCTTATTCCACAACGAGAGTGCTTCTGTATTTACTTATTTTGTATTTTTGCATTATAATTCCCTCATACTTTGCGATCTACATCACCTAAAGCTGTTTGGAAGGTTTGGAGTGCATCTGGACTGTGAGCTGTTTAATTCTTCCTCTCCTCGGTCAGGCGTGAGCTGCAGTGCTGCTCTCATGCGTCATCAGAGTTTAATGTGATCTCATGTTACGTTAAATGAGATCAAACGACTATTCGACAATGAAAATTTACATCGACTAATCGTTTCAGCCCTAGTGTGATTGTGTATTTTATCTCCTCGGACTTGCCGTAGAAAATGTTATGGAGTTTATGAGAGAAAATGAGTTGCATTCAATAAACTGACTGTTCTGTCTGTAATTGCTCTGTTTTATACATTTTATTGTTAATTATCCTCATTTTAGTGTATTAATATCACGGTGTCGCATCACACCTGGTATGGACAGACAGATTGCGTGTTGCTTCTCTAGACACACGAGAAGTATTTTTCACCAAGAGTTGATGGTGTGAATCTGCACCTCCCCTTTACTATGCAAAAATGCTAGTGAAGTGTTTTGCAGACACTGTAAATGTTTGTTTTTACCCACGGAGGTAAATTGGACCTGGCAGATCACATTTAGACACACTCCACTTTTTTATGCAACAAGCTTTAAAATGTTATACGTGTAATTCTGCTTAATTTTTTAGGTTTCAGCTTGTTAATAATTTGTGTTAAAATGTGTAGTTTACAACTCTTATTATTTCAATTTTAAAGAAAATAGCATTTGTACTTTTTTTTTTTTTTTTAATATAAATGAATGTCACCCCACATTTTTAAAAGGCTTAAATGTGATAAAATTGTTGTAAACTGAATATAAAACAAAACGTAAACTTTCACATGTTATGTGTGTGTGTATGTGTGTTTATAAATATACTGGCACGCCTTGCCCTATTCCGGTTTAACACTCAAAAAACAATCTACTCACCTTAACTGTGTTACAATTAGAGCTCGACCGATATGGGATTTTTGAGACCAATACCAATTTTAGAGGGGGAGAATTCACGATTACCGATATGGTGGCCGATATAGTTAATTTGCTGAGCTGGAATGAAAACAGACCTTTTCTATGTGGATTGTTCACCGATTTTGCACTGATATGAATATGCAAATGTACTCCAGAAAGCTGCTTTCTTAAACAAATATTTTCATCAAAGAATATTTGACATTATTATTATACATTGGCAACAGAAATGAACACAGAGGAAATTAAGAATAAATAACAATACAATAAATAGCTTAAAAAAACATCAGTACTGTATGTTCAGTATCAGTCAGTTGCTGACCATTTGAATAAAGAATAAATAAAAATAAAATAAATAGCTAAATAAACAGCAGTACTGTTTAGTATCAGTCAAATGCTGACTAGTTTATTACTGCCAGTCAATTATTGGCAGGTTGTAAAACAAGAAGCATTTACACCTGCCTAGACAAGAGATAAACGGCGGTAGCAGTATTACACCATATTCTGCTATACAAGTTCAGGGGAAACCTTCAACGATGGAAAACCAGACTTCTAAATATTAAATTTTATAAATGCAATGATTGGAATTGTTCGGTTGAAGGGGGTACCAAACTGTGAATCCTGAACAAAACAGTTTGGTGTACACATTCGCTTCCACTCAGCTGACAAGCAATGAAAGTAGCTATGTGGTTAGATAGTTAGCTATAAACTTGTTGTCACAGAGAGTAAAAGATGGACCAGCGTTGCGTCTCACCAACTAGTTAACAGCGTTGCGTGAAATCAACACTCAACAGACACAATCCACCACCGCACCGTTGTCTGCTGAGCTGCAAAAAGATGCTCTGGTGATTACCTTTCAATCTGCTACATTACTGACTGCACTGACAAACTATAGCTGGCTAACAGCAAACAGACATGAGTGACATGGTTGTCAGGGACAGGGTTAACGTTATATTGGTTATATTGAAAAGGGAAAATGATGGGGTCATTGTTTGCTAACTTTCCAGTATGTATTTCACAAACTAGTTAGCAACTTACTGCGGAGTTGAGCAGTGTCTTCGCATCGCTTAACTCTGCACGGTCTGCAGAGCCACCTTCAGTTCAGAGTTAGCTCTGTAAACAATGGAGTCGGAGCATATCGGTAAAATATACGCCGATACGATATATCGGTGAAAGGCTAATATCGGCGGACCGATATATCGGTCGGGCACTAATTACAATGGGTTTAATGACGAGAATATGGTCAGAGTTGTCATACAGAGATATTTGTAATTACTTTGTGTTGTCTTGGAGTTTCAAGAGCACAGAGGCATATCAGCACGTTCATAGTGTGAAGATAGGATCTTGTGGATTTATGAAAGAAGTACTCTTATAAAATCTCCCCGGTCTGCTTCCAGTTATTATGACATCCCCTGAACACTTCAAAATACTCATGATAACTTTTGGCAACTCTACAACCTGTAAATTCACTTTGCTAGCTAATTACACTTTGACGTCAACACCATAGATATCTATATAGCAACCGCTAGACCGGAAGTTCCAAGACAAAATTTTCAAGATGGTGCAAAATTTTCCTTGCCGCATAAGTTGAATATCACTACTATATATTAAAATGTAATATTCAATAATACAAATATATCAATAATTAATTTAATAAAAAGAATGCAATGGTATGTTGAAAAGTAATTGGTCTGTCTTAATTTCATTGAAGTTCTAAGAATTCATTTGATTAGATAATAAAATATAATTAAACTTTTAAAACACGGAATTAAAAATAAAATAAAACGGAAAACATGGAATTTGGGAAAAAATAAAACTACTGAATTTGGGGAAATAAATAAAACTGATTTATAGGGCCCTATAAAAGTCTCATACTGATGTGCTTTCTCTTTCTCCCTCAGCGATCCTACACACTCATCTTGGAAGCCTGGGACTGGGACAACTCCACTCAAAACAGTGAGTATTCTCATGTACTACATGATTCACTGCTGTAGCCTCCCTTGGTTGGGTTTAGTGCTCCTGATGGGTGTTGTTGAGCACTGTAGTCTTTATTTTAGCGCTTTAGGGGATGGTGCAGAGATCCTTGAAGGTGAGAGTAAGTGTTAATGTTGCCCTGCTAATGTGTCATAAGTTAAGTGAGGGGAAATTCATCATGGTGTGTAGGACTGGGTAAAAACAACGATTTTTCCGATGCATCGCAATCTTTGTTTGAAGATCGATGTTTTACTCTATGGGACAACCCTTTACAAAGAGAGTAAATCACTTGAATATGTGAAAATATTTTGTGCTGTGTGAGTAAAAATGTCTGTGATTAGCCACTGGCTGGTTAACTTTTAGATCTGAACTCACTAGTGTTTGAGTAGTATAGCGGTGAAGAAGTTCAGCAGCAAGATCCTTTCACTGCTTGTTGAGAGTAAAAGTTTGGTTTGACTCGTTCTATGTGATGTATGTCCAAAGACGAGATCCACGTAATCTGTTTGTCATTGAATAATGTCTCTTTTATACCCTTTCTGTTCTTTACAGTCAGTTGTTGATTTAAAAACAACAAGACAGAAATGTTTAATTCTAATCACACATAGCAAGTATGTGCTAAAGAAACGTATCTTCTATCATTGCTCTCACTGGTTTATGCCGGTAGTCTTAAAGAGACAGTACAGATTTAGCATGTGTTCTACATATAAATGTAAATACTTGAAAATTGTACAAATTATACATGTAAACAATAAATATGTTTTTTTTTTATATACACATACACACACACACACACACTATATAGATATATAGATATAAATATATACACGTGTGTATATATTTATATCTATATATCTATATAGTGTGTGTGTATGTGTGTATATATATATATATATATATATATATATATATATATATATATATATATATATATATATATATCACACACACACACTGTATATATGCAATATAATATATGCAATTGTAAGACATTTATTGATAGAATACACTGAATTTGAATAATTTTCAAAAGCTAAAATGTAATATAATTAATTTGTCAAATGTATATTTTAGTATTGTACCTAGAAGGTTATATAATTAGAAGCATTAGCTGAGAGATTTGTTTTATATGTAGGCCTAAGCAAAATGGACCCATATGGAATAGAAATCCGAATCGAGAGCTTGTGAATCAAATCGAAACAGGAAATCAATATCAATACCCAAACCTAATGGTGTGTCGGAAATTTAAATTCTGCTGTTTTATTGGGCATGAAAGGTTATTTAAAAGGGTCATGTCATGCAATTTCTTTTTTCTTCTTCCTTGAGGTTCACTTATGTTTGAAAAGATTTTTGCACTAAAATAGCATAGCATTCCATGACCTTTTTCCACCCTGTCTCTGGCCCACTGTGTGAAATGATCGATTTCTGTGTACTACTGCTTTAAGACATGCCTAATGTTATGATTGGCTAACATCATTGCAGAGCAAACTCCTTCCCGTTAATACAAGTGTGGAACTGTATTTTCCAAGAATGAAAGAAAAAAAAACATGCAAGTGAAATCACCTAAAAGCACTCAGTTCAGCCAATCATTGATAGCTATATGTCCCAATTTATGTGAAGCACACAAACTACAACAATTATTCGACTGAAAAAAACTATAGAAAACTGAAAAAATTCCCCACACTTTCTTTCCCCAATTCTTATCATGTGTATGAGATTTGGTGATAAAATAACGCTATATAAACTGCAAAAATAGTCTAGACGAATACAAGCTGCGAATGTGAAGGGTTAATAAATGTGTATCCAGCTGTAGGTAGTGTTATTATAGACTGATGGCCCGGGGATTCCCCTGTCTGATCTCACGGCTTCAGTTTGATCCCGTGATCTCCCTAGAATTATTTGCCGGTCGACCGGGGAAGGGGGTCTCCCTCGATACATTTGCCGCCTAAATACGGGACAGTGGGTTGGGTCCCGATGCGTTCATTTCGTCCAAAATACGGGACGGCATAAGTAATATAAGACAGATGAGAAACTACCCTTACTATCACGTACTTCACCGTTGTTTTTCGTTGCGTTCCACGCTACATGTTCTTCTACCTTATTTAAATAATTTACTCTCAAATATTTCATGAGGAATTATGTATTTCTTTGGCAAGTAACCATGTAATAACTACGATCTTCTCCACATTTGAGTCATGATCATGGTTTATTTAGCAATAAAAAAATGGCTGACTAAACAAATCCTTACCTTTTAAACAAACACAGGCTGATTTAATACTGTATTATATTTGTTACTCACTTACTGTCGTGCCCAATATTGTTGCCACTGCTAAATCTTTCAATACAAGTTTCCTGAATCTTTGTTTCTCAAAATAATTCATCCATGAATCCAATGAATTCAAACATATAATCCTACATAGACGAGTTCAGGAACTTGCTATGCAGAGATGCGTTTTTTTTTGTTTGTTTTTTTTTCTCCACAACCAGAAACACAACAATGTCTAGTGACCTTCCTTTACATCTTAAACTTTTCATTGGTTAAAAGCAAACTACATTAAGGAAATTGGTATTTTAATTCACCAAAGTGGCATTCAACTGATCACAAAGTATAGTCAGGACATTACTGATGTAAAAAACAGCACCATCACTATTTGAAAAGTCATTTTTGATCAAATCTAGACAGACCCCATTTCCAGCAGTCATCACTCCAACACCTTATCCTTGAGTAATCATGATAAATTGCTAATTTGGTACTAGAACATCACTTGCCATTATATCAAACACAGTTGAAAGCTATTTGGTTCATTAAATGAAGCTTAACATTGTCTTTGTGTTTGTTTTTGAGTTGCCACAGTATGCAATAAACTGGCATGTCTTAAGGTCAATATTAGGTCAAAAATGGCAAAAAAGAAACAGCTTCCTCTAGAAACTCGTCAGTCAATCATTGTTTTGAGGAATGAAGGCTATACAATGCTTGAAATTGCCAAACAACTGAAGATTTCATACAAAGGTGTACACTACAGTCTTCAAAGACAAAGGACAACTGGCTCTAACAAGGACAGAAAGAGATGTGGAAGGCCCAGATGTACAACTAAACAAGAGGATAAGTACATCAGAGTCTCTAGTTTGAGGAATAGATGCCTCACAAAAGTGTTATGGATCTTAACCCCATTGAGCTTTTGTGGGATCAGCTAGAATGTAAGGTGCGTGAGAAGTGCCCGACAAGTGCTACAGGAAGCGTGGGGTGAAACGTCACCTGAGTATCTGGACAAACTAACAGCTAGAATGCCAAGGTTCTGCAAAGCTGTCATTGCTTCACGTGGAGGATTTTTTTATGAGAACTCTTTGAAGTAGTTTAAGAAGTTCTGAACTTTTTTTTTTTTTTTTTAAATTGTAATAGTAATTTTTCACGTTATCAATATCCTGACTATACATTGTGATCAGTTGAATGCCACTTTGGTGAATAAAAGTACCAATTTCGTCCATAAGAGCAAAATCTGTACATTATTCCAAACTTTTGGCCACCAGTGTAGGTTCTGAAAGTAGAGGGTAGGAGGCATGCATTTATTTTGATATTTTAAACCGCACTAAGCAGGAGCTCATAAACTGTTGACGTATTTATTGATTGATTGTGATACTAATTAGCTTCCAGAACATTCCTGAAACAACTGCTAAGGAACATCACACAAAAATGTAGTTTAAGCCTCATAACTTCAACAAGCACACTTTATATCATGTTTATATGTTTACAGTAAGGTGTTGCGTATTAAGTCCTATTGCAAATTACAGAAACGAATTCGGCTATTGCCACACTTTCAGCAAGACAGTATTCAGTTGTATTGAACATCACTTTGAAGTGCAAAACTTGATCAGATCTATAAAGAAGCAGAAATTCGGGGGCCTGGCTAGCTCAGCGAGTACTGACGCTGACTACCACCCCTGGAGTCACGAGTTCAAATCCAGGGTGTGCTGAGTGACTCCAGCTAGGTCTCCTAAGCAACCAAATTGGCCCGGTTGCTAGGGAGGGTAGAGTCACATGGGGTAACCTCCTCGTGGTCGCTATAATGTGGTTCTCGCTCTCAGTAGGGTGAGGGGTGAGTGGTGAGTTGTGCGTAGATGCAGCGGAAAATAGCGTGGGCCAGATTGAGGCGAGTCACTACGCCACCATGAGGACTTGGAGTGCATTGGGAATTGGGCATTCCAAATTGGGGAGAAAAGAGGAGGAAAAAGAAAAGCAGAAATTCAGTTCCAAATATGGTAGCCCAATATTATTTTTATCGACTCAATGCAAACAGAGTGAAAACCAAAATAGAATTTGATATCTCAGACAGTAATCCACAAACCCTGGTTCTGGGGGGCTTCTTTTGGGGTTCCAGTACGTAAGGATCTTGGGGAATCAACATGGAGACCATAATTCCACAGCTGTATCCTGTTTACTCCGCTGCCTTTTGTCTGGCTTGTGGAATTGTCGGTAGGAAAGGGTCAGGCGGAGGAATTCAACGTATGCGAGAGAAAGGTGAACACTAGAAAATAGAGGAGACCGAGGGGGGCCTGACTTTGATCTACGGATTTTATCAGTAGAATATCTGTGTATCTCAGGGTTTGTAAAAGTCCAAATGCAAACATACACCTCTTCTTCTGCTTGAAGTCATTATGACCTGTTTTCTCCTTTTCGTCTTTGCATACACTTTAAACAATGGCCTAGAGGATGCTTGCTTGACTGACCAGTATGAGCTAAGCATCTTATAGGGTTTTTTGCTTTGGATGTTGTTCTTCAAGAGCGCATTGAGTATGACTTCAGGGAGACACAATACAGGGCTGTTTTTATTTTAGCACAGCTAAGTTACACTGTATAGGAAGCATGTAAAATGACTGCTAAGTAGGGCTGGGCGTATATCAAATGTTCATTAGCCTATTAGCGATTATTTTGCTGCCGATGTTAAATTTAATGGTATATAAAAAAAAAACAATTTTGTCACAGTTTATTCACCCTTATGTCTTTCCAAACCTGTATGACATTCTTTCTTCTGCAGAACACAAAAGGATATTTTATGAAATTAATAATAATTTAAAACTGAAGACAGTGAGTGATTCACTTTAACACTTAATAAACCAAAAGTAGCCATGTGTCATATTCAAATTCTTCTGAAGGCGTATGATCATTTTGTATGACGCACAGACTTTAGTTTATTTGTAATTGTTTTTTGATCTTGCATCAAATCAAATAATTGGAAAAACTATGTAAACAGTGCTGAATCTAGTATGGTGGTGACATAAGTAACTTGAAACCTCATTGATTATTGCACCTCTTGTGACTAAACTTCATAACGTCATGCAACAGGGCAAAATCGTGTATATCGTTATGATTTAATTTGCTTTTTATTTAGCTATTACGTTTCGTAAAGACCGCATCTGTAGTTTTGTGGTCCTTGTGTCGCAACTTGCGAGAATGAGGCTGTTAAGACAGATGCTTTAATAGGGTCTGATTTAAACTTCAGTTGCAAAAATGCCATAAGGTTTATTCATTTCCATCAATTCACTTCAAACTGTCAGTTTTAACAAATTAATTCAAATCTTGGACTCACCAATAGGGCTGCAACTAACGATTGTTTTGAGAATCGACTAATCTAACGATTATTAGATCGATTATTGCAACGATTAATCATTAGCTCTAAACCAACTATTCAGCTTGTGCCCCGACATAAAAGGTTGTATTAAACGTGCTTGCTAACAATAAAGAGGACAAAATCATCTTTTAAAAATACCTCTAAATGACATTCACTGAATTAAAGGAAAAAAATACTTTTCATTATTTTTAATTCAGTAAAAAGTTCACTATAAAAAAATCCTATTATCAAGTGTATTTGTCTTTTTTTCCTATTTAAAATTGTCTAAAAATCCTTAAACAAGATACATTTACTTGAGAAGTAACATAAGATATTTAGACTTGCTTTAAAAGAATGTATCTTAAATATTAGTGTATTTTGTATATAAGTGTATTTTTTCACTTGGTTATTCTTCTGCGAGTGCAGTAAAGACAAAATATACTTATATTCAAGATCTATTCTCTAAAAGCAAGTCTAAATATCTTCTATGCTGCTTCTCAGGTGAATGCATCTTTTTTTTTAAAAGGATTTTTGAATATTTTAAAATATTTGTATTTTTAATATTATATTCAACATTCTCAGATAAAAAAAAAAAAAAAATTATGCAGTATAGCTGCTAAAGTAAATGTACGTTGTTTTAAAGGAGTTTTAGTTATTTATATTAGAAAGCAAACCAAAACAAAAACAAATCAAAAACATATTTTGTTGCCGTGTGTAATGGGGCGAAGACTACCTCTCTCATCTTTTTGTTCACTTCAATCCATCTTTAACTCACAAAAAAAAAAAAACATTCTCTTATTAATAAAGCTGCGTTTTGCCAATTTTCTTCACGATAGGAAAGGCACAGTGACATATTATGATTCAATAAGTTGCCATCGCGTTATAATCTAGCTGCATTAAGCGCGCGCACTCGAGGGATGAGCATCCCCGCAACAGAGTGTACCTCAGCCGGGTGCAGTTTCAATCTCTCCCCCTAAGATCGGGACACTTCATGCAACACATAGAAGAGGCGCTGACCACAGAGAAATGCCAGTTTCCTTATAATTTTAACTTTAATAAAGCTATAACGCATTAAATAGAATTGCATTAAAGATGTAACGCTGGGGTGTTTCCTTTAAAGACGCTCGACACGCAAGTTTTGCTTAAGCTGAGCGTCAGCTCCGGCTCTGCTTATTCCACAACAACAGTGCTTCTGTATTTACTTATTTTGTATTTTTGCCCTCATACTTTGCGATCTACATCACCTGAAGCTGTTTGGAAAGTTTAGAGTGCGTCTGGACTGTGAAATGTATTTTCTTCCTCTCCTCAGTCAGGCGCGAGCTGCAGTGCTGCTCTTGTGTGCAATCGTTAGTTTCATATGATTTTATGTTACGTTAAGATCAAACGACTATTCGACAACGAAAATGTTTGTCGACAATTTTTTATTGTCGACATTGTCGATAACGTTGACTGTTCGTTTCAGCCCAATCCGTTTGAGTCACCGCTCAAATATTCATGGATGTCTGAATGAAAAAAAAAAAATCACTCTTTTAATCCATTTGAGCGAAATACATAAATATCAAGAAATTTAAAAAAATAATTGTTTTAGCTCTATCGCCCTGCCCAACTGCCAAGCAGGTGATTCCCAGTGAAGTTACTGGTACGTTGTGCTTTACAGCATCTGGTCTGTAATTAAATGATTAGGGAGCTCAAGCGTAATGCCCCCTATATATTATTTCAGGGCTCTAGAGTTCAACAATGACATTAGAAGTGGTCACCAGGCCACCTATAATCTCTTCTAACAATTGATTAAAAAGACTTGACAATGACCACCTTTCTTTGATTATCCAGATAGTGACTTGGCAGAGCTTTGTTTGAGACAGGAGCTTCATTTATCACACAAGCCCATAGTAGAGAGGCGTGCCAGACATTAAGATTATTCAACATTAATGATCTTGTCATAGTGAGAGAACGCTGCCAAGGTCTGTCTGATGTGGCTGTCTGCGGTCTGTCCTTACGCAAGGCTTGGCAATGAACACGAGTTTCAGATACTGCCAGTACATCGTCCTCTCTTTAATGCTGTTTGATACTACTCGTTTAGTATGCAGCGTGAATGCTTAGAGCCACGGCACCTCTTTACTTAAACCGGACACGTCCCCTTGCCTCTATGTCTGTCTGTCAGATATCCAAGGGCAAAAATATTTCACTCTTTTGCCTTTCATTGGGGTGAATAAAGTTTATCCTGCACAATGTGTCATGTCTTCTCTTTGCTGAACATTTTGTTGTTGCAAAGCGGGAGCTTTGGGACCTTGTTCTAGGCAGCTTGTTAAGAGAACAGATGGAATTAGCCAACATCATCAATGGACACGCATTTATCATAGACTGTTTAAATAATTCTGTTACATATGTCAGAGTGGTGTACAGACAGACAATGGCTACATTCACACAGAAGTAGAAACCGGTTATCAGTCTTGTTTTAGAGTGCTTAATATGGTTACGTTGACACACAGATTGGTTATTAACTGCATTCTATGTCCAAACTGAGACTCACAACCATATTTTCTGTAAACCTGTGCTATGTAAACAGAACTGCACTGGACAGCTAGTTGTCAGTCACATTATATAATGCAAGAGCTATACTGCACATGGGTGTCTCATGTATTTCACATGGGGTTTCGTTAACTGCGCTTTATTTTAAATGGTTGGTCTATGTACATATGTCAGATGGACATCTTAGGCCATTGCAGTGCATGTCTTCATTCATTCATTATGATAGGCTATTATAACAGCCTGTTACAAAAAGTACAAAAAATTGCATTATCAAAACATAAGGCACAGTGTGTTGCTGCATAAAATGAGTAGTTTGTGAATAGGCGTAGCGCCATGCAGTTGCACATTTTGCACTTCATTAACGCATAAGAAGTTCACTCACGATTGCTCAAGTTCATATGGATAGTGTATAAGTAAAGGTAAATTAGTACATTTCAAATGTACATTATTTTGACTTTGTTTGTATGTAATACCTCACCATGTTAATTAAGCTTATGGTGATGTTTGCTTGTGAGTCTGAGCAGTGCTAATTGTCCACTTCTTGATGAGCAATCATTAAAAGTCTCAGTCACCTACGGAAAACATGAGAAAAGACGTGCTCTGATTGTCATTGATGATCATTCCCCTGTTTGCTTCTGTCAAGAGTCGCGTCCGTGTACCGGAGCAACAGCCGATGTAAGTAGGGATGAGCGATATATCGGCGGCTGATATATTACTGCCCGATAACCAGGAAAATACAAATATTATTATCAAGTCGATAATGGAATTACCGCCGATATTTTCGCCGATAATTTGTAACTGTTTATTTGCTTGCGGCTGAGAATCTCTGACTGCCTGCAGGGTCTTTCCTTCAGGCAGAGACTTGGGACAGCCGCAAGCGACAGTGCTCGTGCACACACGATGTTATTTTGACATCTCTGCACCTTGTTACATTGTTTTGGGTCTGGTTTTAATTCGAGATCATCTGCTGTTAGTAACGACATGCCATTTCCCATATTCTGTTTGTTTCATGAGGCAATCAATTAAAACATGACAAAAACATGCATGTTACTTGGGGGCAATCAGTTTCGCTTATTACCTCATGAAACATAAACAGAATGTGAGAAATTGCACATTGTTACTTGCAGCACAGCATTACGATTAATAAAAGCCCCAAAACAGCCTAACATGGTTCATAGATCTTGAAAAAAGTTTCACAGAGTGACTTGAGATGGCTAAAAACATTCATTTGTGAATTAAACAAATCTGCTTGTTGTATTTTTCTAATGTTGTGACCATTCGTCTGTATGATGTTAACTATTCCCATTATGATTGTTGTACACATTTAATAAATTATACAATGGAACTGTCACAGATCAGCACTGTAAGCATCAGTGAATGCACATCCACTACACACACAAAACACCGCTGTATACAGTCTGGCTGCTAGCATAAATATTACACCATTTATACAGAGTTTAGGGTTTGATTATGTTTTGTTGTTTAATTTTCATTACATGCTGTTTATCGCCTCATTTTGGTTTAATGCATTATCACAGCTATTTGAAGTTCATTATTCTCTCTCTGTTAGCGAGTCATCAGAATTGCCATAAACACTCATATAAATGGGCACCATACAATTTATGCAAGTGTATTTTCATTTATTTCTCATTCAAATTAGCATATATTTGTTTTATAGGCACATTTCTGGTTCATGTTACATCTGCCAAACCTTAAAAAAAAAAAAGTCCAAATTCCAAGCTTTTAAATGACAGATATTTTTCAAATAAGAAGCTTTTAATGAATTAGCTATCAGTTCCAGGTTAAAGGATTAAAAATGTAAAAAAAAAAAAAAAAAATGTAATATCAGTTATCGTATCGGCCACAATGAGCCGTGAATTATCAGTTGTCGGTATCGGCCCAGAAATTACATATCGGTGCTTCCCAAGATGTAAGATCTCTCCCGCGAAAGGCTTCTGTTTCAGTGTTTGTTGAGCGCTTGTTACAGAATGTGCAAATGAAGAATTTCTCTCTGTGTGTCAGTGGTCTGAAAACAGTTTGCAAGAATTTTGTCTTATTTGTGAGCGCTGCAAATAATCGCAGACCATCTCGGGAGGCGCTCTGAGTTTAATAAACGTCAAATTTTCTTGCATAGGAAAAAAGTGGCTTAAAAAAGTGGGCATTAAAAAGCTGACAGTGGCCATGTTTACATGGCAATAATGTGATTAAACTGTACCTCATGTAAACAGAATCTTGCGATTTATGATATTATGATTATGCTTATAATCAGAGTAATGATTATTGCAGTAAGATGTGGAGTACTCCCATTTTAATTGCTTTATACTGGCATATAAACACTTTAATCACATTTCTTCCACTCTGACCAAAGTTGTGTGAACAGGATGTTTCGAAACTCACACTTGTAAGTTAATGCAGTTGTCAATCTCAAACACTACCTGTGTGAATGTAGCCTATACGTACGTGTGCATTGCAGGGCCCTGCATGCCCCAGAAAAGGTCCTGTAGCATTGTGTTTACTCTGCAGGAAGGGCTCTGAACTGCCCAGTGTTTAGATATTGGGCAGAACGAACCGACAAATCTTGCTCCATTGTTCTTTATCTGGAAGCGCCAGGGCTATTTCTGTTTTTGTTGCTTAATTTATTCGACATTGTCAGGGGACGGAGAGGAAGGTGTGTGTATTTGTACTCCGCGTGTGTGTTTGCAAGAGGAGAAAGACGTGGACGGACTCAACACATCAGGACAGAGGAAATCGCAGGCCCCCATTTCCACCGTGATTGTTTGTCGTCTCTGATCCTACTGCGATAAAGATTGCCTTCTTTGTCTGTGTTTGAAGAGGGCTGGGAAAGCTTGGGAAAATGGCACTGTTAACTGCTCATGCTAGTAGA
This sequence comes from Myxocyprinus asiaticus, assembly GCF_019703515.2. Classification (NCBI taxonomy): domain Eukaryota; kingdom Metazoa; phylum Chordata; class Actinopteri; order Cypriniformes; family Catostomidae; genus Myxocyprinus; species Myxocyprinus asiaticus. Next base: position 21,635,601 of record NC_059362.1, read on the forward strand.
AGGGACTCTTGTTGAGGGGTTCGTGTCCTGGCGGACCTGGACAATGTGGTTGATAATCAGGGCTAGGGCTGGATCCAAGTCCTTCAAGGACTGCTGGAGCTATGAGCTGAAATTCGCAAGTGTTGGAGAACAGTAGCTTCTTCTACTGCACTTTCCCAGATCTCCTTGGTAACAGCAACAGAAAACCTTTAAAAGCATTTTTGTTTTTTTGTTTTTTTTTAAAGTCCACTTTAAAAGCATTTGAGGTATCATTCATGACTGTAGCACAAACGTTGTGGAACGAGTTACACGCAGAAATGTAATATTTTGCTTTAGGATATGAGCAAAAGTAATAGTGATTCTCACCTTGGCTAGCACTTGATGACTGATGGTTAACCAAGACGTAATTCAAAACCAAATCCCTCACCTTGTTTGTTCATTCAGGCAGTAGTGTAATTTATGTGTGAATTTATTTGTTTAGAGATGTTGGACTTTTGTTGTGCAGTGATTTGTTCTGAGTTTATTTGTGAGGCAGGAAGTTGGCAGGGACAGGATAATCTTGAGTCACTGGGGCAGCTAGGGAGTTTATAGCTTTAAATCAGGGTCTGTCCTGTCAGTTGTTTTAATGGCTGATCTACGCACCCATTTTTTTCTTACACATTACTGATTGATTGAGTGTGAATGAGCTTGTAGCTCAGTCTTGGAATGTGTGGAGTAATGTAACAAGTAGTTTCTATAAGAAATCTTATTTTGCATATTGTTTAGGATTTGTAGACCTGTCATTTATAGATTGAATGGCCAAAGTTGTTTTTCAAATAAAAAGACAATTAAATGGATAATGGATAGTAGGAAAACACTTGATCACTGTTTCTTATCCTACCTGTTTTTTTTTTTTTTTTTTTTTTAGCCGGTGAGGAGAATTTGATCGAGCAGCACATACATGCAAGTATGGTGAACCCAGGCGACCACTGGCAGTCCATAAACCATCCTGGCACCACAGCCCACATTGAGTACCGCATCCGGGTCAAGTGTGACGAGAACTACTACGGCAGTAAGTGCAACAAACAATGCCGGCCACGGGACGATTACTTCGGCCACTACCGTTGCGATCCATCTGGGAATATTTTATGTCTAGAAGGCTGGATGGGACAAGACTGCCGAACTGGTGAGTGTAGACGGCACCTGTATACCAGGGGTACTCACACCTCTATGGCGTGAGATCTATTTTTTCTGCCATGCATTGTAGGCAGTATTGTCACAATACCAAAATTTCAGACAATTCTCGATACCAAAACTAATATTAACTAATTTGTTAATCAGGTAAACATTGTTTTAAGTTCTGAATTAATTATTCAGGACAAGGAGTAAAATAAGAAAAAAGAATCTAATTAAGAAAACAGTGCTTACATATTCTAACAGCAGTATCAATATGTAATCAAGTATATGTTTAGAGATTGAAAAAGAAAAGAAAGAAACTAATTTACCATAAAACTTAATAGATCACAGGTTTTCACTGCATGATTACATTTAATATTTTTAAAGCTACTAAAGTTATCCAGCCAAGAGCAATAAATACTCTTGATTTCTTGTTGTTCACCCCTGCTTTATGTCATTTCACCTGTATGCTATTTCAATTTAAAACATATCGGTTCAGAATCAGATTTTCTACTGGCCTATAGGAAGCCAAATCTTGCCAAGAATTATAATTAGCGATTCACTGATATTAAAGTTCTGGCCAATGGCGAAAATTGTTTTCACGTTATGTACGATTTGGCCGATGTTAAAAGTCTGTACTTTGTCTAAAAAAAATTTAAAAAAGGAAAACACTCCAAATACTGAAATCACTAGTTGTAAGTGCTACAAGTGAATTTAGGTATCACAAAATAATGTACAGGATGAAAAATGAATATTCATTTTGAGATCTGAAGATTACATATAACGGTACTTTTGAAGTATCACTAAATAATGGCCAATGTGATCTAAATAAAAAAATGTGCAAAAGAAGGTCCACAATTAAATATCCAATATTGTCTGATAAATATCCAATACAGATATATTATGAAATCACTAATATCTGCCAATAACCGATATGGTCCCTATATATCGTGCAAAGGTAATTATTAGTTCACAGTGCTCTTGTGGATTGTTTTTGCCATTATTGATATGGCAGGATGAAGGATAGAACTAGGTACTACTGATGTCTTCCAGCATATAGCGAGGAACCTTGTTAAAATCTTGCCCTTTACCACCCTGTAAAGAGACCTGCTGCTATCAGTGTTTTCACAGCCCTGTGATCTTTGCTCCTTTGCCTGGAGGTGAGATTGTGTTGTAAATGACACCTCTGCAGTCCTGGAGTCACACTTTTCATTAGCTCAATTAATTTGGGTGATGCTGGGCTTTTGGTGTCTTTAACCGACTGCTGTAGACACGCCTTATTAATAAACTAGAAGGCTATGGGCTGAAACTGTGTGTGCGATTGTGTATGTGTATATACCACAAAAGAAAGGCACTAATTCACCAACCACCATTATAATGAACAAGGGTATGAGTAGATGGGTGTTACTGGGGGCAGGTTTGTATGTGTGTGTGATCGGGCAATAAAGTTGTCTTCTGTCAGAGTGAGCACCATGAAGTTATGTTGTCACACTTGTAAGGCAACACAAACACTGACTGACCCCTCTTCTCTCTTTCGCCCTCCCTCAGCGATCTGCAAGCAAGGCTGTAATCTGATTCATGGAGGCTGTTCGGTGCCTGGAGAATGCAAGTAAGTGTGTGAGCATCATTTCACGCTCTGTTGGGCTGGCTAATCTGGCTCCTTAATTTCAGCATGGCCATATGTATTCATGCTGATAAGGTCTTTTCATTTGTTTACCTTACCATTAATTAATTAGTGCACTGAATCCATTGTTTTTGCAAGCTGTTTTTGTTTATGTCTTTTATCACACTATGTTTTCTAGAGTGTTTGAAAGTTGAACGTTACTTCCTACTTTTCTTTGGCAAAAGAAATCTCACATTTTGATAGTATCACTATTGTTATTGCTCATATTTACCCTAAGTATTAAAACCCTAACTTGTTGATTGACTTGTTACTATTTTCTATCTAATTTGGCTTTCAGCTGGTGGACGGAAAAATGGGCAAAAAAAAAAATCCCTAAACTTTCATCAAATGAGGAACTCAAGCGAAGAGACTATCATAGAGACTTGGGGGTGGGCAACACCCTAGCAACCGCATTAAAATGCACTAAAAACCACTCAGAACACCTTACCAACCGCATATCAATGCACTACCAACAGCCACAACACCCTAGCTCAGTGGCAGTGAGTTTTAGATACACACCTCTTACATTTTCTTTAATAAATGTAAAAAACTAGTTGTAACCGAAGCCTTCAGGATGTAACATTGGACTGATTGGAAGGTTACCTAAAGCAGTGTTTCCTGCTGTAGGCTGTTGTACTGTCCCAGCATGTCTTATGTTTTCGTGGTAACTACCTTTCAGAGTTATCTTCAGATGATTATTAAATGAAATGGCGGTACTCTGCTCTTATTGTCACAGGAAACGGTAATGTTTCCAGTGCTGGAGCTCAGCATGGAATCCACCTCACCTTCCACAACATGTCCCCCCCTCAGTCTCTTCCTGTAGCGTAGCTCTGCCTTCCTCCTTTGCCACAGGAAAAGCTCTTAGCCTTTGGCATGCGGGAAGACTTCTTGCCTATACCACCCTAAAACCCTCACTGTTTCATGCCAAATGGCTAAAGTGGCAATTCTAAGGACAGGGAAGGAATACTAATAGCAGAGGTGTTTAAACCAGGAAGTCACTGTAGACTAAGGCTGTCAAATTAAAATGTGAAATTCTAATATTCATCGAATTTAAGATAAAACTGCACATTCAAATGCTAAAATGAGCATTCAAATTTTGGATGTGTGCCAAGCACTGATGATTACTTGCATTATTGGGCTAAAGCAGATGCAGTGCAATGAATAAAACAGAGCGCAGGTTTCTCGAGATGCATTTTAAAGGTTGAATTTCCTTTTAAATTGACATTGTCTGTAAAATGCATTGTTACTGCACAAGATGCTAAAAAAAAAAAAAAAACAGCGAGACCCGACTCAACGGTCAAAGATGTCGTTCTAGCACATGCTTACATAAAAAAGATGGGCTGTACAACGATATAAAATGAAAAACACTGTGGTACTGTCGGTATTAAGAAGCTTGAGTCTGTGGTAGTACTATGGCACCGGTTTAGGCTACTGTGCAACACTAAGTACCCGAGTTTCTTGATTGCCTGTGAGAAACAGCTTCTGGGACCTGGATAGGAAGCACAAGACAATATTTTATTTGAGGTTTTGAGAATTTGGGAGATTCTTTGAGCGTCATTCCCCTGCAGGATGCAGTGACTCCCTTTCCTATCATCCAGGGAAGGAAGGGGGTGGAGACTAGCGGACTGAGGTTGCCACAGGCCTTTTCGTCAGAATTAATCAGGAGAGTTTACAGTTTACATTCAGCCAGTACCATTTCAGCCACACTTGAAAACGAATGGATGTTATTCCTTTAGATAAAAAAATATCAAACCCAAGTGGCATTTATGATGTATTATGTTCTGAAAAAAGACAAAAAGTATTTGGACACATTTTAGTCACCAAACGTACTTTTAAACGTATCCATAGTTAATGTGATGAACTACACCTGTGGCTACTCTGCTAGGGCACCTGTGTGAGCTTGAGGACACTGACTTCATATATTCACTTAAAATTATTTTGGGACCACTTGGTTAAAAGTAATTGAAAAAATGGCTAAAAAAAAAAAGTAAGGTAAGTTCAGAGTTTAGGTTTACCATTATTTGTTTGCAGATCGATTCTTGATTTTCTATTTTGTGTCTGATACATTGACGTTCATATATTTTTATATGTTCAAATACCTTTTCAAGCCACTGTAAGCCAATCCGAAACATGCTGTGAAACAAAATTAAAGAAATGCACCCATGATTTAAGCTGAAGGAGTTTTTCATGGTAGACGTGTCCTGACACAAAGTAAATGCATGCCAAGCAACTTTCTCTTTGGAGAGAAAGAGCAAGCTTATGTTTTGCAGTGCTCGGCAGAGCTGAACGCCCCCGTTCGCAGGATTCAGACTCTCCCCACACACTCTCCTGCCTACATGCTCTTTCATACAGTACTAGTAAGATTGTTTCTGGGCAGCACAAGACTGTGTGTGTTCCGTTGTAAATAATCCAGCCTCTGGCCTGCCCTCCTAGGCACAGGTCTCAGGGCTATTTCAGAAACCTCATTGGAGATGTCATAAGTGGATTTGGATCAAGGCCTCCATGCAGAGAATGTGCCAGATGTGCACACTGTGGCCAAATCTAATTCACCCAGCTCCTCGAAGAGCAAATTTGTCTTTTGATGTTGTAAACTTATTGGTATTTTTTTTTTCTCATGTGAGTCCAATGACAAAAATATTAACAAAGCATTATGGTCCATTTGTGGTCTTGTTTATTAATGCTTTGATATCATTTTCCGTTTTTTAACATTGAAAAAATGCAAATCATTGTAATATAAGACTAACAAAGAAGTGACATTACAAAGTCATGGTGTTACATGTTTTATATCAAAGTACCATGGTGTTGCCATGGGTTTTTAGACATGAACCACAGTATTCTTTAAAGTTCATTTGAAATACCATATAAATATCATGGTATATGAATAAGCTAATCATTTAGAACAGTGGTATATTCCAATATACCATGGTAATACCACCATAATATTCTTTGAAATACATTGAAATACCATGTAACGACCATGGTACATGCACAAAGTAATAATTCAGTTCCAGGATATGTGTCAGAGTACCGTGGTATTACCATTTGATACCATAATTTGTAGCATGGTACCGGTACAGCCCTTTTTTGCATAGGGGGTAAGTGTTAGTTTTATGCTGTTTTTCTTTCTCCCTCTGTGAAAGCACTAAGGTAGAGTTATGCAGACAGCGTCTCTCCACTTGGCAGCTGGAGTTTGGCCATACCTCTTCTGCAGGAGAGCTGTCTTAAAATAGCCTGCTCAGAAATGACAAGACAGCTGGGTGGGGGTTTGGGGGTGGAGGGGGTGGGAGATGGAGAGGACACCACTGGTCTTGGAATAGCGGAATGCTGCTGTAAACCAATCATTAGTTAACCCCTCACCAGCATTTCTGTTTGCACCCCCTGGCTGCAACAAAACCGCCCAAGGGGGAAGTGTGCATGTGTACACGGTTGTGAAAGTGTTCTTAACCTTTGTTGCCCTGGAATGTCGCCTTGTCCTAAGATTAGGTGTCAGCATGACGATGTCACTGCCGAGCACAGCTATATATTTGTGCCTGTGTCGTTAAGATGTCATGGGCTTGTTGGTTCAGCTCTTTAAGTCATAGCACGCTTGTGTGGTTTTCAGGTGCAACTACGGTTGGCAGGGCCAGTTCTGTGACGAGTGTCTCCCACACCCTGGCTGCGTCCATGGAACCTGTGCTATGCCCTGGCAGTGCACTTGTGAGAAGAACTGGGGTGGCCTTCTGTGCAATAAAGGTAAGGGTCCCACATCACACTAATACTGAGAATTTGACCTTTATTTTTAAGAAATTGAAGTCAACCTGGAATTGACCCATAAAATAGTGAGCAATAGATCAGGATAAATGATGATTGTGTTATTCAATAAGCCCTTATTTCTCTAGTAATTGCAAACATCCAGCCACCAAGGTGCCAGAGCAGCAAGTTCACATCATCGTGTTAAATAGAATTACAGCATCTTACACCGAGATGATTTGTTAGCTGCAATGTCAGCACAGACTGTGTGTCATGTGACGGTGTGCACGCACAAACACACATTGGATATTGTGGTTGTGATTGGATTGGCGCCTGGATATCTGATCTACTGGTCAGTATGCTTCCTGGAAGGTGGTTAGGAATGAGGGGCCTACAATTCTCTTTATTTATTTACCAGTTTTATGTGCACGGCCTCACCTTACAAGCTTGCTGAGAGCTCACGATAGTTTACCAGCTGTTTTTACCCCAAGAGCAAATGTTATACCTTGAGGTTTTGCTTGACCCATGGCCCCAAGAAGTATCCATGAGCAGATTTCCTTCCACAGTTTATGCAATCATTGTAAGCTTTTCTGCATCCTTGCAGATCTGAACTTCTGCGGCACACACCATCCCTGTGTCAATGGAGGGACATGCATGAACTCTGAACCAGATGAATACAACTGTGCCTGTCCTGAAGGTTACTCTGGCAAGAACTGTGAAATAGGTAAGAGTCTCTAGATAGAGATATAGGGTAATTTAAAAAGCTAAATGAAAGGTTTGTATGACATGGTACATTTGGATGGGTTGATTGGTGGATGGTGGGATGTATCTTGGATGGGTGGTCAGATGGATGGATGATTACTTGGTCGGATGGATGGGTGGTTGGAATGGGTGGATGGATGTCAGATGGGTGGATTGATGGTCAGATGGCTAAGTGGATGGTCAGATTTATGTATGGATGGATGGATGGCTGGTCGAATAGTTAGTCAGATGGATGGATGGATGGATGGATGGCTGGATATCTTGAGGAACCACAATCTTTGTTCTGGTACACCCCACCCAAGGTGAGATGATTCAACCTGTGCCAGTTGGTTGTGGCTTTTATGATGGTTCTTATGTAAGTTTGTTTCTATATTTATGATTTATATTATTGTGTTTTGCAGCTGAGCATGCCTGTGTATCCAACCCCTGTGCAAATGGAGGCACCTGTCATGAAGTCCTCTCAGGTTTTGAGTGCCAGTGTCCACCAGGCTGGGAGGGACCCACCTGTGCTAAAGGTGCAAATACATTTCTTGTACTCTTTTTATTCTTCCATTGCTCCCAACGAGTCTGGAGACCCAGTTATAAAACTAGAGCCCAGACTCTCCCCCCCTGTCCCCAACATGTGTCCAGATGCTGTTGTCATGCTTTGGCCGTTGATCTGCTTGGCAGGTTCTCATGCTGGGATGAGTCAGGTATATGGCAGGGCAAGCTAGTCCAGGATTTTGGCTGCGCAGCCAGGTGCCTTTGGATGGCAGATAGAGCTGAGCTCTTACAGGGGCCAGGATTAGCGCCTGGTGATACCGATCACTGAGACGGGGGGATTTGCATAATCTGTCTTCACTTTGAACCAGCATTTGGCTTCACAAATTGAGAACGCAGTGGGTCATGGGGTCTCCTTCCATCTCCACCCTTCCCTTTTCACAAACCATCCCACTTTGACACTACGTGGAGCTCAATTTAGATCTGTTGCAAATATCCCTACGTTTTCACCTCCAGGATGCCCAGGGTTTTTAATAGTTTTTTTTTTTTTTTTTTCACTCTCTTCATTACTCCCTCCACATTAAACCTCCCTGGTCTGCCACCACACATATGGGGCTGTGTTTCCATTGCCATAGCAACACCATGGACCCCTGTTGGAATTTGGACACTGGACCTCTCTCACCTCCTATTTTGTTTCCTATAAAGGCCCTCCCCCACCTCTTCACTTCCTTGTCTGACCCTTTTACACACCGCACTCTACCCCATTCCCTGACAACACAATGTATGAATAAGGCTAAAAGAGAACAGAATAGGAGGAATGTTGTTTTGTTTCCTCATGCTTTCTCCCACATTTCTAATGGTTGCTTCTCAGTTCTTTGTGTTGTTGTGCCTATATTAAAATTGTATTTGTGCTCTAATAGCAGCTAATCTGGCGATCTGGATTATATCAAACTCTAATCGTGTAATTGTCTCACATAAAGACAAGCCTTTCACTGTCAATTTCTCTCTTGCCTTTCTCCACAGCTATTTAACTCTCTACCACCACTTTTGATACTTTCTTTTTCCCAGTGTCTTCCCTTTTTATTTGGTGAGCCTTTCTATCATTTCTATCAAGTGTAACATGACAGATCCTCTTTTGTCCCTGCTGAAAAAAATAAAAGATGGTTTGCTGTTCTTAGCTGGTTTAAGATCATTTAGCTGGTCTCCCAGTCTGACCAGCTGACAAGTGCCCAAAACCCCTCTTATACTCACAAACTAGACAAGCTTTGACCAGTTTAGGCTGGTTTAAGGTGTTTTATTTCCAGCAGGGGTATTTGTGTGGTGGGTGGTGAACAGCCCACACACCCATGTTGGGTGTAAAATTGTCCAGTTTATATAGAGAAAACTGTTAATTTTCTAACATCCTTGTAACACATTTTCACTATGCAAACAGTCTAGAGGGTTGTGTCATCTTAAACCACAATTTCAGTTCATGGTGTTTTATAGTTCAGATTATTCAGCTTTGCAGAACATAACATGATTTTGTGTTGATGTTGCAGACATGGATGAATGTGCCTCCAGCCCATGTGCACAAGGCGGAACATGTATCGACCTGGAAAATGGCTTCGAGTGTGTCTGCCCTTCTCAGTGGGTTGGAAAGACCTGTCAAATCGGTAAGATTGAGATCCCCCTTTTATGAAAGGAATTTTTACATTTAGGCTTTTTTTCAGGCACATTTGAGTTCCTTGGGCCATCCACTAAATTTAAGGCATAGTTCACCTAAATATGAATCATTCACTCACCCTGATGTTGTTCCAAACCTGTATGAATGAACACAAAAGCAGGTGTTAGGCAGAATGTTACCCTCAATCACCATTCACTTTCATCGTATGGAAAAAAGATGCAATGAAAGTGAATGGTGACTGAGGTTAACATTCTGCCAAACATCTCCTTTTGTGTTGAAGAAAGTTATACGGGGTTGGAACAATGAGAGGGTAAATCATGACAAAATTGTCTTTTTTGGGTGAACTATCCCTTTTATAATTTTTTGCATTGCTTTTTGTTGCTTCCAAATGGTTGAAATTTGTGTGCTACTGTAGAATTGAGGAAGGGAATTCTAGAAGCCTGCATTGCACGCATCTTGAGACAAGTCTGCATTGCATGTTTTTTTTTTTTTAAGACAGGACAAGACTGGGGGCCTGGGTAGCTCAGCAAGTAAAGACGCTGACTACCACACCTGGAGTCGCAAGTTCGAATCCAGGGCGTGCTGAGTGACTCCAGTCAGGCTTCCTAAGCAATTAATTGTTGCTAGGTTGCTAGGGTGGGTAGAGTCACGTTGGGTTAACCTCCTCGTGGTCACTATAATGTGGTTCTCGGTCTCGGTGGTGTGCATGGTGAGTTGTGCATGGATGCCGCTGGTGGATAGTGTGAAGCCTCCACACGTGCCAGGTCTCCGCGATAACACGCTCAACAAGCCATGTGCTTGGATTGACTGTCTCAGATGCAGAGGCAACTGAGATTCGTCCTCCGCCACCCGGATTGAGGCGATTCACTACGCCACCATGAGGACTTCGAGCACATTGGGAATTGGGCATGCCAAATTGGGACAAGTTTGATTTGATTAGCCTGCATGAGGAACTGGTAATAGCGGCAACCCGGTCCTTGTGATTGTAAGACAGCCATATATGCATATGTAACAAGTAAGGCTGGCCTTAGACCTGGATCAAAGGCTAGATCAGATGGCCCATCGCCGACATTGCTGGGCACCACTGTATTGGTGTGTTTTTTTTCCATCATCCTTTTGCTCACAATAGTGTGCAGCCCTTGTCAGGCGAAGTGATGAATATGAAAGGAAGTGGATTTTGACCTGTAAACAAACGTGGGCTGGGAACAGGAGTCGGTCTGCTTGTCTTACGCTTCAAACCTTAGCCTCCAGCTTGGGTTTCATCCACAAGAGCCAGGCCTAAGCATGGTAGGGAGTCGTGTTCCACTGAGGACAGGTGCGCAGGGGAGCGATGTGTACCTCACTAGGGGGCCCTGATAAATATTTAAACACGTAGGCCCAATAAGTAGCAGTTTTTGTTTTTTCAAGTCATGAGTCGTAGCCCCCCTGAACTGACTGGTCAGCTGCTATAGTCAGCTAAAATAGGAGATATGTGCATAAGGAGGCATAATTATGACCGCTAACTTGACAGACTTTTTTGAGCTGGCCCAGTAGTTTGTTTACTTGACTTATAACATTTTCACTGGTCCCTCAATAAAAAAATGAAAAATTTAGTGGTGCACCGATACTGTTCAATGATACAGATCACGATATTTTAACACTGTGATCGGCCAATACCGATCTGTTCACAATATTTATTTTTAAAGTGCACCTTGCCAAACATTTACGAATTATATGCTGCAGTTATATATTTATGCCCCACAGTGCAAAATTACATTCAGTTTACATAAATTGTGAAATTCTAACATTTATTTAAATTGAAAACAATTATGAATAGTTTCGTTGTCACTATCAAAGTTCATCGTGACATATTGGCAACCAGTAAATACCATGAGAGCATCACACAGCAGAGGTATGTTCAAAAATAAGAGATATATCCACTACAAGCTCCAAAACTGCTCCAGTGAGAAATAATTTGAGACAAACGACATATTCTTAATTTTTGAAAGTGTAGATTCGTGTATGTTTAGAATTGCCTATAATTCACCCTACATTTGTAGCAATGTCATGCTTCGAGGGCTGAGCAAGTGCTCATTTATTAGAGTAGCAGTGTAAATGTTATTTCATGTGTGCTGCAATTTAAAAAAAAAAATATCATCCCTGATTCTAAGCACACAGCACACCGATCACAGATTCAAGAAGAAAATTGGCCGATAAAGATCGTTGGCCGATTGATGGGTGCATCCCTAAAAAATTACATTAAAAAAAATAATAATAATCTACTGCTAATTTTAATTAAATGTTTACTTTCTAAGAAACATTTTATAACACAGTTTACAATTTATGCTTTTCATTAGCTAGAAATAATAGCTAGAAATTTTAATTCCATGAGAAATACAACACTTGCTGCAAAACAATAGCATGCAATGCAAAACATTACTGAGTGGTTAATAATTTTCAACCCATCACAAGTCATTTAGACTATCACATTTTAGACTATCACTCTCATTCTCACAATTTCAACAAAATCTCATCTTAGCCAGCTAGATAATGTTACCTTGGAGACATTTAAATCAGCAGAATTCGCAAAACAACAGTGTTCAATACATAACAGAAAACCAAATGTTTCAGTTTGCAAGTCATAATGCATGATCAACAAATATTAGAATGGAATGTATAAATGTAAACACTAGTCTGATTGGTCCATTAACTATACCAAAACTCTCAAACACTGGCCCCGAGCTATTGGGCCATCCTTATTCTTAAGCCCTGACACAGAAGCCAAGCAGACTGGCATCATTGTGACTGTTAGCATTTCAAGCCAAAAGACTTTTAAATGATGCTGGGGTTGCAAAACAAGATCTTAAATTTCTCTGCCCCTCTTTTGCTTTCCTTCTACTACCCATCCCTCCGTCTCCTCTTTAATCTCCCAATGTACCAATGCTCCTTAAAACTCCCTACTCTATCTTTCCCTCAATTTCACAGATGCAAATGAGTGTATGGGGAAGCCTTGTGTAAATGCTCACTCTTGCAAAAACATGATTGGTGGATATCACTGTGACTGCTTTCAAGGATGGGCCGGACAGAACTGTGACATCAGTCAGTATCTCCTATTGCTCCTCTCCTCTCTGCCCCTCTCCTTTACTCCATCACTGAGCACATACTCTATAGGTCGAGCCACTTTGCCAGGTTTTCCTCTTTAGACACTTGATACATTCTGGGGTTCTGCACACTATATATTCTGTATTATTCTGTACCTACTGTTGCATGCAGGGTCGTTGCCTCCTGTTGGCTGTACCTCTCGTTTGTGTTGATTGAACTAACCTTTCCATCTTCAGCGCAAGCTCGTCTAATTCCAGTTGATTGTTTGCCTTCAGCCATTCTCAACTGCTGTCCTAATTTCTGCCACTTAACCATTGATTCATTGCCTTATTATCTTTGCCTGTGACTGCAGATCTCAATGGCTGCCATGGGCAGTGCCAGAATGGAGCAACATGCAAGGTATAGCCTCAAGAGTCAATAATGTTGTTTACTTTTAACAGTTTAATTAATTATGTGTAGTAACTGACATTTTGTGTCTGTACAGGAGCTGGTGCACAAAGGTTACCACTGTCAATGTCCTCCAGGCTTTGTGGGTTTGCACTGTGAAGTCTCAAGAAACAAATGTGCCAGTGGGCCATGTCAGAATGGCGGCCATTGCCATGTCATTTTGGACAGCTTTGTTTGTGAATGCCCGTCAAACTATGCAGGGATGCTCTGTGAGGTGAGAAACGTAAAAAAAAAAAAAAATTAAAAAAAATTGACCAGCACAAAACAAGACTAAGAAAATGTACGGTGTTTTTACTAGGGCTGTCAAAATTAATGCATACAATTAATTAAATGTGTTCAATATGCTCCAAAAATCTAAAAAAAATAAGAGCACTGTTGTAGAAATCTATCTCTGTCCGAATGGGGGTTTTTTTTGTATTTATATATGTATTCTGCTTGGAGTTTAATCCACATAAATTGCCACAACCAATAATTACACACATAATTTTGTTTTCTTTACATAAAAAGTAACTGAATATTTTAAGTGATTGACAGCCCTAATTTTCTAAGCTTTTTATTTTAACCCTTATGTTGTGTTCCTGTCATTTTGACCCAAACAACTTTTTTTTTTTTTTTTTTCTACATTTTCTTTTTACTTAATACGGTCGGAATAAAAATCATTGACTTTATTTCACTTTGTTACACCTGTTTTGTTCCTGGTCAAAAATGACCGGCCGTAAATAGAAATGAATGGATTAGACTACAAAATACAAAAAATATGAAGTGTTCAGCAGCATCTCAAACCTTTAGGTGAGTGTGTTGAGTGCCCTTTTGTGCATCGTCTTTTCATGCACATTCTTTGAGGAATATTTCAAGATCTACTTATCATATAATGTTGTGTTCGAATTGGCATAGTCTGCTGTAAGTTACGATATGTCATTGTGTATGTTATATGTACATTTCAGGAAGTAATAAGGAAAAACGTGACAAAAAGACACTTCTGTTTATTTCGTAGTAGACAGTGGTAAGATTAGTTATATGCATCAATAAAATATATATATTTTTAAAATACAGGTGCATCTCAATAAATTAGAATGTCGTGGAAAAGTTCATTTATTTCAGTAATTCAACTCAAATTGTGAAACTAGTGCATTAAATAAATTCAATGCACACAGACTGAAGTAGTTTAAGTCTTTGGTTCTTTTAATTGTGATGATTTTGGCTCACATTTAACAAAAACCCACCAATTCACTATCTCAAAAAATTAGAATATGGTGACATGCCAATCAGTTAATCAACTCAAAACACCTGCAAAGGTTTCCTGAGCCTTCAAAATGGTCTCTCAGTTTGGTTCACTAGGCTACACAATCATGGGGAAGACTGCTGATCTGACAGTTGTCCAGAAGACAATCATTGACACCCTTCACAAGGAGGGTAAGCCACAAACATTCATTGCCAAAGAAGCTGGCTGTTCACAGAGTGCTGTAACCAAGCATGTTAACAGAAAGTTGAGTGGAAGGAAAAAGTGTGGAAGAAAAAGATGCACAACCAACCAAGAGAACCGCAGCCTTATGATTGTCAAGCCAAATCGATTCAAGAATTTGGGTGAACTTCACAAGGAATGCTGGGGTCAAGGCATCAAGAGCCACCACACACAGACATGTCAAGGAATTTGGCTACAGTTGTCGTATTCCTCTTGTTAAGCCACTCCTGAACCACAGACAACGTCAGAGGCGTCTTACCTGGGCTAAGGAGAAGAAGAACTGGACTGTTGCCCAGTGTTCCAAAGTCCTCTTTTCAGATGAGAGCAAGTTTTGTATTTCATTTGGAAACCAAGGTCCTAGAGTCTGGAGGAAGGGTGGAGAAGCTCATAGCCCAAGTTGCTTGAAGTCCAGTGTTAAGTTTCCACAGTCTGTGATGATTTGGGGTGCAATGTCATCTGCTGGTGTTGGTCCATTGTGTTTTTTGAAAACCAAAGTCACTGCACCCGTTTACCAAGAAATTTTGGAGCACTTCATGCTTCCTTCTGCTGACCAGCTTTTTAAAGATGCTGATTTCTTTTCCAGCAGGATTTGGCACCTGCCCACACTGCCAAAAGCACCAAAAGTTGGTTAAATTACCATGCTGTTGGTGTGCTTGACTGGCCAGCAAACTCACCAGACCTGAACCCCATAGAGAATCTATGGGGTATTGTCAAGAGGAAAATGAGAAACAAGAGACCAAAGCATGCAGATGAGCTGAAGGCCACTGTCAAAGAAACCTGGGCTTCCATACCACCTCAGCAGTGCCACAAACTGATCACCTCCATGCCACGCCGAATTGAGGCAGTAATTAAAGCAAAAGGAGCCCCTACCAAGTATTGAGTACATATACAGTAAATGAACATACTTTCCAGAAGGCCAACAATTCACTAAAAATGTTTTTTTTATTGGCCTTATGATGTATTCTAATTTTTTGAGATAGTGAATTGGTGGGTTTTTGTTAAATGTGAGCCAAAATCATCACAATTAAAAGAACCAAAGACTTAAACTACTTCAGTCTGTGTGCACTGAATTTATTTAATACACGAGTTTCACAATTTGAGTTGAATTACTGAAATAAATGAACTTTTCCACGACATTCTAATTTATTGAGATGCACCTGTATGTTCAAAAAAGAAGTGCAAATCCTGTCATAATTACTAAAAAAAGAAGTTGACCGGGAGCACAAAAGGTGTTAGCACAAACTAACAAAAAACAAGGGTTAAATTTCTGCAAATGTAATCAGATTTTGCCCATTTTAATCCAGCTGCTGGTTGTACACAATAGATCTTTTATATAATTATAGTATTTTTAAATGGAAATGGTAGGCTCAGTCTTAATTAATTGGAGTCATTCAGTACTACAGATGGTGTCACATCTCCATTCATACTTTGCCTACAAGCTCATTCCTCAGTGGCATGGCTAAATTGGTGCCATGTCACCCCCAACACCCCCGATCATTGCATTCATGTGTGTTTAAAGCCTTGGTGTAAGGAAGATCAAGCCCTGCTATTCGGCCACAGGTGCACCAGGGTAACTAGAGCAGGGTTTGGGTGGAGGGCCAGGGTATTTTTTCTTGCCTTCATTTGGCCATTATTGCTGTTAGTGGTGGATAACTCTGGTCTGGAGCCAGTGTTATTCTAGCGGCAGGCTAAAGATGGAGCTCCAAAGAGGTGCTGGAAGCTGGTCCTGAGCCAGTCTCAGCTTAGCATGCACACTAGAAATAAGTTGTTGTGAATGAGGCAACTCTTCTCTTGGCATCCTGGTCGCCTGCCCGCAATCATCCTGGGAAAGAGAAGGCCTTGATTTTTATGTTATATTCATGCCTGGCATGCCATACGATCACATTAGATAGTAACGTCTCAAGTCTCTGGAGAACGTAGACTATACTAGGCAAGCTTTTGATCTGTTGGGCTGTTTTTAGTACAGGTGCACATGAGGCTACTTTTAGAGACTTGAGCCAGTTTTGACAGAATCCTACACGCTCTGATTTAGGATCAACTAAATGTCACTAAAATGGATCTTTGATCTACTACTTTTAGATGCTTTAGAATGCAAGCCACAATCCAAAAATCCTCAGTCCAACAG
Source organism: Myxocyprinus asiaticus (assembly GCF_019703515.2). Lineage (NCBI taxonomy): Eukaryota > Metazoa > Chordata > Actinopteri > Cypriniformes > Catostomidae > Myxocyprinus > Myxocyprinus asiaticus. The sequence continues at coordinate 21,652,147 of NC_059362.1, forward strand.
CTTACTGAGATCTAAGAAATGCTTGCCTCTGAAAAGTTATATTAAGCTTCAGAAAAATGCATCGATTTTTTTAAATAACAGTGGGCTGCAAAAGTCTGAGTCCATTATTAATACTTCTGTTTTATGCTGTAATGGCAGCATGAACTCAAGCTGATGGTCCATGTTATTCCAGTATGGTTTAGGATTGTTTCAAAGAGCATCTTCAATGGATACAAGCAAATCTTACCTTTTATAAAAAGTTAACATCATTGTCACAAATTTGCTTGCTTAATACGTGACCTAGAAATAGTGCAGAATCGTAATTAATTTCATGTCATGATGTTTCTTTATTTTACACTTTTCAAAATCCTAAAACTTTCCGATGATTTGATTTTCCAGGTTTAAATTAGATTTTGAATCCCACATTTTCAGTGTTTGTTTCTACTGGTCTAGTACAGATGGATGATTATCTCTTACATCTGTCTGCTCTAGCAGTTTTAATGTAGCTTGTCTTTATGCAGTCTGGTTTGACTGCTTGTGAATAAGTGCTCAGTGCAGCCCTTCCAGTATATACAATGTATATCCTTAATAAAATAAATTCAGTGACTTAGGCATACTTAGATCTAGGGAGGGTAGTGTTATAGTCCGAGCTAACACTTTACATGGCAGCTGGCATGATGTGTACTTTAGAGAAGTTGAAATTTTTTTGTGGGAAAAATGGGAACTAGCAAATGCAAATTTTAATTTGTGGACATTTAATTTATGCAAACATGTTTTTTTTAGTGAGAGTTGCCTCTTTATATTGTGTAATTTTTGCACCGCTAGCTGTATGAAATGAAATTTATAAAATAGTGACTGTTTTCAAGCAGGTTTCCCAAACACTGCCCGCTTCTGCCACTGGTCGAACAGATAGTCCCACCCCAAACTCATGCCACTGGTTGAGCCAGTGTTGCTGTGTGAAGATGCTAAAAACAAACAGAGATGTTTTAAAAGCGCCATAGTGTTTACCTGACTTACTTTTAGTTGTCTCTGCATATTAAGCTGGAATAGGAGAAAGTATTTTAACATAAAAAAACTACATGCTTTAGCGGCATGCATTTTAGACTGAAAGATTGATTTTTAAAAATATTTACCAGAACAAGGCCAAGTCAAGTCGGAAAAACTAGATGTGCAAAAGTGTTCCTCGTCCCAGTTGAATATCCTCAGTAAGAGAGGAAGGTGGCTAAATTTAGCCGCACAGTTTGTTTTGATTGGTCTCTTGTGTGAGTATAATGGTGCGGTCTCCTTTAGCTGTAGGCTTATTGGGAGCCTTCCACAGCTTACCTGACTGTGTTTTATCTCTATTGTTTAAGAGGATTGGACTTAAAAACCTTAGATCTTGAATAAATCAAAGCCTAATTCATTTGCTAACTCAATATCCCTCTCCTGTTATTTTTTCCTGTTTGAAGGTGGAGAGCAGCTCTCACCCGAACCCCTGTGAGCCAAACCCCTGTCAGAATAAGGCATCATGCTACAGCTTGCCGGGTGATTTCTACTGCGCCTGTTCTGAAGACTACGAGGGCAAAACCTGTGAAAACCGCAAGGACCACTGCAAAACAACCCCTTGCCAAGGTATTACTCTTTCTGTTTGTTCACCAACAAAGATATGCAAAAGTTTTCGACTTTTGAGGGCTATATACTTTCAAAATCGACTAGTCATTGGGTTGTATGACTCAAAAAAATGATCAAAACTAGGGATGCAGCAATATATCGGCAGCCAATATTTATAGACCAACTATTGACCAATTAAAACATCGGTAAATCGGTTTTAAGCATGAAAACACTGATATGAAAAATCAATGGTTCATTTAAAATTAATTATCAGCACACTTTGTAAAAACTCTGTGAATTCAAATGCACAATCCAGAAATAATTATAGCCACAGAATGTAGATGGGTTGGCACTCCCAAGAACATGTAATATTTAATTTTTAATCAATCTTGTTCCAACATTGAGGAAACAATGAGGAAAACCATCGTTACAGACAGCTGTGACAGTTGTGAAAGCGCCACTTACCTACACATGAGGTTAAACCATCCAAAACGGTTTGAAACCAGCAAACTTTGATTTCTTAGACATTGGTCTGGTATCCATTAAGGCTACACGATTGATTGAGTTGAGATTAAATTGTGCGATTACTAACCTTGAAAGCTTAAAAATAGACTGCATTTAGCGATTCAGTCAGCATTGTGTAAGCAAGCAGCGCCCTCTAGCGGTGTGTATCACATTATCCATTATACCACAAAACTTAAAAGGGCATTTTGTTCCTTTAATAACTTTTTATTTTTCCATGACGTAGTTGACATTGCCCAGCATATGTAGAGTATTAATTTGTAATGTTCTACTATATACAGTACAAACATGTTAAACGTGAGTTCTGTTGTTTTGTACTGCAAAAACAGAAGTACAAAATAATATTTTTTCACATCAATCATTATGCTTTGATATTTAGTTATTTTTCAATATTTTCTTTTTTTTTTTTATCTTCTATTTATCTTTCATTGTGGTTCTCTTTAACATTTTGGCCTGTCATTTGTTCAACAGATCCAATCCATGTTCAGTGGAGATGATTTTTTTTTTTAGAACAATAAAAAGCTTTTGTACCTCTTTGTACATTTTTAAAACATAATTTCTGAGCAAAAGAGTTATCTGATGACAAAATAATGTAAGTAGCAAAATATCAGTATTGACCAATAGTTTTTTGTTAATATCCCTAATTTAAAATAATAATAATAGTAATTTTTTAAACCTCACTTATCAGTAATAGTCTAGGTTGTTGGACGACTCGACAGCTAGTCGACCATTGTGACCCATCCCTAAACCCTATGTATATTTTCACATTTTAGCTAAATATATGGTAACATAGATGCTTATAAAACCTTTGCTTAGAGATTTCACAGGAACAGCCATCTGATCTTATTCCTGCTTCTGTTCTTTTCTCTCTCTCAGTGATTGACAGCTGTACAATTGCTGTGGCGAGTAACAGCTCAGACGGGGGTGTGAGACACATCAGCTCTAATGTGTGTGGTCCTCATGGGCGCTGTATCAGCCAGCCAGGTGGCAACTTCACCTGCTCCTGTGAGCCCGGCTTCACCGGAACCTACTGCCACGAGAGTGAGCCTCTTCACTTGTTTTCGCCCTTTATAATATCCCTGTTACTCCATTCCTCCCTGTTCATTCATTTCTTCCCTTATTTACGTTATCCTTACCTTGCAGATGTTAATGACTGTGTGAGCAGTCCATGTCGCAATGGAGGTACCTGCATTGATGGGGTTAGATCTTTCCAGTGCTTTTGTCCGGACGGCTGGGAGGGTGACCTTTGCGACCTCAGTGAGTGTCTTATCTTCATCCTTCTCATCCTCTTGACCTTCTCTAAACTCAGTGTCAGGGTTCAAATGTTAAATTTTGCCACATTGAGAAAACGTACCAGCCATAATTATTGGTCTTAAAACTATATTTTGCATTATTTTTTATAAAAAATCTTATTTATTTATTACATATTATTATTTGCATGTGTTTATAAATGTTTTATTTTTATTTGATTTTATTATTTTTCCCTTTGAGAATGGAAATATTAGCTGCTCACAAAACTTGAACACATCGTGATTTTGTTCCTCATATTTAAGTTTCTGTGGCTTACTGCGAGAAATATTCCACATATGTGTCGCCAGAGAAGTTCTGGAGTAAACCTCTGGTTTCCTAGATAAACTTCTGATGGCAAATTTTCCAGTGAAGTAAAAATGGTTAGACGAAGCTAAATGTTTTCTTTAGTAAACGGTTTCATTTTAATCATGTCATCATTCTGACATTTTTACAATTCAATTAAAACCATGTATTATGTTGCAGATCTTGATGAGGTTACCAGCCAACTTTCATTTTATTTGATTTTACTAGTAGCGAGTGTTAATTTTGGACCTGCTCTGTATCTTACCTTTCTTGCTTTTATTTCTGTGGTCAGATGTGAATGAGTGTAGTCGAAGCCCTTGTAAGAATGGCGGCCATTGTGTCGACCTAGTCAACGACTTTTACTGTGAATGTGCCAATGGCTGGAAAGGCAAGACCTGTCATTCTCGTGAGTACTTTTTTCTTATTATGTAGTCTAGCTATGTGAACTGACTGCTAAGAATTGATTTATTATAATAAATGAATTATTATGTGTGTATAGGTGAAAGTCAATGTGATGCAAGCACTTGCAGTAATGGAGGGACTTGCTATGACCATGGAGACAGTTTCCTTTGTGCCTGCCCACCTGGATGGGGAGGAAGCGCATGCAACACAGGTGAGTTGACCTCTGTCCAGGTACACTTTAAACAATTATTTTGAGAGTTACACATTTCAATTTCATATCAAAATTCCATCAAATTGAATTGAGTAATCTTTATTAAATAAAATGAAAGGTTTTATTCATTTAATTGTGTTAAATATTATACAATTAAATTTAATGGAATTTTTTAATGAAATTGAATAGCGTAAATAAGAAAAATAGGCAAAAATATTTTTTGAGTGTACACTAGGATTTTGCTCCATTCACTTCCATTCATACGCATGCGAAAGCAAAAGAAAGGCAAGCACATGCAAAGGAGTTTAATCTTTGACAGCATACAGTATGTTATGTTTCACTGCTTAGTTCAAGTTTAGTGAAATCTGGCCTGCAAATTCATGAACACACATTTGACCAAAAGAGGATCTTAATGACACAGATGGACCTCTTAGCTCAATACAAAGAGTACAAATTTTCAGTGGTTTCCAGTATTGTGGGAAAGTGGAGTAGATGGTAAATTGTAATGTTTTGAATGTTTTATTATTTGTGATTTTGTATTATTTATTAAAAACAGAATGTGACATCATATCCTGTTGCCAACGTTTTTTGCATGCTTAAAGCCTTTCGTGACTAGGGATGAGCATTCAGATTAATTTTGTAGTTGAGTACTCACACAAAAATGAGTAATTGATTATTTGAAATTTAGAATTGAAGTTCAACCTTCAACTTTTGAACCTGTTTTTCTTATAAAAAAAAAAAAAAAATTGCACTATGCATAAACAACAAGCACATAGAAAGATACATTCCAAGTCTTCTGAAGTTATACAGTCATTTTAAGTAATGACAGAATTTTCTATTTGGGAGAACTAACAGCAAGATTTAGGTGAGAGAAGCAATTTCAATGTTGCCCATGGCAGGCAAAGACACACAGGAAAATCTAATTGCATTATTCGAGTAGATGTTTTTACTAGTTGAATATTTAAACCTGAACAAGTACTCGATTAATCAATTACTCGTGCACATCCCTAATTGTGACCGCACCTTTTGATCATTAAAATTTGTCATTTTGTTTACAGAATGCCTAACTTAACATATCCCTCTTTTCGTTTCTCTTCTTCAGCAAAGAACAGCACATGCGCATCTAGCCCCTGCCTGAACGGAGGAACGTGTGTGGGTGGTGGTGACACGTTCACCTGCATCTGTAAAGACGGCTGGGAGGGGCCCACCTGCGCTCAGAGTGAGTGAATTCCCCCATTCACATTTCAGTTGCCAGTGCATGTCTGCATACCACTGAAAGGCAAACAACATCATCCACAAAAGGGTTAGATTACATACAATCAATATGCAAGTGTCTCATTGACTGACACATCTCTCTCTCTCTCTCTCTCTCTCTCTCTTGTTTTTATTTTTTATTTTTGTATCTTGTTATTCCTCACAGACACCAATGACTGCAACCCTCACCCCTGGTAAGCAAGACTATGCAGCTCTGCAGTTGCCCCCCCCCCCCCTTATTTACTCAATGCAGCACAGGGCTGTCAGTGGGTATTTTTTTTATTTATTTTTTATCTGTTGTCTCCCCTGTCTGTGCCGACCCTCCCCTCCCCTCCCCTTCCCTGTACATCATAGACAGCTAGGAATAACCCTTCGAACATGGCTTTCTGCCTAATTCCACCCTGTTGTTCCTGGCCCGCACCACCCCACTAACCCCCATTCTCTGCGAGCGGATACACTGAGGAGAAGGCGGGTGGGTGGGAGGGGTTGTGGGGGGTACGTTGGTTGTAAAGACAGGAGAAGATGTCCCTAAATCACCCCTAAATCCGACAGCTCAGGAGACCCCGGGCTGGTTTTAATGGGGACCACAAAAGAGCCGATGGCCTTAAAAGAGCACCCCCAGCGGTGAGGGGAGGAGGGGATGGACAGGCTCTTTTTCTTCCAGCGGTCTCTGTCCTCTTGCCTTTTTTCATCGCTGACCTGGGAGCAAAGGATTTGTGAAGGGGGGGCGGGAGTAGGGGGTGGGGAAGTAGGAGGGCATCCCAGCATGGAGGCAGCAGGGGGATTTGCATCTGAAAGGTTTTGGTATTGATAAATGGAATGAAGCCCTTTTAAACCTCTTGCATCCTCCTTCGCTGTATCTTCCACTCTTTTTCCCTCCCTGTCCTGGTTTTGTGTCATTCCTTACCCCCTTTTTCCTTTTCCTCTTTCAAACGTGTAGATTGGCAGTATTATCTCAATCACAGGGGCGATGGTGTCTTTTGCAACTAATAACCTCATTGTCCTTGCGTCTTTCCCTGCAGTTACAATGGTGGAATCTGTGTGGATGGGGTGAACTGGTTCCGCTGTGAATGCGCCCCTGGTTTCGCCGGACCCGACTGCCGTATTAGTGAGTATCTCAGAGGAGAAAAGAATAGAGCATGTATAGAAAAAGGTGGCGGTGGATTACTGAGCATCCTGTGCCCTTTGACCTCTACTGTGGTCAAAGGTTAGCCCGCACCCACAAACGGACAGAGGAGATAAGTTATTCAACCAGTGGAAAAATTCCTTACCCCTCTCCTTGTCTCTTGTGTCCATTGATGGCCCTGATATAGAAAATGGTCTTTAAGGATTCCATGCATTTCCCCAGCCTCATTTACTGAGGTGCAACCATGGGAACACAGTCAATACTCAAACAGCTGAAATGTATATTGATTTCAAATCACAGTTTTCACTTTCTCAACAATTTGGTATTCTCCTTAGTCAATTGCTGTATTGATTAGGAATGGGTCACGATGGTCGACTAGTCATCCAATATTCGACTAGTCTGTTATTGAGGTTGACTAGTCTCATTTCATTTGTTTGCTGTACATAGCAATAGTGTTGTACTTGGCATGCTAACCATGTGCTGTGCTTTAGCTATTAGACTGTTTGCGTAGTATAATCCTCTTGGAAAAGTTGAGTCTTTAAATTCTTTCACTTAAAAGCACAGCTGCTACAGCCTTGTATATTCAGATGGGCGGCTTTGCCCTCGCACTGGCTTTTGAGTATCCTTTCAGGAGCGTTGTGTTTTTAAGATGGCATCTCAAGCAAAAAGAAGTAAAACTTTTAAAAACGTGCCTTAAGATCTCTGCATACTGTATAATCAGTTGTACACTGTCAAGTTTGTTTTGTATGCAAAAATGCATCTTATGTAAATGCCCATTGAGAAATGCATCTGATTTGGATAAAATGAACCTGAAAGTAGCCTAATTATATAGAGCTTTCTTATGACCGATTATTCGACTAGTCGTACAGGCAACCCATTGGCTAATTGATTTTGAAAATATGTAGTTTTGCACATCCCTAGTATTGATGCAAATTTATGTTCTCTTTGCTTCACCAGACATTGATGAGTGCCAGTCATCACCCTGTGCCTACGGTGCCACCTGTGTAGATGAGATCAATGGCTTCCGCTGTGTCTGCCCACTTGGTCGCACTGGACCTCGATGTCAAGACTGTAAGAAATCCATCATTGTTTAATCTTTAAAGGGATAGTTCACCCAAAACTTTAAATTATCTTATCATTTACTCACCCTCATGCCATCCCAGATGTTTATGACTTTCTTTCTTCTGCTGAACACAAATTAAGATTTCTAGAAGAATGTTTTAGCTCTGTTGGTCCTTTCAATGCAAGTGAATGGTAGCCCGAAATCTGAAGGTCCAAAAAGCATATAAAAGCAGTATAAAAGTAATCCATATGACTCCAGTGCTTAAACCCATATTTTCAGAAGCGATATGATAGGTGTGGGTGAGAAACAGCTCAATATTTAAGTCCTTTTTTACAATACATTCTCCTCCCTGCCCAGTAGGTGGCGATATATGCACGAAAAATGTGAATCACCAAAAGCAAAAGAAGAATATGAGAGTGGAGATTTGTAGTAAAAAAGGATTTTAATATTAATGTTTCTCACCTACACCTATCATATTGCTTGTGAAGACATGGATTTAACCACTGGTCTATTATGGATTACTTTTATGCTGCCTTTGTGTTTTTGGAGCATCAAAGTTTCTGCACCCATTCACTTTAATTGTATGGAGCTGAGAAATTCTTCTAAAAATCTTAGTATGTGTTCAGCAGAAGAAAGTCATACACATCTGGGATGGCATGAGGGTGAGTAAATGATGAGAGAATTTTCATTTTTGGGTGAACTATCCCTTCGAGGATCATTTATTCAAATAAACTTTCACAAAACTGAACAGTCTGTCATCATTCGCTCACCCAGTTGTTGTTTCAAACCCGAATGGCTTTCTTTTGTGGAATGCAAAAGATGTTAGGTAGAATGTTAGGGACTGACAGCTTCAGTCACCATTTACTTTCATTATGTGCACAAAATATGCAATGTAACATTGATTGAGCCTGACATTCTACCTAACATCTAATTTTGTGTTTTACGGTAGAATAAAAGTAATTTAAGTTTGGACCAACATAAGGGTAAGTGAAAGAAGTGAAAGGCACGCGGCACCTGTGTTGGAGCACTGACCTGGGATCATTCATTCCAGACAGGAAAAGGATCTGGTATTAAATTAGAATTGCCACTGGTCTTACAGTGTTTGTGTTGTGTTTGTGTTGTGCCACAGTCATTGGCATCGGGAAGACTTGTCACTATGCAGGACTTCAGTTCCCGCATGGCAGCCGCTGGGAGGAAGAATGCAACACTTGTCAATGTGTCAACGGAAAAGTGGACTGCACCAAGGTAAGTGACTGGAGATGCAAAAAACATGAAACCTTCTTTTCTATATTATGTATTTTATTGATTTACTTTACAAATCCACAATCACCATATTTATTTTCCTGAAATTATATGCATCACTAGTAAATGTGTATAGTGCAATATGCTTTTAAGCAAAATAAGGTCATAAGATATACTAATAAAATGCATAATAATTCTAAAAGAATTAGCTTAATGCTGTTTATTTTTTTATTTTATAATTTATATAAAAAAAAAAATTCCCCCCTTTTTCCTCCCAATTTGGAATGCCCAATTCCCAATGTGCTCTAAGTCTTCGTGGTGGCGTAGTGACCCGCCTCAATCCAGGTGGCGGAGGACTTATCTCAGTTGCCTCCGCGTCTGAGACAGTCAACCCGCGCATCTCATCATGTAGCTTGTTGAGCGCGTTACCGCGGAGACAGCGTGTGTGGAGGCTTCACACCACCCACCTCGGCATTCACGCCCAACTCATATGTATGTATGTATGTATGTTAGTGTGTTCATGAGACCTTTGCCCCGTCTTTCAGGTGGTGTGTGGGCGGCGGCCATGTCTGTTGCCAGGGGCGCCAGGGCGAGAGCTTCACTACTGCCCAGGAGGTCATGAATGCCAAGAGCATAACTTCCTGACCTGCCTCTCTCCCCCTTGTCAGCAGTGGGGTTTCTGCTCCAGTCCTGAAGCTGCCCCAACCCTACAAACCAAATGTGAGCCCAACACAGTCTATCTGGATAAAACCTGTGCTCGCATCACACTTATATTCAACAGGGACAAACTACCCTCTGTAAGTATTCAGGTTTGACTACACCCTCTGCTACATTAGTGTTCTCTTCCCTTACAAAAAGCATTTGTGATGGTACCATGGTACAGCAATGCTTTCAGATGTTAATAACATGGTATTGCCATTGTCTATGTTCAGAAATTAATGTTATACTCTTATGTCCAAAAAAGTACTATGCTTAAAAACATGGTATATGTTCAAAGACATTGGATTACCAGAGCACCATGTCCAAAAACAAACATGGTAATACCAGGGTACAAGGTCCAAAAATCCATGGTAATATCAAAGTACTTTGGTATTACCATGGTCTTATGCCCAAAAAGCCATGTTATTTGTCTAAAAACACATGGAAACATGGTATTACCAAGGTACTCTTTCTTTGTAAGAATTCATATGGAAACTGCGATAACTGAACCTTCCATGATAAGCAGTTGATGTATTTTATCCCCCTCTTAAATTAATCACATTAAATTCCAGAATAGTTCTGTTCTTCTAGAGAAGATTCTTCTGTAAACACATTGTGTGCCTTCTAGGGAACAACAGTGGAGAACGTCTGTGCAGAGCTGCGGTATATGCCCTCCACGCGTAGCCTGGCAAAAGAGCACAAACTGTTGGTTCTTTGCGATCTCTCCTACAAAAACAAGGATGCAGTAGAGGTGGCCATTGTAAGTACACATTTTGAAGATTCTCATTTTGTACATTATCCACGTAGCTCACCTTGGGAGAGCTTTCTGTCCTCACATATTTTATATTCATGAATCCTCCAGATGGTTGTATGCTGCACACAGCAGTGTTTGTGGCCCCTAAGATCTATTATCAGTGTAATAGAAAGTCAGAACCACATGAGTCCTGGATACTCATTGCACAAATCTGTTAATGGATGCAAATTTGATTTCCTCACCGAGTTGAGCATGGTTCCTTGAAATGCCCGGATGCCTAGAGCAATGCCAACCGGCCCCCTCTTCAAATCAGGCCATTATGTTGTAATGAGATTCAGTTGACTGACCAGCAACAGGCCGTACTGCATTGCAGCATTCCCTCCACCCACACGCATAGAGAGAGCACTGGAACCGGCTCCAGCACATCTTACAAAAAGCATTAGGATGTACACTTTAGCTTTAGACTGATAAAGAAAGCTTGCACACCCAAATAAGCCTCAGAATTAGAACCATCTCGTATCACAAATCCCACTTAAAACACTAAAGTGTGTAGTCTTTCGGATGTTAAAATACTTTCTGGTATCCCGGCTTAATATGCAGATTCAACTGTTCAAGTTAGCAATTTCTTGGTTGATTTATCTGCTGCTGTCACAACATTGCTGTATTTGTTTGAGCTTCCTGACACAGCAACATAGGCTCAAACAATGGCATGAGTTTGGGGCAGGACTATCTGTTTCCCCCCCCAATGGTAAACAAAGGGTGGTGTAAAAGGAAACTTATTCGAGAACAGTCATGATTTTTGCTATTCCGTTTGGTGACGCTGGTGGTGCAGTAATGACAAACTTCAGCTTTAACGAAATTGTATATCTTTGTGCTACCAGGTAAGTTTTGTGTTATTTGAAGTTGTATCCAATCCTGCATTCAATAAAACATTCTGGCTCATGGAAGTTACTTATAAATAGTGGTTACCTACAAATGCATCCTTAATACTTGGTCAGATTAGTCTAAATCCCCGCAGTGTTCTAACATGTCACTGCGTTCATGTTTAAACTGTGTTTAAATGCCAGTCCTGACTCATTCAAATGGAACCTGTAGGCAGGAACTTTGAATAGCTGCAGGTTTTTGCATGTTGAATGCAGAGTAGAGCTAAAATAATTGAGATGTGGGTTGAGGCGATGCACGATCAACCTTTATTTTTGATGAAGATTGCTCTCACTGTTAGTTCCTTTACTGATATTTCATCATACAGTAGATTGCTTTGAAGTCTCCAAAACTGTAGTTGGTGAATAATTGCATACTGTTCTTTGTAGGTGGTTTGTTACTTTGCGGATGATTTTGTGCTTCTACAATCATCTTCACAATAAAATGTACTTTTTTTTATTTATTCAATCTACATGCTTAAGCTTGTACAGCATTTCCTGTACTGCTATGCAGTTGTGGCAATACAGAGCCACAGCAAAATAAATAGTTTTACACGAGTTGTGAGCTTGCACTTGCTGCACTCAAAAATATACAGTGTGACTACTGTAGTCCGATTCACAACAAAATGACTTAATATGAGCTTGTTCTTTTAATGAACTCAAGGGTTTGAATCAGTCTGATTAAAAAAAACTGCATTCTGTAGGAATCAATGAGATGATAGGATAATAATATAACAATCTCACACATTTAATCTCCCATTGTTTGTCCTGCAGTCATTCCAACAGGATGAAGGACAGCAGCCTGAGCACAGTCAAATCCAGGAGGCAGCTAGTACCATCGTCAGCACGCTGTCTAAACGACACAACAGCACTGTCATGCTTTCCGTCATCGAGGTCAAAGTGGAGATGCCGGTCATGTCCCAGCCAGTGGGTGAGTAGAGCAAGGGCCAACTGGCCTCAAGGCTAAAGCCAGCCTTCATCCCCCGACCGAGTGTCACTTCCCCATCTCCACCAATTAGTGCAGCTTTAAATGTCTTTGTAAGTCACAGGAGGGAGGGTTCTGAGAGCCTCAGTGGACCCAGCAGTTGTAGGCAGGAGGCCATAAACCTGTGTAGTAGGATTTAACTTCTCCATCAGTCATCTGTCACAGCACACTATTAAAGAGAATGCTGGGACAAAAATTTTAATAATCGCAGTAACTTAAATATTTGTAAGCAAAAGAAATGCTTTTAATATTTCAGTGGTCCATACCAATACCAGTGGTATTTTACGATTCTCTTTTATTTTAAAAAAAATTAAATATTAATATAAATAGTAACAAATTAAAATCAATTGCATATAGCCCTTAAGTAGTTCTAACTTAATTAAATTTTGCTTATAGCTTTTCAATAGATTTTCGGTCATAAACAGTCTGGAATAAGGAAGTAAAAAAAAAAGTTTTCTTCTCTTTTTCTTGTTTATATTGTTGTTTAATTAATATTAATGACATCATAGACAATGGCAAGTCTATAAGGTGTGTGTGTGTGTGTGTGTGTGTGTGTGTGTACACTATATATATATTTATAAAAAAAGTTAGTTCTGGTCCCCGAATCTAATTGAACCAGAGGCGTTCCAAGAGTGCTGATAGCTCACACCATCAGCACTGTGACGCGTTACTGTTTGTATCACTCCGCTTGTGTTTGTGGCGTTCTAAACTAAAGTGTCAAAGTAGCGCAGATGTTTAAAAGCAGCTAGATGTGTGTCTTTTGATTTATTCTTGTGACATTAAAGTTTTTAGCCAGCAGGTGGTGACAGAAGACCATTTTTATGTGTTATGAGCAAGCTGAGTTGATGTTCGTTATGTCAGTGATGTCAGTCAGCCAGCCGGTGTCTTTGAAGCCATCAGCATTGTCTCTCACTCCATGATCGCTCGGATTACTACTACACTACATCTAGAAAATAGAGTTAAACTTACAGCTTCAGCATTAAGGCTTATCACAGCTGAGAGACACAACAGACAGAGTAATCACACTTACTCAGGGTGATTACCTGATAGCGGAGTTTCTGCATTGGGAGCCCTGCTCGGATGGCTATTTTTACACAGAGAAAATAAGATGTATTTGACCAAAATTCCATTATCTTCAGCAAGCTGACTAACACTACACTACAGCTGAGGAATAGAGTTAAACAGCTTCATAACTGCTTGGGAATTGCGACAGATGCAGGTGATTGCACACGCTCAAGCGTTTGCTCTCTCGCTCTCTCTCAAACACACACACATCCTTGTTTCTCCAGTAATTGCTAGAAACAGCTGTCGTTACTAGTTCTAAAGTAATGTTTTTGAATTAGTAACAAAAGTTTGTGCGCATCTTTTGACCTAGCAAGGCAGATCCTGATCCGCAGCTTAAAGTAATTCCATGTACAAATACATGGAATTTTTTTTTTATTACATTTTTTTGTATGTGTGACAGTCCTTAGATTTTCCTCATTTATTTATTTACTTGTTTGTTGAACTGTTGTTTAAAAGCAATATTACATTCGCAGTCATGCTCTATGTCCCTTATATTAGCACGGCTGTGATTGCCTGTGGCCGAATTACAGCCGTGCTGTTAGAGGGACATACAGCACTCTTGCCCATGTGATATCGCCAAGACAAGTTGGTGTTCAGAAACACCGATACTATAGTATCTTACTATATAGTATTTTATGGTATCATAAAAAATATTTATATATTTTAGTATCTGTAATCCTTCCTACAACATTTTCTAATCCCTTTTGTTCATTTTGTTCAAGTTTTTTTGTCTGTCTGACTCAAGTTTCTTTCCGCACAGACTACCTGGTGCCCGTGCTGTGTGTCGTCCTGTGCGTGCTCTGGGTCTTCTGCATCATCGTCTGTGTGTGGTGGACCCGTAAGCGGCGAAAAGAGCGTGAGAGGCGGGAACGCGTGCCTACAGAGGAGAGCGTCAACAATCAGTGGGAACCACTGAGGCCGGTGTCGCAGCCGCAACACAAGGACAACCGGGATGCGCAGTACGAGCGCACTAAGCTCATGGGCTCCCCGGATCGGACGTGCAACAGTGGGGAGGACGAGGACGAGGAGGAGATAGAGGAAGAAGAGCTGGAGCTTATGGAAGAGTGGTGCGGGACGGAAGGGTGCAAGCGTCCCATCCAAAAGTACTCTAAGGCTGCAGTGCAGACCAAGAACGAGCTGATCTGCACCACGCAGAGCAGCGACGGCTGCAGCCCCTCCCTCAAAGCACCGTACTGGACAGGCTTCAGCCCCAAAGACAACAACTGTAAAAATGTCAATAATGCCATCACCGGCCTAGAGCACAAGGAGCATTGTGTATGAGCCTCTGCCAGTGGACAGAGCAGGATGATGAGACAGATGCCATCTCAGAAACGAAGACTGAGTTTTCCCCATTTGTTAATTTTATTTTCAACTTCGTGATGTTTTGAGGCTGAATGGCAAAGTGGCCAATTTCTTTCCTTCATGTTTTTTTATGTACAGAGGAAGCAAAATTATATTTCTTTATGAGGAGGCAGAGAGAAGCCTCGATTTGTGTTTTTGAAAATTACTGCTGGAATAAAAAGCAGGACTAAAGAACTCTTAAAACAAGAGAGAAATCATATAAAGACTTTTTGTTGTTTACAAAATGGTTGTGGTTTTGTTTTTTGTTTTTTGTGAGTGGCCCAGTTTTGGTGCAGACCATGTGTGGGGACATCCAACGGGGGACACTGGCTCTGGGGGTCCCTGTTTTTGCCCCATTCCACCTGTTCTCCTTCTACGCCTGCCTTACCAAGCTCGTTGTCCATGAGGAGGGCTAGAGTGCCTATAAAGTGGCCTTGTTTTTTCTGTCATTTCTGTTATATTGGCTGAATGCTCTTTAAAAAACGGATTGCAGTATTTCGAGTCAGTCTCAAGTGCCTTCAGACAAGCCTCTCGGTTTTCTAAGTCTTACCGTCATGGTAAACCTGATAGATCACTACAAAGGGGAGAGGCTGGTCTTAAGAGCAGCTCCCATATCACCATCAAGGTATTTGCATTAAGAATTCTGTAAATATGTGTATATAATAAAGGATTCGCTGTGTATATTTGAATTTAGTAACTTAAGTCACTTTTTTATTATTATTATTATAATTATGTTTGAAATTATTGTTTTTGATTTTATTATTATTATTATTATTATTATTATTGTTTGTTTTACAACACCATTCCTTTTATTTATGCCAGTTCACATGGCAGGTTTTGTAATATGTATACAGCGTCTCACAGTCAGAACACAAATATAAGCAGTGATCATCCTATTATGTTGTTGGTTTTGTTTTCACGTTGCAAGACACGTTTAAGATTGTGTGCTGTATTGTGTCGTGTGTGTGTTCGCCGCCTCGAAGATCCCGATTCCCTTTTCACACCCATTTTCATACAACCTGTAGAAAGTCATGGCTTATGGTCTGCTGGTCGATGCTGCTTGTTGCTTGTAAAGACGCAGATCTGTCCAAATGTTTTCTCCTGCTTCATGAAGGGAACAATTTTGTTGGAAAGCTTTTGTTTTTGAGGTACCAACTCAAAGAAATGGATTACCTCAGAAATGACTGGCTATGATTTGATTTCTTTCATCAGCGTTAGTTTTTCGTATGTGGGATAATGCAGAGTTTAAAGGGTTAGTTCACCCAAACCCAAAAGCATCCCCTTTTGTGTTCCACAGAAGAAAGTCATATGGGTTTGAAACAACGTACATTAATGACAACAGAATTTTCATTTATGGGTGATCTATCCCTTTAAAACTGTTCCAAAACAATTGGTTAAAAATCAAGTAAACAAAAGAGATGATTAAGCAAGTAAAGTTTAATGTCCATTATGGAAGGGAATGGGGTGGAGCTTGAGAAGAGGTTTTTGTTGTTCTTTAAGAGAAAAAAAAAAGCATTTTTTGTACAGAAGAATTGCTCTGAAAAATGTTATTTGGTTCATTTAGTGGAATTTATGTTTGTTCTTAGAAATAAATCAAACTATTTATTAAAGCATTTTATAACAATGTGCTCAAGAAAACCACTGTGTGCTGGTGTTTAGTATATCATAATATATCATATTACCAAAAAAATAAAATAAAATACCCTTTCCATTGCTAGAGGTGAGGATGACTTCGAATCGATACAGGAACTCTTCCAGCCAAGATGTCACTGACAGAAAGCAGCCAATAGTAACAGATCTCCTGTTCTCGGCTAACTGCTGGCTGGCCAATGGATGACAGTTCTCTCATGGTTTCATCTGGTCAGAATGTTTTATGGTTAGACTTATGATGATGCAGTGGGTTTGTGTTATGGTTTTGTCCCGTAAGTAACCGCCTCTAATGGGAGTACAGGACTCATGTTTCACATAATGTTGGGTTTGCCGTTTCTTATTGAACTTGGGTCATGCAAGTAAAGTGAGGATAAAGACTTTGTAAGATAATGAATGAAACTGGAAAACCCAAGAAAGAAACTTTTGTACTATAGGGAGAACAGTGAGCCTCATGCCAGTGCCACTGGGATTCATAACTAATGACAGTTTGGTCAACATTTCTTGCAGTAAACGTAATCTGTGGCCTACAGTAAATTACAAAAACTGGCAGCCTTGTGGCATATACATTGACACATTCCATCAAAAGGATTATATCAATAAAGCTTTGATATACCAGTGACCACAAAATGTTATTACAATCCAGTTATGTGTGAATATTGTCACAAAAAATATATAATAATAATTGGAGCAGACTTATTGCTCACAAAAAAATGGAAATAAAATTGAATGGAAAGGCTACAAAGCAAAACACACCTCTTGACCTGATGATCTTTAAAGATCAGACCAAGGACTGCTTTTCCACATCTTGAGTTCATGGCAGATTTGCCACTGATCATTTTAACATGCAAATAAGTTTTGCGGCAAATTGTATATTTTTGCCAAAGGTTTGCTGCAGGGTCACCACCACCAGTGAAGAGCTGCAAACTTCTGGCAAATATTTGCGGTGAATCACAAGCTCATTTACATGTGAAAAAAATTAGTTGCAAATTTGTGGCAAGTTTGCAGCTAGTTTGCCAGAAGTTTTTTTTGTTTGTTTTTTTTGTAAGGGCTGCCTTTCAAGTGACATCTTACCCATATCTTGGACAAAATCGAAATCATTTAAGACCTTATTCTATTACCAGACTTTTAATATCTATACAGATTATAAAACAGATACTAAGTATTACACGTTATGAGCTGTATGACTATGTCATTGAGCATCATACACATTTGATTTGCTGTAGTCAGTGTCATGAAGAAATGAGTCTATCCCTGAAATCCTGTTCCCCTTGGGTAGTTGTATGTAATGTCTGATCAGAAATGTCTGTTTGTAATTTCTGTTGTAGCTGATCAAATACTGTAAATCCAGCTAGTACATACTGTATAGGCTATCCATTTACCATTTAGCACTAAATTCTTAGTTTTGATAGAATTACATTAAGTTCTTGCTCTGAATATGTTAACTTAGTATGATATTTGAACATTAAAGGGAACACAAGATGGAATGTTATCATAGAAAGCTAATCTATTAGCATGCTAACTGGAAACACAAAGAGAAGCATCATTTGACCATTTTTTGCTTTGTATATCGTGTGCTGTCATATACAGCGTCCTCAACATTCATTGATGCATTTTCATGATTTAAACAACATAAAGCTTCAAGTAATTTAGTAGGATTTACTATCAGACACCGAATGGAAACCCAAAACAACCAATTCAGTCAATGAAATCGCTTTATGGTCACTGGTGGAGACTCATGACATGACTCTAAAATATCAAACACATTGATATACTGCTGCTAGATGGAATCATATTCTGAGGGTAAGAAATCAGAATCTGTACCCATCATATACTCCACAATATTCAGATTTTGTTGGACCAAAATCCAAAGTTTTGATAGAATTTCATGAAGTACTTGCACTGAATATGTTAACTTAGTATGATATTTGAACCATAGGGAACACGTGATGGAATGTTAGCATAAAAAGCTAATCGATTAGCATGCTAACTGTAAACACAAAGAGAAACTTTGTTGCTTTTTATATTGTGTGCTGGCATATTCAGCGTCATCAACATTCACTGATGTATTTAAATTATTTAATCAACATACATTTTTAAGTAATATTGTAGGATTTACTATCAGGCACTGAATGGAAAACCCAAAACAACCCATTTCAGCCAATGAAATCCCTTTGGGGTCCCTGGGGGGAGATTACATTTTTTCATGACATTGCTCTACAATATCAAACATTTGATATACTGCTACTAGAGGGAATCATAGTCTGAGAGTAAGAAATCAGAATCGTTACCCATCATATACTCCCCAATATTCAGATTGTGTGGGCCTAAAATCTGGAGCCGCGTGCTAGCACCAACTTGGCCCAATTGCAAATCTTGGTTAAAATTGTATTTGAAGCATGGACTTTAAAAGTCATGTTGTTGCTAACTCATTTTCACTTGGTATCTGTTGTTTTGTAGATTTTTAACATACAAATTTATAATTTCCTTTAAGAGTCCACAGAGAGATGTTCACCATTTATGCATTCATTTTCAGTTAGAAGTTCTGAAAATGTAAAGTGCTGATAAAAATTACACTTTAGTAACTCAGTGTTTGATTAGCAAGATAAACTTTTTTGGACAATTTGCTATTGATCCATGCATGACACTGGACATGTAAAAAGGAACATAATGTGGTTCATATTGAACATGTTTTCAGGGTAAATTTTTGGCTAGCATGTAGTGCCTATAAAATTCTACTATAAAATGCAAAGAGCAATAAATCAAACTAACTACTGATAATACTGTAGGTCAAAGGAAAAATCACAAAATAGTATAGATAAAGGTGTGCTTTGTAAATAAATGTAACATCTTGCATGAAAATCTTGCTTGAAAGTAATTGAACAATCTCATCACATAAGACATAAATGATCATTTGGTAAACAACTTGCTGAAGTAAAATCTTACTGTTAATGTAAAGAAACTTTAGACTTAAAATGTATTTTTCTCCATCCAGAATGTTCAGACATGAGTGACCTACTGTACATGTGTGATGCAGTCTACAGTATATCTATATGCCACCACCATGTCTCCCTGTACAAGACTGCTCCCTGAAAGCTGATACCAGATTCTTGGAGTGTTTCTCAGCAGTCAAGGACATCTGACCGACACACATACATAAACATTTTGTGCCTGTCATGACCCAAAATGAAAGGTACGCCCATCCCATCCAACCGTCAGTCTGCTGGTAGGTCTTTAGTCTTCCATAGAAACTCCTCCCGATCTTCCATTTACACAGTGAAAGTCATCAAAGTCATCAAAATTGCCTATTTGAATGATTATAGTGCATTTCCCTTTCAAAGGTAATAGCATGTATGGAGCAACAACAGGTTGCTACAGGATTGAGATGCTGAATCAAGAAATTGAGAAGTCAGAACTTGACTCATGGTTTTGTTGAAAGACTATGAAGCTACAAAGTTGACCTCTAGTTAAAATTCTTGTGTTCACAGAATTGATATTCTGTCTTTAAGGAACTGTTTGGGCCACTTGGAAGCTTGTACCTTGAAAAATAATTCCTATTAAATTAATGTCTCCTTTATGAAAGAAAATTATTTAATTGGTAACAGTTGAGAAATTCCTTTATAGACTTTTGAGACTGCCAACTGTTGGCTCCCAATGCACTGACTTTCACAGAGGATTATTCTTGTCCGGGTTTGGAATGGTTAAATTATTAGTACCCAGTCTAACAATGCAGGCGGATTTGATTAAACATTTAAACTTATAGGATCTTTAGACATTTTAACTGCCAGCCAACAGTTTTCGATAGTTATTTTTTTTAATTTATTTATTTTTTGTTTGTTTGTTTGTTTTTTAATTCAGATTAAATTCAGAATGTCTATTAATGGACAGACACCTTCTGTCTTCACTGTGGATTAGGATTCAGTCTTTTCAGAGTTTTAATGTTAATTTAATTTCAGTTTTAACAGATTTTTTTGCTGCTGCTTTGGTTTTGAAGAGTGTAATAGTAAGACTGAGATGTCCTGGCAGTGAGGTGCAGTACATGCAACAAACCCAAGGATAGCTGAAAATGATTGTTCATCACATGGTTGCATGGCTTCAGATTACACTGGTTCATGAAGCCAGAGCAGCAGTCTCACACAATCTCACATGTACATTATAGCTACGTCCAAATTTGCGTACTGTCAGAGTATGTACTGCATTTCATAAAGAACGTACTTCTCGGCCATTTATAAAGTATGTTCTTTAGGTATGTAGGTGAGTAGAATAAATATATTTGCGGACATATTTCATATGGGAATGTGGCCATTGTCCTGTGACCGAATGTATAAGGAACTAACAACAACTGTGAAAATAATTTTCTCTGGTTTTGTTAAGCACAATTTAACCACTACAAACAAAGAGCAGCCAGACTCGCAGTTCTCCGCCTTTTTTTATTCAACGTTTTGAATATGACGACATCTCAGCTCTCATGGCATTATGGGATAATAAAGTGCATAGCCAGGTCTAAGGGGAGGCTTGGGGGGCATTGACCCCCTAGATTTTCCATGTGCCCCCCCCCCAAAGCCCAAGGTATACTTCCATTTTAATGTGAACACTCAGCATCGGCGTACATTCGAACATGAGCCTGTCAAATTATACTACATATAACTGTGCGCACATACACAGGCAGTTGGTGCATGCACGTTAAGACACCAGACTTCCTCTTCAGGAGTTTAGACGTTTCCTTCAGACTTGAGTTATACAAATGCAGGTATCTCCAGACCTCCTCACACACGTGCTCTTGACATGCACATCCACTGTTGTTGTTTTTACCTTCATCTACAAGTGTCCAGTAGATGCGCACTTCAGAATCTTGTCAGATGAAGTAGGTCATCCGGGTATTTCTCGCCTACCATTTTATGAATACTGAGTCTTTGGACATACTACTCAATAGACACACTGCTTTTGGCATACTGTATATAGTAGGGAAGTATGTATATTCGAATTGGGGGAATGTCCACTAGTAATGGTAACTTGCTGACATGCAAATAGTCTCTCTCCCATTTAAAAGAACCCAATAATTTATGCCATCATTCTTACCAGCCATAGTCTAGACAATCTCCTTATTTCTTGAACATGTAAGCAGATACTATAAACAAAATTAAGATTTATTTATAAAGAAATTTAATTTTTTAAAAAGAGTTTAATTTTTAGATACAGCTTCTGCCAAACAGACTGTATTTCTCTAGGCCTTAAACTAACACTTTTTGTGATCTATGGCAGAGGTGTTTTGCCTAGAATGGCAGGACTCAATAGACACATGTATGTGTTCTGGAAAGTGTCCAATGGGGGGGGGGGATTTTAACCTCTTCCTATGTCCCTCAATTTATCAAGGTAGTGCATATTTGTCCATGCAAACCAGTTGCTGTGCCCACTGCTTTCAGACCCATCTCAATGTAGCGTAGAGCAGAGGCCCTGTCTTTTTCCTTTCAATCCAGGGCTTTCAAAAGGGTGACGGTGTTTTTAAACCATTGTCAGTAGCGTGACTTGATACCAAATTGCACTAGGGCCCCTGTACTCTTGTTTGTTTTCTTCTGGTGGAAGTTTTCACTGACAAATATCATTCTGATTTGTGATAAGATGTAAACTACTTCTGAATACAACAAATTAGAGATGTTTTTGTGCTAATAATTTTGAATCACAAAGCATTAATTAGTGTGCAGATTGGTTCCACATTACCTCCATCAAGATATGGGATGGAGCAGATGAACTCAACCCAGGGGCCTTTACTCCAGCAATGAGGCATGGATTATGCGGCAAAGTCTCATGGGTATGGCTTTGGCAGCAAGATAAAGGTCGTAAGCCCCCATGCAAGCATCACCCCCACCATACAAGATCAAGAATTACTCCCATTGCAGGAATGGCCATCATATGTGTCTGCAGGATTTAGGTTAAAACTCATCTGACTACCCAGAAGAAAATTGTATTTCTTAAAGGTTTAACTTTCATAACTCATGAGACGTAATTAAAGATCTCAGTTTGGTGTTCTTTGATGTTTCTAATAAAATTCCATAAGAGGAATAAAAATAGACAGTTGTGACAATTGTTGATACAGTAAGAGAAAAGAGTTATAAAATGAATGTGGATAGCAAAGGTCAGGTCATTTGGTTTTGGAAGAATTTGATGAGAAATCTCTGACTTTTAATGACAGACTTGGATTTTGTGGCAAATCTGAGCACAGTCTATGACTTTGTTGAGATCTCTTCTTAAACTCTGCAGGAGACAAGTGTGAGATTACTTGCGTCTTTTTTTAGAGAAAACTAAGAAGCAACAGACTCCTGCAACATTCTCCATTTGCTTTCCATCTAATCTCATTGTTGTTGTCTAGGAGAAACAACTGAGACATTACAGAGATCTCATTTGTGATTTTTCTTTCCTGTATATAGTGATCCTGAAGATTACTGTGTGCTCAAATTTGGATTTTCTCTTTTTGTTCACATCTTTCGCTGAATACTGAGTAAAATTGTGTAGCCTCACTTACAATAAATACACTTCACTGACCCAGTTTGCTTAAATCCAAAAGTGTCAAGAGCTACCGGAAAGTTCTGCATGGTGCCAAGGACAAGCTGACATGTTATTATTGCAGAAGAATGTGCATTTAAAAAAGGAAGAAGAGTACAAGCAGAACACCCTATCCCTGAGAGGGATCTGTTGACTTTGGGACTGCTTTGCTTCCTCTACCTCAGCTTAGAACTTGAAAGAGACTTCCTGACCCTAATGTAACTTATTCATTGTTCAAGTTCCTCTTCACATTTTTTATTTTCAGTTTGTCTCTGCCCATGTTGTCAGAATCTTGACTTAAATAAAATAACGTGTCATACAATTAAAATGTGGAAATCTTAAAAATAGACTGACATATTGTTTTAAATGTATCAACATAAGATCTTGTTTGCTGATTTTGGCTGGTTTAAGCTGGTCATAGCTGGTTTAACCTTGCGGGTCTCCCACCCTGCGGTGTGTTTCCCAAAAGCATCATTAGCCAACTATTGTCGCAAGTTCCATCGCTACCAACATAGTTCAACAATTTGGTGTTTCCTGAAACCATAGATCCAAAGAACATTCGCAAACAGTATTGCAAATTTGTGTGGTTTGAACTTCTAACCTGTGGTTAGAAGCATATTTACTTGTTAGTTTGCTATGTGGACATCATTTGACATCGCTGAGGCTTCTATATCTTTCATTCCATATAAATCTTTCATTCTGTCAATTTGACCATGGTTACTTGCATTAAAGATAAAAAAATTCCAGGGTTTTGCAGAAAGCAGCGTTCTGAAACGTCATGTAAATGCGAGTGCAGCATTTTAAGGGATTAAAGGCTGTTAAGAGAAAGTGCTTTATCACACATGATTTCTGTCGGAAAACACAACTTTTATGTGTTTATGTTAACACATAAGTGTGGCGTTAATATGTTTTTGAAGAGTGCGCATGTGCATATGCTCAAGTGCGTCAGGGGAACACCGAAGTCTAATACAGAGGGAAACCCATTTATTGCAGCGCAATGCAACTGTCGCATTACAAAGTGACAGCTCAGCCAACATGGTTCAAACGATAGATGTGTGTCATAATTACTACTGTTTTGGGAAACAGTTGTGACTAGCTAGTTAATTTCTCCATTGATGCATCGTACTATGGTGGTTACGCAGTGAGTTACGTCTTTGTATGGGAAACGCACCCCTGGCCAAGCTGGTCTTCCAGCCTGGACAAGCTGGTGTTCCTATGGCTTAGTTGGGCAGCCAGCAGGTTTACTAGCTTGACTAGATGAAAATTGCCCTAAACCCCTCAAAAACCATCCAAAAGACAAGCCTGACCAGACTGGAAGACTAACTATGACCAGTAAATCAACATACTGTAAGCTGTTTAAGCTGGTTTTTCGCAAAACAAGTACAAGTATATAGATTTCTATTTACAGAACTATCTAAACTTGTGTTTAATAGCTAGATCTGGATGGAAACGTTTAAATAATCATCTCATTCTTCACAATGTTCTCTGTTCAGAAACTACTGTACCAGTATTTCTTTATGTCGAAAGTGTTATCCTCACTTGCATGTTAAAGGAGACATTTGCACAGATTTTCTTTTTCTGTTAGTTACCAGTATCTGTTGTAACAGGACATTAAAATTTGGTGTTATTTTTGAAGGATTCAAATATCTTCACTTCCTATCTCTGGGTCTTGTTTTTTGTTATATTTCCCTGCCAGATGTAGTTCAATGAGCAATTTTGATCAAATCATTTTGTAATATCACATTCCAATGTCAGTTCAGGCTTGTCTTAAGCACCCTCAAGTTGTGCAAAGTTAACTTTCAAAAGAATTATCTCCATCTGAATAAGATCATATAGTTAGCATCTTTGAATGGTGAAAAGTATGAAAATCACCAGGGGCATCAAATAAAATATTGACCACAAACTGATTATGTGGATATTGTGTCCAAGTGCAATACATGTCATAATTATAATCCCGCTGTTTTCCCTTGTCTTTAGTGCTTGTCCATTAGAGAGGGCAGAACTCATGAATTAACTGCATGGGGTGAACTAGGAGTTGGTCACATGCCGCAGCAGGGTTGGGTCCTGCTTCTCTGGACTACAGAGCCGACTAATGTAGATGTGTTTTCAACAGCTGTCTCTACAAAAGGTTGGGGAGTGGTAGCCCTCATTGGAGTAGTGTCTGAAAAGGAACATAGATCCACAAAGTATTACTTTAGCCGATATTTTCTCTGATCTCAAGCCTGAACAAGAAACGGGCACTAATTCGTCATATGCATTAGTGGAAAGGACACGCTGGGGTTTTAATGTAATTTAGATTTTTAGCATCAGGCACAGGAGGGAGCTCTCCATGAGGCTGCAGGTTGATATGCAAAAGGTCAGGTTTGAACACGAAAGACCTGGGCATGGCAGGAACAACTGGGGTTGGCAGATCACCATGTACAGTATGCTGGCACGCTTCCCAGCTGGCTTGGATTCTGTTCTTTGATCTTTAGTAGAACATGTGGAGTTGATGGTACTCAAAATTCCCCTGAGAATACTCTCTGCTGGTGGAAATATGGACCATCATCTGATGCAAGGATGTTTCACCTCATCTCTTTCTATTTCTGTCTGTCAAGCTGATCTCTGTCTCTCTCATGATTTCTGATCCCTAAGGCACAGTATGGGTACTGTATTCCAGTTAAAGAGATGTTTTGGTAAAAAAATAAAAAAATAAGTCTGTGGTTAACATTTCTTGAAGAGACAACAAATGACACAAATTCATACCTCAAACTCATATTCTGTAACTGCTGTTTTTTAACATTAGTACTACAACTATAAGTACCAATACTTCTATTAAATTGATTATTTGAGATTTCTGACAATAAAATAGTACATTTTATTGTAACATTTATAGGCCTAAACTGCAAATTATTGCACTTCTGTTTTTATTTATCATTTATTTTATAATTTAACAATTACAGAACATTATAAACCCTAACCTAACCCTAACCCTAACTTTTCATTTACAGTAAATAAACGTATAAAAAATGTTGCACACACCCATTAATGAATGTCGCATTCAGCATCATCATTACTAAGTGAGAATTAACTGCACTCAATAGTTTCGAGAGCATGCCAATATACATAATACCAAACAGGAAATAAAATGTAGACAACTCTTATTCAAAAAGAAAAATTTACTCATATTCACTTAAGCTTGAAAAATAAAAACCTTGAAACAGAAATCGTTTACTATCCATTGGCAAGTCTATTGGTAGATTTTGAAATGGACACAAAGGAAAGTTAAAACTTCTGTTAATTGGCCAAGTGAACACTGTAATCGGCCGATGCTGATATTCGCAAAATGGCCAAATATTGTCTGATTAATTGGCCTGGCTGATATATTGGTCCATCACTAATCCAAGGACATCTAAAATCCTTATCTGTAAGCATCCCCATTCATCTCTATATGGTAGTGCTCAATAAGTTCAGGTTTCCATGACCCCTGAAATGAAGGGTGCAATTATTGCTTATGGGCTCTCAGTTCTGGGATCGGGTGTCACATGACCAACCACTCGTCAATGGGAACAGATAGGTCCATTTCACGCTTTTGGCTATCTGTCACTGAAAGAAATGTACTATAGTGTAATTAAATAATTTTTATTAAAAAAAAAAAAAAAAAAAAAATTGCCATAAATCTATGCTCTTTTTATTGGATGTCAATGGTGAAACAAGTTTTGAGCTATGACTATGACTGTTTAATTTATGTTGTAGAACCAAACTTGAAAGTGTCTTGTGATCTGTAACAACAGTTCTTAGTTTAGTTGAAAACTGCTATTCTGTAAACCCACTGAAGATTCCTAAGAGAACCCATGGCGAATTAGTCTTCTGGGTTGGCCAACAAATTGACGTCATGACTGAACAGCTCTATTAGGTCTAATCATTGATGTACTCTGTCTGCTCTTTGAGAAAACAAACTCTCAGTTACACTGTCCAACTGGGTCAATGAGATCTGAGTTGTTTTGGAAAGGCTATATTACTACCTCAAAGGGGCCACTGCAAGGCATCAGCATGCAGCACCAAATATCCTTGCCAATGATAATGCAAAAATAGGTAGCAGGGTAGGGATGGATGGGGGGTGACTTACTACAGAGAGGCACGGCAAAGTCATTAAGTGTTGGCTTCACCCAGTGTTTCTGGGTCATTGTGTTTTTAAAATGGACGCGCACAATTTCAACAAGCGAAGGAACCCCCGTTGCTTTTGGGGTTGCTGCAATAGCTAAGGTCATAATGAATAGCTTATGTTAGCCTGCCAAGAATATCACAGCTGATGTTTCAATGAGGCTGGAAGAGGCGTCTCCCAGAAAGGTCGGCAGCCCAGTCTGTCCAATCTGTCTGGAACTCTGCGGTACACTCTAAGAGGGGCTGATATCTCTCTCTTGACAAGGTGTCTCATTTGATACCTCAGACTCTCAGCCACTCACAAGCACTGTGATATGATCCAGGCAAACAACCTGAGCTGTACGGGTGTCAGACTAGGTTTCTACGTGTCACAAGTGGGCATGGCAATAGACCTCTTTTCAACTTGTGGTGACAACAAACAAGAAATGTTCTTTATACTATTGATTGTAATATTGACGATTTGATGTTAACACAAAGTTGGGAGGATATGTGTCCCCAGCAATAGCAAAGAGATAGATAGATAGATAGATAGATAGATAGATAGATAGACGATTGCATTGCTATCTCTCATGTAGGACTTCTGTAGGTTGAACTGGATGCTCCCTTGTTCTGTATTTGGAGGCCATTGATCAATGCTAAAGATCTAATATATTTCAGGGGCATTGTGTGGGGCCCTCTAAATCAACAGCTCATCTCTGTCTCTCTCTCTCTCTCTCTCTCTCTCTCCACTTCTTTCAAGCAGCAGTACTGCACTGCCTCCCATGGCCAGCCATCGCTTACTATGCTAAGATGAGTTTTCATATCTGTGATCTGCCCTCACAAACCCCAGTGTTGACACATTTACTTCAGTGGTGTTTAAATAGCAAAAAGTCATCTTACTCCCCTCCATCGCTTCATTCAAAACTCCCCTTCAGTGGTGCATTTAAGACCTCAAACACCCTTACTCCCCTGCACCTCAAGAGTCTGAGGATGTTTCAGGTGTATCGAATATCAATGACGGAGATCCAAGTCTAGCCATGCTGCATCTTCGGTTTGACTGCAGAGTTAAGGGAGGAGCTGTGCAGAGAGTGAGAGCTGCAGCAAGAGCCTTGTAAGTAGATTGACCTCTGCAAAACACATAATAGGATCGAACTGTGTGGAATCTAAGCCCAGGTTTGCTCAGGCCAAGGTTAGTTTGTGTCTAGGTAAATCATATGATAACTAATGGACTAAATGGTCTCATTTATGTGTGTTGGGCATTGGTATTGTTTTATGCCACCTTATTACACTTCAGTGGGTTTTTTTCTGGATAAAAAACAACTAATTGGCAAAATGGTCTCAATTCTGAAGAGAAGAGCAGAGCATTACTGCTGTTTCTTGGCACTGTTTTACACTATAGTGGTTTGTCTCCAGGGTTTCATCTCAAGCTATTTTCTTTTTTTCATCCCTAAAATGCTCCTGTGACTAGAACTACTTTCTTCTGCCACGGATTCAGCGTCTTGCTTTGGTACAGCCCAAGCCTTCATTGCTAGATCGAAAGTGTCACAGTAATCGTGTGTGTGAGAGTGAAATAGAGAGCAGGGTGGGGGCGTTTTCACAGATATATTAAACGTTATTTTGGATAATAGAAACTGTTGTATTGATCAAGTCGCAGGGGTGCATTGATATCGAGGCTCTGTTGCTAGTGAGTCTCAATGTGGGTGTGTATGTATGTGTGTCAGTGTGGGTGAGAGCGAAAGAGAGAGGGTGCTTTTTCACAGAAATTGCAATAAATGTAGGATATTATAAAAACATTTAGGTCATTCTTATTCCGATTTACTTATGCCAATGTCTTTGCCAAATTATTTCTGTTATTTTAAAGAGCTGTATAGGCTACCATAGCAAAATAAACAAATAAAACAAAGTGATATGGAACCTTTATGCAGTCAAGACTGGATCTAATTGCACACCTTGGAACGTCTGCCAACCAATCAGAATCTAGCACTCCACAGCCCGGTGGAATAATCTCTTCTTATTGAAGAATTCATGAAAAGCAAAGTAATTAACCTATTGAATTAGACCAGTATAATCCTGCCTGTCTAGGAAACATCAGTGCATTCAAAACCTTTTTGACTTCTGACAATCCCAGTTTTCCTGCAAATTCCACTTGTTGTTCTGACTCACCCAATTACATCAAGAAAGGCAAAGGAAATCCATGTAGAAAGCACTTGAGGAGAATAATGTGAGTGTCTCTGTTTGCATGTGAGTGGAAGTAATGACACAGTTGATGTGCCACCGATCCTGATAGGGAAATGTGATACAAGGGTTATGAGACTTAGCAGAGCTTAAGTTGTCATAAAAGGCCTCAGTAACCAGATTAAAGTTTTGACAAGGCTGTCTGATTGTCGCCATGAGGCTAATGATTAAGGGAAGAGGACGCTATGTACCGTCACTAAGAATGTTCATGTTTAGCAGCTCGGCCTTGAATACAAGCTCAATTACAGCTTCTGTTGTGCTTAAATTGTCCTGCCAAACATAAATAGTAGATATTCTTGAGGCTTTCACTGAAGATCGCCCAAAGGATTGCCATGAAGTGTATTAATTTGATATAAGGCTGTTAAATGGAGGAGGAAACAGAGGTCTGTTTCATGGTACATACACTTCCATTAGCAAAACATAACTTACTGGTCAGTATGATGGATGGAGAACTTAATTAGACTGTGTAACCACGCAGAGATTCCTCCATAAGTTATTTCCACTCAAATCCATTGTTCATGAATACTTTCTTTGGTTTGTTTCAAAGTACACTCATTCCTTCTGATCGTTAAGTTCCTCCCAATGTTCCCTTCAGCCTTTGAGTGCAGAAACGGCTCCCAGCCCCTCTGTCCCAAGAGCTGATTACAGAAAGCCCCTTAATCTGTATTGTAGGAATCAAACAATAACATTTCCATAGTAGGAACTCTGACTTCCTGTTGATAAGCAGCACACTATTCCAAGTTAACTAGTTTTTATGTGTGTTTATGCACAGTGTGAAAACAATATCTCCTATTTCGAAGAGAACAAGTGATGGTGTAAAAATAGTGGTGCGCGGTTAAGCATCAAAGGCCTTCAAATTCCTTACAATAAACAAAGTTTTGCTATAACTCAACACAAAAAATTCAGTTCCACACTTATTTCAACTCAACTGAGATCTGTCTTTGAAGGATTTGATTTGGGAACATTGTCTTTCAAAATTTTCTATAGAACTATGGCACACTAAATTACAGAGGTTATATAAGTTTGCTAGAGTGTTTTCCATTAATTTTGTGTTGATTATAAAAAAAATAAAAAAATAAAATAAAAAAATCATGGTTACTACAATATTACTATAGTGAAACCATGGTTAATTTTTTTTAATGGGTTAGCAAACCAGTCTTAATCGATTCGCGATCGGTTTCTCTCTCACATTGAAAGGTTACTTTAGAACACAGAGAGCAAAAAGAGTGCTGCATTAAGTGGATATTTACCTACAACCTATTGAAAACAGGTGCATAGGAACCATTATAGATAAGGGAGACATGCCCCCCTCACTTTTAGAAATAACCAAATTCGTTTAATTCGATAATTCTTTTGTTTAATATGAACATTTGAATTCATACATTGTTTCGACATTTTAGTTGTAATTGTTAAAGCTCTATCATAAAAAAAAAATTTATGTTTCAGAAGTAGAAGTTCAGTAGATATGATTTGTTTAAAAAAAAAAGAGTGGATGGTCATATTGTGAAGAGAGGCTAATTGAGAATGTGTCGATAGAATTGATTTGCAGATATTTTCTCAATCAGGGCCATATATGACTAATATATATATATATATATATATATATATATATATATTTGGAAATATTTTCAAAATCAATGCCAAAATTTCACAATTTCTGCCAGGGTATGCAAAATTTTGAGCACAACTGTATATATACACCGATCAGCCACAACATTAAAACCACCTGCCTAATATAGTGCCTCTAAAACAGTGCCAGACGGGCTGGTTTGAGTATTTCTGTAACTGCTGATCTCCTGGGATTTTCACACTCAAAAGTCCCTTGAATTTACTCAGAATGGTGCCAAAAATACATCCACTGAGGGGCAGTTCTGCAGATGGAAATGCCTTGTTGATGAGAGAGGTCAACAGAGAATGGCCAGACTGGTTTGAACTGACTAAGTCTACGTTAACTCAGAA
Source organism: Myxocyprinus asiaticus (assembly GCF_019703515.2). Classification (NCBI taxonomy): domain Eukaryota; kingdom Metazoa; phylum Chordata; class Actinopteri; order Cypriniformes; family Catostomidae; genus Myxocyprinus; species Myxocyprinus asiaticus. The sequence continues at coordinate 21,683,396 of NC_059362.1, forward strand.
AAATACTCTATACAATTGTGGTGAGAAGAATAGCATCTCAGAATGCTATTCTGAGATGCGGTTTGGTACTGTTTTGTGGGGCACAAGGGGGGCCTACACAATATTAGGCAAATGGTTTTTAATGTTGTGGCTGATCAGTGTAAATATTATAAAAAAATTATATTCAGATTAAATTAAAATGCATTACATTTTTGTGGCAGAGGAGTTAAGTATTGAAAAGACAATACAAAAAGTGCCTTTAGAATCCAGTGTATTGTTTATTTGCATATTATTGAACATAAGCCAATCATTGACCTACAGTTCAAAGCAATCCATTTTGCAATTGAATTTGTCGATCAGTCCAACTTTTAAATCTCTGACCTCTTTATTGTTAGTCTTTTTCATTGAAACACCAAACGACCATTAATGTCTCATATACAACCCTTGACAAAAAACTGAAGGGGACAAAAATTCAGGATTTCTTTCATAGAGTCATGTGTGTGACAACAATTATCTAATGTCATTGTATACTATACATCTAAACAATGATATTGTTCTTTGACTTTTCCATGTTTTATGTTTGGCTATTATATTGAATTTAGATGAATGGTATTGTTGATTTTTGTGGCATATCTATTTTAGAAAAAAAAAAGAAAAAAATATCAGTGACCAAGTCAAATGTGTAGACAGAGAGGTGACACAAGCTTCTGAAATTGTTAAGGTAAGATCATATTTGACACAAACATTAAGAAATTATTTTATTTATTTATTTTTGTGCTTTGATTGTTTGATTCTGGCTAACTGGAACAATGTTGAAATGTTTGACAGTTATTAAATTATATGATATTAATTCAAATTAAACATCAGTGTTCAACTTCAATACTGATTTGATGATTTGTGATGACCATGAACAAGGTTCCTTTGGTGCTTGACTTTCACTGCCTTGACACTCTAGTTAGTATTTAAAGCATAAAAAACCACAAGGTATAGTGAAATAGACTCACTATTTGAGATGGTTCTTCTATCATGTGCTACAGCTTGGCTTAGCAGCAGCAGCTGTCTTGTGCTACAGTAGATGGGAAGAAGTTAGTAGCTTGTGAGTTTTTGAACTTGATAAAGCAGCATGCCGTGATCTAACTGTTGGCACCATGGAAACACACCCTGGTTGTTCTGTTTCTGCCTGTTCTGCGTTTCGCTGTGCTGAAGAGCTTTCACTGATAACGTCATGGGTGGTAATATAAGGAGATACTGAAAGAAAATTGTTATGCTACTTGCTTATCTGTTGCTTAGTTAGTAATTCCTCAGATATGCAGCTACTTGTTACAGAAGCTAGGTCAGGTAATCAAAGTCTTGATGTGCATTTTATTATGGCATTCTTAACTCCTCATTATCATAAAAGGAACTTTATCATGGCCACCAGGTGACTGTGGCTTAATGTCCTTTTGGAACGTGAAGGCCAGCATTCCCTGCGGAGCATGTTCTAGAATGTGTTCCATGTTGACACTCTAAAAATAGCCTCTTTTCCCGTCTAGTCCCTTACAGCACCCCCTCATCACTTTATCAAATAACCTGTGAGACAGGGTTCTGAGGAATACAGTGGGAGTTCTGCTATAGAACTACTCCAGCAGGGTTGTCCAAAAGAAGAGCAGGGTAGTTCAGAGTTGACAGTTTGTGTACTCTCAGCCCTGGTTTTTGGTTTCAGAACTATGGAAGCCTGACTGTTTGTTTTGAAGTACAGACAGTTTCCTTGGAAGGAGATTAAGCCTGTCATTTCAGGGAAAAAATTTAACCCTTGTGTTGTGTTCATTTGTGCTAACATCTTTTGTGTTCCCGGTCAAAAATCACCTGTCCACTAAGATTGTTAATAAATCTCTTATATTGCATATACAGTATTATCCCAAGATATTGCATTATATCATTTTTGTAGTAATTATGATGGGTTTTGTGCTTCTTTTTTGAACATATTTAATATATATATATATATATATATATATATATATATATATATCTCATTTATTATTATTTTTTATTGATAGAAGTATTCTATCTATGCAGGCACTCCCTGCAGAAAACATTTAAAATAATAATTATTATTTAATAAATTAATAGCCACTTTCTTGGTCTAAACAAACTAGGTGTCATTTTAAAGCTTAAAATCTGGACTTTACAATGCATATAACTTATCCTACCAATTCTTAAATAATGCTTTTTAATTTGCTGACAAATTAGAACTGTTTTGTTCTCATAATTTGCAAATTTGTTATCACTACAATTATATTCAGAGTTGGTAAAAACATAAAAAAAGATGAGATAGCCATGTGTCGTTGGAAAGGTCTCAATTAGTAGAATGCAATGAGCAAATTTGTTTCACTCAGAGGTCAAACTGCAGTGAGTATTAGTGTATGAAATTCTCACTGACACACATAAATATAATAAACAAGAATGTCTTTTTGTCACGTTTTCCCTTATTACTTCCTGAAACATACATATAACATAGACAATGACATATTGTAAATTAGAGCAAACAATCCTGATTCAAACAAGCCCAAAGACAACATAATATGATAAGTAGATCTTGAAACATTCCTCAATGAATGTACTTGGAAAGATGATGCACAAAAGGGCCCTCAAGAGTCTGTCTTTTCATTACAATGGCAGTTGATAGGGACTCACTTTTAAGCCTAAAAAAGGACGTACAAGTACTATAAAAGTAGTCCATATGAATCTTGTGTGAATATTCTAAGTCTTCCGAAGGCATATGATTTAAATCATTATTCAGTTAAAATCTTGGGGTTTCTTTGCACATTCACAACTGCATGAGAGCAGCTTTTTCACAGTGGCATGCAAAGTAGAGCTTTAGCACAAAACAACTAAACAAGGTTCTCATGTGAACATGTCTTATCATATGCATTCAGAGTTGCATGGACTACTTTTGGGTCCTTGGACTACTTTTTAAAGCTTGAAAGTGAATATCCACTGCCATTGTATTGAAAAGTTCTACTGGGATATTCATTAAAATGTCTCCTTTTGTGTTATGCGGAAAATCATAGGGGTTTGGAATGACATGAGGTTGAGTAAATTCTAAAAATGTATGGGTGAACTATTCCTTTAAGAGAAAGCATTTGAAAGTTGGTTACATAATTACTAAAAGCCTATAAGTTCATTTTGTGTTTAACCATTGAAAAGCACAGTGAATTTTATATTTATGCTTTGATGGTCTTAATCACAAATGTTTAAACAAACTATGCATGAAGTATATTGTTGTTGAACATCACATGCACTAGTAATATAGTAAATCTTATGAATGCTTCAAAACAGCAGCAAAATTGGCAAGAAGTCTAACAGACATCAAATATACACTCAAAAAAGGTTTAAACATTACAATTGTGTGATAAATATCCATTTGAACTAAATTGAGTAATCTTTTAAAAAATGTACATATAATTCAACTTAAATACTTCACATTTATGCTTAATTTACAAGGTAGATTATTTAATGATTACTTCATTCAGCTTGATGGAAATTTGTCATATGACTGAAATGCACAAATCTTATAAATCGACTGAAATATTTTTTTTAAGTGTATCTCATTCAGATAAAGGATTGGGAGCAGAAAAAAAAAATACAAAATAAACTATTCTACAAGTAATTTTAGAGAAATGCCTTGTTAGTGTCTCATGTCAACTCTTCAACAACATAAACGAAGACAAGGGCCCTTTTGGCACACAGATGCACATGCACATACATATTCTAAATACTGAAAAAAGAGAGAGTGTGTGTAGCAAGAGCAGATGAGTGTGCTGTCTGTGTTTGAGTGTGCAAATTGATATAACATGGCCCCTTGTACATCAACATGATCACACGGGAAGTCGGCATGTTGTGCAAAATGCCGTGTGAAGATTTTTTAAAGTATTTTATTTTGTGTTCCACAGAAGAAAGGAAGAAAGTCATACAGGTTTGGAGCAGCATCAGGACAAGTAAATAATAATGACAGAATTGTATTTTGTTTAAGTGTCCAAATAATTTTTGGGGCCACTGTATGTCGATGATATAGAGCACAACAGTGCCTGCCCACTTATTCAGCTGTCTGGTTTCAGAAAGTATTTTTCCCATTGACTTTTTATAAAATACTTCATGAAAGAGTTGTTAGCCACGAACCAAACCAACCAGCTCAGAGGTGAATTACAACATCTCAAACTTCAAATCAGACAAAAAGACAAAGGTGAGGGCACGGACTACAATCCCATGAAGCATTGCGAATGATGTCATTGAATAAAAAATGATGAGAATATATAAAACTACTGATTTTAGGTTGTTGATTATAAGTATAGAAACAATATATTTGATGTTTATTGCAAAATATTCCAATATGTACAAATAGATAAGTAGTTCAAGGGTGAAGAGACACCAACTCGATTACGTCATTCACAGTGCGTCATGGAAATGAGCAGTCTCTCAGAGGCACGTTTTGCGGGCTTGGTTGGCTGCGGTTTTCTGATTGGTGAAGCTTTCTCTGCTGGACCATAGGTAATGTAGTTGTTTACCATGAATTCATCTATCAAACACAATTTTTAAACAATGAAGTTGAGATAACGCAGACGGATGGCTTCAACAGAAGCATTCATCGATGAACAACCTCGGTGCTCACGGTAGGTCTGCCTTAAAAGGTTTATAAGTTATCATTGAAAATCAGTTAGTCTATGGAAAAACATTATGGGATTTTTACTTCCAGAATCAGACTGTTGTGCTCTATTGAGTAAAATACATATCAGAGTATATATGACTAGGTATTTGCAGCTTTTTTGCCATAATGTCACTCACCAGAGAGAATTGTCTTCCTTAAACTCTCATAAAATGAAACAGCTTCTTTTGGTTGTGTAATTGCCTAGATGTCAAGGCAACGCTCATGATTTCAGATTACATTATGTATCACAGAACTCAGAGATGGAGGAGTTCATGTAGAGAACACACTTCATGACACATACAATCATCGTTTTTTTTTTTTTTTTACATTTCAAATTTATTTTTTATCTCAATTTATTGATGTCCTTTGTTTGGTTTGAATGTGTCATCCGTGTCAGTTACTGTATTCATAATCATTTGATCTTGTGGCTGAACTTTTGACTTTTGTGGGAGAAAACAATGGCGTGTGTGAGTGTTCAGATAACAATGTGTAATGTTACAGTCAATCATGAGATGACTGTAAAATATATGCAATCATTTGAGTTGTGGAGCTCTCCTCAGGGCCTCTAAGCACTGTTCTGTGAAGGACCTCCCTTTCAGTGACATCCCTCTCATTTCACATTATTCTTACATACCTCTCACACCCCTACATACCTAACCCTCCCAGTGTTTTGCCTCTTTTTGACATGAATGACTTCTAACCATTCAATTACACCTCAGTATTGAATCATAGCAACGTCCAACTCTTTTCTCAGCCCTTCTTCCTTTTGAATTCTAATGAACTACAATGCCTAATGTCATAAAAATGTTTTGTTTGTGATGACATTTTTGCAAAATGATATAACATGACCACTTACATGTCAGCATGATCACACGGGAAGTCGGCATGTTGTTTCAGAAAGTTCCACTACCCAAGGATCGGCGACATTATACAGAGTCATTGACAAGCACCATCTCCCATCATCAGACATGGTTGCATCGGCCTGATTACATTTACTTTTCTTAGCGGTGCGACTGAATGCACATTACGTCAGCAGCGTGGGAGACCTGGGTTCATATCTTCCTGTTGAAACCAGGAAGTAATCATTTTCACATAATCAGTGACGAGTGTGATTTGGAAGCTGCATTTTTCCCTCTATTATATGTTACTCTGCTAATGGTTAGGTTTAGGTTTGGGGTTTGGGTTGGGGGGTACAGTTAGCATAGACAGATTTTTGTTAAAGAGTCAACCTTTCAATTTGCGATCAGTCTGCACACGTTTCATGGCAGTTCAGAGGTGTAATATCCACTGTGTCGCAAAAAGCAAGTTAAATGTTCAAACAGATGTGTTTTTACTCTATTGAGTTTTAATTCAACAAAACCTACCTCCCTACCTACCCTAAACCTAAAACCTAAATATGACAATAGTGTCATAAAAAGCTAAATTTACATGAATAACTCAATTGCTGAAGCAACCATGTCATTTTGTGGTGCTTCTATGACACTTTCAGCTCACAATTACTCTTCAGGTCTTGACAGGACTGAGCTTCGAGCAATTTGATCCCACCAAAATAAGCTTATACACTCATGAGCAATTTAATAAGAACACCTGCACACCTATTTATTCAGGCAATTATCTAATCATCCAGTCGTTTGGCAGTTGTGCAGTGCATAAAATCATGCAGATACAGATCAGGAGCTTCAGTTAATGTTCACATCAACCATCAGAATGGGGAAAAATGTAATATCAGTGACTTCGACTGTGGCATGATTGTTAGTGCCACATGGGCTGGTTTGAGTATTTCTGTAACTGCTGATCTCCTGGGATTTTCACGCACAACAGTCTCTAGAATTTACTCAGAATGGTGCCAAAAACAAAAAAACATCCAGTGAGTGGCAGTTCTATGGACAGAAACACCTTGATGATGAGAGATGTCAATGGAGAATGGGCCAGACTGGTTCGAGCTGACAGAAAGGCTACGCTAACTCAGATAACCGCTCTATACAATTGTAGTGAGCAGAATAGCATCTCAGAATGCACAACACTTTGACCCTTGAGGCGGATGGGCTACAACAGCAGAAGAACATGTCAGGCACTTTATTAGGACCACAGTGTTCCTAATAAAGTGCTCAGTGAGTGTAAATGTAGTTGGTTATGTAAATCAAACATTAAAACTTTTTGACTAACAAGTCATTCACTATAGTAAAAGTGTTTAGATGTCATAAGATAGCATTGTGTGAGAAACAGGGCGAAAAGTAAGTGTTTATAAACTGATAATCTGCCGTTGTACTCTTGATTTGTATGAAAGTGAAGTAAGTACTGTAACACCTCTAGTGTTTATTTTACCAGGAAAGTGCCGTGATAATTTTGCAAAAATGTGAGTATAGTAACATGATTCTATGAGACCAGGTTGCACCTGACATTCTCTTAGACACTTAAATTTACAATTTGATTTTCAACATCAAATCTTCAGACCAATTTTGGAAATGTATAGTATATTCTTATTAAATGGATAGTTATGACTCTAAATTATGATTGGTTGAGCTGCCATTCAAAGCTGTTCTTGTTGAATGACTAGAAATGCACACCTGAGACTGCATAATCTAACAGCTACTAAACAGACTACAGTTTGGATAATGAACTATAATAATTGTTGGAAGAATTGTCTATTCCTTATTGTCTATGATTGTAAAAAACAAATGTAGCTTTATTGAACATTTGTGTCTTTTATCATATTACTTTTGTCACCATTTTACACAAACAATAAGCTTCTTGAGTCTGTGTGTTACAATGATTTTACTACTGTTAAGTGTTTTTTTTGGCACTCCACTTCACATTGTGCCTAAGAAAACCCCTTGTCATGGTAATAGGACTGTAACGCACAGACCTGGATGGCTTATTGCTTTGTGTTTAATAGACTTTTTGAAATTATCTTAAAAATTTGTAAAACACTTAGCGGTCATGATTTCTGCTCAAACATGTCCCTGCTTACTGTATATTTACTGGAAATTAGTAAACAACCAATTTCTAGTGGTTTATTTATTTAACTACTAGTTTATCTGCTGCTATATGCCTCAGATGAAACTATATTTATGATCTCTCTGTACGCTTAATCTGGGCATCAGAAATAGACCTGTTAGCTGAAGCCTCTTACAGTAGAACTCAATGTAGGAATGTGTCCCAGTTCAGTTGTAAGAGAGATCCTTTGACAATAGACCTCTGCACCCCCACCACCATCCTGCGTTCCTGGCTGTCTGGCTCACAGTCTGATGTTCTTCCTGGCTGGATATCAGTGGCTAATTGCCAGTGATATTTAGTAATTCTGTGCATGAGACAACACGTCTGATATGCAGTGCACAAGCTTTTTCCTTGCCGCTGATTCACTTACATTGCATCCAAATCCGTAATCATGGTCTGCCCGACACTTTCTTTCATGTCAGCTTTCCCGTGCCTGATCAGGGCCTGTTCGCCAATGCTCAGATTTGGGACACTATAAGTGTGTGTGTGGCCTCAAATCAGCCCTCTGTAATTGGTGTTTCAGACATGAAAGGCGTTGTGAGATCAGGTGGTTGCATGGATTGCTTCTGTGGCTGAGATGAATTAGAGTATATTAGTGTGTTAAAGGTCATGCACGGATAACATCACATTGCTTTACTTGCATGAGAGTTTGTGTTAGGCTAGAAAGCCTGCAATGAGGTAGACCCATGCCAAATCTGATGTGTCTCAATGCTGTGTAAATCAGTATACACCGCAGAATATTAATAAAAACTACTTAAAATGTCATTCCTAGCGTGATTGAAACTGGCATGTTATCATCAAGCCTGATCTCATAAAATGTAGGTGACAATGGCAAAATTTTGGCAAACTAAAATTACGTGATTTATTATATGTTTGGCTGCAGTTTCTCTGTGAACTGTCCAGTGGGGACAGTTAAACCTAACCAGTAGTGTCTTAAAAGATAAATGAAAGTTGAAGAAAACAGACATCCTTACCAAAAAACCAACACCTAAACCTAATTGATGGTGTTTTAAAAGCAAATTCAACATGAAAAGCATTTTTAATGATGTAACAACATAATTTCGAGCCGCTTCTATGGCACTTTCGCTTTACTTTCACTTTAGTTTCGAGCGTTGTTGCTGGGCTCGAGGTTCGGTCTCTGACTCCAAAGTCCAACACTCTATCAGATGAGCAAACGTGGAAGATAATCACATTGGAATAAGTGTGTAAATGTAGGTGGGTCTGTACTGCAAACATTTAACTGGATCGTTTTTCAAATGATGCGTTAGAGTAATTGTGTTTCGATATCATAACATAGCAGGGTGTGAGTAATAGAGTGAAAAATAAGTGTTTATATCATCATCATTTTGTCATTATTTGATTAATTACTGCAGCCATGATCAATAGAAAATGTACACAAATATGTCTTTTAAATAAAAATTAAGTTTACCGCCTGCTTTCCTCTAGCAGTTGTAACGCAATGTTAATTGTGCCGGGCAAATAGTACAGTTTTATGAATACAGCACAATCTACAATGAGTCTAATTTACAGTACATAGAAAGGAAGTGTGTTTGCACAGAAAGGAATGGCAATAACATTATTTAAATACTCAAAATGCAGCACTATTTCATTGCTGATTGCGCTTGCTTAAACTAGATTGTGGGTGGTTAGTGAAAAAGATGCAGCTTTTTACACTGAAATACCGTAGACAAAAGTGTTGCAACTGCAAAGCTACTTTGCCCCTTGGTCTTTTCATGATTGTATAGCTATCCGTTAAAGGGAAAGTTCACCCAAAAATGAAAATTCTCAGATAATTTACTCCATCTGAGATGTGTATGACTTTCTTTATTTTGAAAAACACTTTTGAAGATTTGTAGAAAACAATCCAGGCTCAGCAGGTCCTTAGAATGGGAGAGGATGGTGATTAGATATTTGTAAGTCCAAAAAGCACAGACAGTCATCATAAAAGTAATCCATCCTATCTCCAGTGGTGACATTAATGTCTTCTAAAGTGAATCGATCACTTTTTGTGTGAAACCAAAAAAGATATTTAATCACTTTTTAACTGTAAAATATTGCTTAAATATTGTTCTTTTTCACTGGTCCAAGGGTGAGTAAATTATCAGAGAATTTTCATTTTTGGGTGAACTATCCCTTTAAGTAAAAATACATGAAGTGACTGAGTGAAAATACCCCATCAGTTGCCCTCAATATCTGTAATGTTATGAAACGTACATGTTAAGTACTCTCCAAAATAGCATACATACAGTCTTTATTCCCACTGCATCAGATATCAGTAGCTGAGCTCTGGCAGAACAGAGATGCCAGTTGTCATTTCTGGCTTCGCTTTTGGTGCTGGCTGGCTGTGGTCAGGGTAGACCAGCGTCCACCAGCTTCTGTTTGTCCTGTGACTGCAGCTGTTCATGCAGATACTCTGTTCCACCCTCACCCCACCTTTGCACTACCAGTGCAGTTGCTCTAGTAGTCTCATCACAGCTGGTAGCAGCCAGTCTGAAACCAGTGCGTATGATAGAGACCCAGAGGAGGTGCCACAGGCTTAGAGACTGTGTTGTTTTTGTGAGTATGTGTGGAGTTGAGACATCTATCACTGCTGGTGTGGAAAGAATGAATGATTAACACCCCGCATCCCCTTGTGTGTCAGATGCCAACTTCTCAACTCACACTTGATAAAAGGGTGTGCAGTGGTTGTCATGGATATGCTAATGCAGAGCGTGGAGCCCGATGCACTTCACAGCGGCACCTATATGCTGAAGGACCAGAGTGGCAGAGTGGGTGATATTTCAACATAATGAGACCACTAATAACTCTGTCTGAAAATGCCTGTATATTTACAATGCATGTTTAGCAAAATGCAATTACACCCTTCACAAACTTTTGGCAATCATGTTTAATAATTTTGAAATGAAACTCTTGCTTTCAATGATGTGCATCCACTGGTTCCATGCCCTCCGGTGCTGACTCCTCCTGCCAAGCAGCAGATGTTTTGGGATATGGTAAAGTGGAAACCAGGGATAGTTGTCACACTTTTTACTCCAGTAAATATATGTCTCAGGGTAGGTTTATTTTTTTAAGTGAATTTCTGCAAAGCCACATACCTTCAAGTCTTGACTTAAAAAAACAAAAAAACAATAGAACATTTTCTCTGTACTTGCCTAGGAAATAAGATACAATTCATTGAACACATATAGACCTTTTGTGACAATTAGGCCCAACAGCGGGGCATGCAGTATTGTCAAATGATATGGGGTAAGTTATCACAGTGAAATTTTGCCAGTAAACCAGTGGCAAAGGTTTTATGTAAACAATGGGTCTTGACAGGGGAACTGTCCCCACCATCCCAGCCACCAAAACAAAATCTACGCCTCTCTTCATATCTGCATTTAACAGCCTGTAATTAGCTTTTCATCAAAATGTGATGAAAAGCTCCCTCAAACAATTGTGAGGAACAAAACGATTCCTGAATCCACAAACAATATGAATTTATAACATTAAAAACATGTGACAACATGCCCCAACCTGACTTTCATGAAAAATAACTTTGTCCTCAGAACACCTTTTGGTAAAAATCTGCATTCATAATATAGTTGACCATTTCCCTACTTTATGCAGTGTAGTTTGATTATATCTGCTTGTTTACCCAAAAATGTGATGATAGCGAAAATGTACTTTAGAGGGTAGAATTCACAAATATTATTCCAATTTAAGAGGGTTGTGAGCTAGTTGTTTGAAACAAACATCCAAAATCTCTGAAAACACACATTTGTGCCACGTATAGAAAACACACATTTGTGTAATTTGACCCCAAATCTTGTCGTTACTGAGATACAGCCCTTGTGACAACTTTCCAGTGTTATAACTAGACCCAGCCTCCCCTACATTCAGATGATGTTGCATTTTTTAAAGACCCAATGATATGATATGATATGTATTTATTTATTTATTTTTTTGGCTATTAGTTAAAGTCTGTTTGCTTTAAGCTCCTGAGACCCGAGCATGACAGCTGTTTGCATTTTCCATTTCCATTTTTGATTTTGTAAGTAGCACCTAATCAAAATGCAAAAAAAAAAAAAATCTAGAGCAAATAGTTTTCCTAAAAATTGATGGCAACATATGTGGACACCGGGACTAATTTGTGAAATTTTAAATAATACCAAGCAATAGAAAGCCAGATTTTTTTATTTTTTTTAATCAAATTGTTTATTTTGTTTCCAGGAGTGTTGGTTAATCACGTTTTTGAGACGTTACAGACATGACATCAGAAATTTGAATAATTAATTCTGATTCAAAGTAATGGCCAGCATCATCCAATCACTGAAAACCATGTTAAAATAAAATTATACATTGTACATTCTGAATCTATATACAGTTGAAGTCAGAAGTTTACATACACCTTAGCCAAATACATTTAAACTCAGTTTTTCACAATTCTTGACATTTAATCGTAGAAAACATTCCCTGTCTTAGGTCAGTTAGGATCACTACTTTATTTTAAAAATGTGAAATGTCAGAATAATAGTAGAGAGAATTATTTATTTCAGCTTTTATTTTACATATATAGAAGTTTACATACAATTTGTTAGTATTTGGTGGCATTGCCTTTAAATTGTTTAACTTGGTTCAAATGTTTTGGGTAGCCTTCCACAAGCTTCTCACAATAAGTTGCTGGAATTTTGGCCCATTCCTCCAGACAGAACTGGTGTAATGGTCAGGTTTATAGGCCTCCTTGCTCGCACATGCTTTTTCAGTTCTGCCCACAAATGTTCTATCGGATTGAGGTTAGGGCTTTGTGATGGCCACTCCAATACCCTGACGTTGTTGTCCTTAAGCCATTTTGCCACAACTTTGGAGGTATGCTTGGGGTCATTGTCCATTTGGAAGACTCATTTGCAACCAAGCTTTAACTTCATGACTGATGTCTTGAGATGTTGCTTCAATATATCCACATAATTTTCCTTCCTCATGATGCCATCTATTTTGTGAAGTGCACCAGTCCCTCCTGCAGCAAAGCACCCCCACAACATGATGCTACCACCCCCATGCTTCATGGTTGGGATGGTGTTCTTCGGCTTGCAAGCCTCATCCTTTTTCCTCCAAACATAACGATGGTCTTTATGGCCAAACAGTTTCATCAGACTAGAGGAAAGTTCTCCAAAAAGTAAGATCTTTGTCCCCATGTGCACTTGCAAACTGTAGTCTGGCTTGTTTATGGCAGTTTTGGAGCATTGGCTCCTTCCTTGCTGAGCAGCCTTTCAGGTTATGTCGATATAGGACTCAATTTACTGTGGATATAGATACTTGTCTACCTGTTTCTTCCAACATCTTCACAAGGTCCTTTGCTGTTGTTCTGGGATTGATTTGCACTTTTTGCACAAAACTACGTTCATCATTAGGAGACAGAATGCGTCTCCTTCCTGAGTGGTATGATGGCTGCATGGTCCCGTGGTGTTTATACTTGCATACTATTGTTTGTACAGATGAACGTGGTATCTTCAGGCATTTGGAAATTGCTCCCAAGGATGAACCAGATTTGTCGAGGTCCACGTTTTTTTTTTTTTTTTTTTTTGAGTTCTTGGCTTATTTCTTTTGATTTTTCCATGATGTCAAGCAAAGAGGCACTGAGTTTGAAGGTAGGCCTTAAAATACATCCACAGGTACACCTCCAATTCAGTACACTTCCTATCAGAAGCTAATTGTCTAAAGACTTGACATCATTTTCTGGAATTTTCCAAACTGCTTAAAGGCACAGTTAACTTAGTGTATGTAAACTTCTAACCCACTGGAATTGTGATATAGTCAATTAAAAGTGAAACAATCTGTCTGTAAACAATTGTTGGAAAAATTACTTGTGTCATGCACAAAGTAGATGTCCTAAACGACTTGCCAAAACTATAGTTTGCTAATATTAAATATGTGGAGTGGTTAAAAAATGAGTTTTAATGACTTCAACTGTACTGATTACCATTGTTCCATGTCCGTGAAACATGTGGTCCAAACATCATCTGCAGCCTGATACTGAACTTCTGGTCAGATTTTAGGAGTGAATGCACTTGGCTGCATAGAGAGAAATAGGCTGCTTCCTTACTTCCTTGCTTGAAATGTTACAGTTCGAAATGCACCTTATTTTCACCCTAATTCCACATTAAAACTCTGAAAGCAACCTTTTTTCAGCTTTTGATGAACCCATTGATTCTCAGTGTGATAATGCACAGTAAATATAGGATTTCTCAGAACAAAATGCGGTAGAGTACACATTAGTGTACATTGTGTTTAGCAGCGTGGTGGTTTGCAATAAATCACTCAGATTTTTTAAATGGTATTGGATGAAACTAGAGACCCTAATCTTTTGACTCATACAGGTTTTAATGTAAAAAAAAAAAAAAAAAAAAAACTTAATTAGGTTTCTTACCAGATGTAGTTTTGTTTGCGTTTCTCCCAAAGACAAACTCTGCTGTGGTCAGCTCCATGTTGTTTTGTCACATGACTCTTTGCTTCGAAAGTTTAACCCTTTACAGAAAGCATAGAGTCTCCTGAACTGAGATCAGTCGATTTAAATTAATTTTAATTATGCATTGTTCATAGAGAAGCCAAAATACAACGTCCACGCATGTGTACACTGGGTCGCATGAAGTTAATGCCATTTATATGCTTCTGTACTCTTAAATGTTGTCAAAATTCCCTTTTAGCAGATATACAAATTTAAAATGTAAAGTCTCTTTCAGGAAAACGGAACAAAAATATTAATGACTCATGTTGCACTACACAGATTTTTGTTTAATCAAATTATTGCTGGAATGAGAATGTCCCTCCCCCTGCAACTGACCAGGCTATTTATTGGCTATTTTTTTAAAAGGTGAACCATTGATATATTCTACTTGCATTCCATTTTCAATAGGAAATATGCTAAGACAGGACAGAATACTGTGCTTGTCAATTGATTTCATTAGTTCTTCATATTGTGTATTTTAGAAATATTAGTCATGCAAACCACATTTACAGTTGAAATCTGCAAAAATCTATGTTGATTTTACTGTATCATTCAGTGTACAGATAAGGTTTGGTGTTTAAGCTTTTCAGGGTGATTTTGCATTTTAGAGTGCAGTTTTATATTTAGTGATGTAGATCATACAGTGTCAAATCTCAGCATTGGGGCTGTCTGTCTTATATATCTAGTACATTGGTTGTGTTTTGTGTTAATTGTGTTTTGTGCACACAGCTTTTATACTGTAGCTCTAAAATGTATTAATATTATGCCACTTTATTACTGTTCAAATTGGATGCGGATTCAGGAATCTAGTGGGATGGATATTTACTTTTGTATACATTAACATTTATATGTACCATCTTAATCTATTGCATAATAGAAGCAATAGATTCTTCTCCTCTTCTTTATTGACAAAATGCATTTACTAATGTCAACAGCAATCTTTCAATGGGCAGTGCTAAAAGCATATAAGCCTGAGCTGGATTTTGAGTTGGATCTTTCGCATTAGCACACAGTTGACTTTGTCTGAGAGGGATCTGGCTCTGCTGGAGAAAGGAAATATCATGTACCCGCTTCAGTTGCTAAGAAGAAATAAGGTGGTGATGCAGTCAAGACTGAGGCTGGAAGCATCTGTAAATAAATAACAGGGTAAATAAGGGGTTGATCCCATAAAAGGTTGGAAAAAGTCTGCTGGTCCAAGGGCTGGGCTGAGCTAGAAGGGATTTGGCACCGGAGCAGCAGAATTGCCCGTAAGATTTGAGTGGGTGGGATTTCATGTTAAGAAGTCACTGGGAGGGCTTATCCAAAACTAGTAACTAGGTTGTGGGGTGACTAGACTTCTGAGCAAGATGAGAATAGGATGTGGACCAGTTTAGTAGCACCATCCTAGAGGCAAGGAGGGAGACTCAGTAGGCAAATGGAGGAGCAACTGCCAACATTGGTGGTTGTATTTGACTCTGGTGTTTCTGCAAATTATTCAGTGGCTTTCTGGGGGGTCGACTTTTTAAGGAATTTGTCAGTAAATTTGGGTCACAGTTGGTGGAGGTTTGTTGCAACAATGCAAACTGTCTTTTGTCATCCCTAGCACAGTTAGCTAATTGATATATGACTAAGTTAAGGTATGAAACTCTTAATGGTGCAAGCTGATAGGTTCTTTGAACTTCTTATCTGTTAGCCAGTCAGCTCGCTCAAATGTCAAGCCAATCAACTTACATGGTGTAAGATGATAGGTTCTTTGACGTGTAATCAGGTAGCCAAACTACTTGTGTACTCTCTCTTTGCCTAACATTTAAATTTGCTCAGTTGTAAGTAAGCCGGTTTCAATGCAGCATGCTGCAAAAGTTTTGTCTAAAACCCTCCTCCTCCCAAGCTAATGTCTATATCTTTTACATGGGGATTGTATTTATGTCTTATTGTGAAGCAGCATTTCATATATGCTGATGCAGCATGTCTTGTAATTTTCTAATTTTTGAGAAGCAGCATCATGTCCACATGCTTAACTCAGTATGTCTGTGTATGATCTAGCATTAGCAAGTCTCTGAACTTGCTCTGCAACAGCAGCAGCGTAGCAGATCTACGATGAGGGAAGCTTATTACAGGTTATTGACACACATCAGTCATTTGTGGCCTATTGCATAAATGAATATGTAATGAGTAACCAAATTTGTTCACAGACATTTCCTTTCTTAAAATAAAGTGTTGGATAGGAGGATAGCTAAAATGTGATGCCTGTATTGTATTGGTTTGAAATTCTGTTTGTTGATAATGATTGGTTGGTCTCTATGTAAATAAAAACCATAACTGTACAATATATTAAGATTTTGTTTTCTCAAAATCTTTTGGGTGAACTATCCTTTTAAGGTATTTGCCATTACACTAACATGTAGAAGGCCATTTAAACTGCAAGCACTAGGGATTATTGATGCTTCATGTACACTCTGGAGATCTATCAAAGAAATAGAGAAAAAGACAAGGAGAGGGGAGAAAGAGAGAGAGAAGACAGACTGTCTCTAATTGTTATAGCTGTGTCAGTCCAGGCAACACCACCAGAAATCCTGATGAGGGTGTAGATTGAAGCTTTTACTGCCCTGAAGCTGCATCATTATGTGAAACTAAGTTGGAGTGTGTCAGCAGTGTGGAATGAAGCCATGTGTGAAGCCATCTTTGAATGTGTGTGTGCGTATGTGTGTGTGTGTGTGTGTGTGTGTGTGTGAATTTGTGTCTGTGTGTGTGTGTGCTATGCGTTTCAGAGTGTGCACAGTGGGATTGGGTTTCATGAGTGTCAACTGCCTGCTGCTGGTTTTGAATCCTGCCAAATCTACACTGCCTCCTGCTGCCCCCTGCCGGGCCTATATCACGTGTTCAAAGAAAAATCCACAAATACCTCTTATTTGTATTCTTAGAAAAAGGGAAATCAAAGATTTGCAGCAAACAGTGACTAGGACAAGACAGTAATAATAAGTGGTTTTAATGGAATAATAGTTTGACATTTGTACTTGAAAAAGTAAGAATGAGGATTTTTCAAAGAATGCTTGGACATGCATAGCTTGCAATCAAAGTTACTCAGAAATACCTGTCAAGTTGCCAATGATGAGCATGCACAGACAATATTTCAACCAGCCAGTGATACTGACTAATATTGCACTGATAATGCACAGACAATGAGTTACTCAGCAAACTCTGCATCCTCATGACCACATTCATGTCAGTCCTGATGGATCATTAAGCTGGAGGTGGGCCATACTTTAATTATTACCCATGCTTCTATGCAAATACATAGTGAACAAGCCAATTAATGGGGTGTCATACATTTAGAGCCTTATTGTGTGAACACAAAGAATCCCTTTCTTAGCTGGCATTATAAATCAGTCGATGATGTCATCTAACGACATTGCAGGACAATGTGGCTGTGTGACTCTCCCTTGGTGGACAGCAGAGGGAGGTGGTCCCTGGCCCTTTGTGCCCTGTGGGACTGGCACTAGAAAAGGGACATGTATGGGTCCCCCAAGACAGTTAATCTAACTGGAAGTTGTTGGTCTTGATGTTCAGAAAACTAGAGAAGATCCAAGTCTTAGATTTAAAATTGTAGGTGTAAGATCATCAAGAAAGCTAAATATGAGTATTTATATATATATATATATATATATATATATATATATATATATATATATATATATATATACACCGATCAGCCACAACATTAAAACCACCTGACTAATATTGTGTAGGTCCCCCTTGTGCTGCCAAAACAGCACCAACCTGTATCTCAAAATAGCATTCTGAGATGCTATTTTTCTCACCACATTTGTACAGAGCGGTTATCTGAGTTACTGTAGACTTTGTCAGTTCGAACCAGTCTGGCCATTCTCTGTTGACCCCTCTCATCAACAAGGCATTTCCATCCGCAGAACTGCCGCTCACTGGATGTTTTTTGTTTTTGGCACCATTCGGAGAAAATTCTAGAGACTGTTGTGGGTGAAAATCCCAGGAGATCAAAAAAAGTTTCATGAAGTGCAGTCCTTTTGGTAATATAAATTAGATGTATAATGTGGAGAACCAGTGATCCTATAAACCCTTGACCCTCACCAGCCTCTCTCTTTTTTCAGTCCCTATCCCTCCTCTGAGCACCCCTCCTTTCCATTGTTCTTTCTTTTCTTTTCTTTTCTTTTCTATCTTTTCTTTCTCTTTTCCTCTGGGAGTTTATACTGGCATAGAAAGGGTTTGGTGAGTAGGGATGGGCACTGATGTGTGATTAATAGCCCTTCCCCACCTCCGCAGTGTGCTCTATGGATCAACGTTCCACATGGAAAATGGCTGACCTCCTCATGGTCCACAGCTCACTCTTTTATTAGCCCTTATAATACCTGACATTCATCTGGCATCCCTCCTTTATTCCATCAATATCGCCCTCAAATCCACATTGTCCTCTCCTCTATTCCTTAAAATTGCCTCAACTACCTATCACATTAGAAGACAAGAGGTTGGGGTGGGGCTGCTGTGACATGGGTTCTAACTGATGTATAAAACACAAATTTTGAACATCTAAGTACCAGGTCTGGTAGATCTGTAGAGTTTAATCTCATACAGAAAATGTAAAAGTCTAATAAAGTTATTTTTTGATACATTTGGGAAAGGGGAACAGGACATGACAAGGTCGGACTCAAAACTGGGTCTCTGTGGGCCAACATCACTTATATGTTGTTGGCCCACAGCTCACTGTGCCAACACAGCTCACTGCGCCAACTACTTTTGGATGTAAATGTGAGGAAATTGTCAAGAACAACTATAAACTATGTGTTACTTGTTTTTGACTATACATGCTAAACTGCATTCTTAGTACAATACTTTGTTCTTTTTAGAATGATAATGCTGGTCACTGCTGTCATATTTTGTTGACTTGTTTTCAGAGCAAGCTCATTGTTGGTGGGATTTGCTTTGGTACAGAGTTTCCCGCTAGCTCACTGCATCATGTTGGGTTTGCTGATCTCTTTTTCCTGATCTTGGTTTCCTGTGGGCTTATGGCCTACACATAGACCCATTCCTCTGTCCGGGCCTCTCCTCCATCCAGCCGCTGGGAAAACAAAACATGGGAGATCCAGGGCTTGTCCTCCAATCAGCTCCAGCTTTCCCATTTGACACGCATAACATAATGTCTTTGGGAAACTGTAGGGATGACACACAGCTGCCCTTTCACAATGACACCTGTTTTGGTTTGATTCCATTCAGAGGACAAATTCTTGTGTCTTCATATTGTAATGAAACAGGTGACAAAACAATTAGTAAAAAATCACTTGATTTTTGTTGCTTTGTCACTAAAGAGAACAACACATTAATTTTAATGACATGAACAAATGCATTGTGATCGAAGGCCACATCCAAACAAATCTGTTTTCAGTTTCATAAAGTTATTGTTTTCCAAAGTATGCGTTAACGGAGAGCGCTTTTGCGCTTTCCATTTTCGGTCAAGGAAAAACACTGTTCTAGTGTGGATGAGATGCGTAAACTTAAAGCGAAGGTTTTTAAACAAAAACACGTAAGTGTGGACTTGGCCAAGTAATTTGTCTGTGCGCACGGAATTTGAAAATGCTGCATGATGCAACACAGTCACAGCCAATCAGAACATATTTAATATTGTATGTACTATGAGGAGCAGTATTTTGGAACAATTTCATAGTGGGCAGGGTTATCTAGCATGATGGTGCAGAAATCAAAAACCATATGAGTGTCAAAATGTCCTATCAGTCTTTGTTTGTCCAATGACATGGAACGGAATACATGTGCCAAGCGAAAGGACATTTTGTTGGTCATTTGGTCTTTATTTCTGTGGCATCGCACTGAGTAGCCCCACCCATGGTAACATCTCATTGGTCTAAAATCCCAATTGACCAGCGAAAGGACACAATAATAAAAAATTTAAAAAAAAATTGAAAGGAGATGTTTTTATCCCTTGTCGCATTTTTGCGTAGAAGCTCATGAATTATATCAGTGTGTTGTTCTCTACATTGTTGTAAAACAGCTTCTTTTGAGCATGACAGGTGAGAAGTGGTCCGCATCAGAGACTGAGCCAGGACAGAAGGCTTTGGTCGGAGCACATATTGACTATGAGCCATGTTGGCTGAGAAGCACTAATACAAGCTGACTAGTCACAACTACTGTGAAAAGGAGGGAATCTCTATGCATGGCCTGTGCTGTCGCATAGTGACCTCACAGGATGACATGTGGCCTCTCCCGCTACACAGACCTTCTGAGATGTACCGTTGAAGTGCAACGGCACAGAGTCCAGCTTGAACACTGACCCTTGACTCCCCATGAGCCTTGGCCCTGTCGGAGATTATTCAACTTGCACAACTCACAGGAACTGTGGCTATCAATCAAACATAGGGACAGGAAAAAAATACATCAAGAAGCAGTTTTAACTTGTCAGGTTGTAGGCCTAGACAAGCATAGGACCCATTTATGCCCGATGATAGACATGGAGCACATCTGTTTGTTCAACACAGTGAGACATGTCCCATTAGATCTGACAGGCAGTGGAAGTATTGAATAAGCCCAAGCCCACGCCTCAAGGGAGAGGTTTCTTAACTGGGGGAAGGGGTTACTCTGTTCTTAAAGCTTTCATGGCAACCCCCAAGAAGAGAGGGTCACACTATTGATTGAACCTACGAAAGGAAGCAGTTGTGACCAATACTATTTACTAAAGACAGGAGCTGAGGGAGGACCTGGCCTCAACCGGTGAGGATGACACCAAGCCTGAAGGTGTACATGTATACTTTGTTGACTTACCAGTGAAATGTAGGTGGGCAGCTGGGATAGCGGAGACAAAACGGTGCTCACCACATTACGTCTGGGGTGTTTGAAATATTTTCAAGATGGAGTTGTATTTGTCTGTCCTGGGCTATTTAAATCCTTGATATTTCATGAATGTATGTTTAACTGCAAATGTACACATGCTTTAAGGTCTCTGAATTCTCTGTCTAGAAGTTAATGTTGACATCAGATTCTTTAAATCTTTTTAGAGATCTTCGGTAAAATCCATGAATGAGTATACAAATGAACTTGTTGTATGACTATAGCACAGTCTTTGAAAGTGTTTTGCTCTATCTTTAGATAAAGATGGATTACCTCATCATTGCAACACTGAAACTGAAAACAGGTTAGTTAAATTTGTCTCTCCACTTTCCTCATGAATTGGTCATAGAGAGTTGATAATGGACCAGGATATACACTCACTGAGAAAACTATTAGGAACACACCGTAGCCTTTCTGTCAGCTTGAACCAGTCTGGCCATTCTCCGTTGACCCCTCTCATCAACAAGTTGTTTCCATCTGCAGAGCTGCTTATTACTGGATGTTTTTTGTTTTTGGCACCATTCTGAGTAAACACTAGAGACTGTTGTGCGTGAAAATCCCAGGAGATCAGCAGTTACAGAAACACTCAAACCAGCCCATCTGGCACCAACAATCTTGCTACAGTCGAAATAACTGAGATCACATTTTTCCCCATTCTAATGGTTGATATGAACATTAACTGAAACTCCTGACCTGTGTCTAAATGATTTTATGCATTGCACTGCTGCCACATGATTGGCTGTTTAGATAATCACTTGCATAAATAGGTGTACAGGTGTTCCTAATAAAGTGCTCATTGAATGTAGATTCATTAAAAGAATGGAAAGTCTTGAAAGTAGAGTCGTCTCATCTCAAACATTTCTCCAAAAAGTTCTGAGTGTATATCTCTCGCCTAATGACAACACACTGTTTTAGTCTAGCCTTTCAGTCTTTTTGCATTGGGTCTTCAGATTTTGTATGTGCAGACATAGGATAGATAACTATACCAAAGGATACAAAGGAATAAAAATAGCACAAATGGAGTGAAGTAGTAGAGAAGACAGATGCAGAGTAGCCTTGTGATGGTGTGCTCAGTCAGAAACTTGATCTCATTGTCCCCTGTGAGCCCTGTATGGAGGTCAGAGGCTGCTTTCAAAGATGTCCTGCCCTTTAGCCTTTGTAGTGCTTTAGGGCTGCAACAACTAAGTGATAAAATCGATAATTTTTCGCTAATGAATATCATTGACAACAAATTTCATTATCGATTAGTTGGAAATATGCAGCCAGCACAGAGAAGTGACGTCACTTTACAGCCCAGTGAAAATGTGTTGCAAAACATGAAACAAACTGAAGCAGAAAAAACACGACCCAAGATGTCCAGTGCACGAGAGCACTTTATAAACAATTCAAAGAAGATCATAGTAACCATACAGTTTAATGTGGAGCGGTTGTTACATCAGGTGCATTGAAAAAGGGTGTGTGCTATTTTATGTGCTTAAGAGTTGTTTCTCTTCAGTGCATAACTTACATTTTACAGCTATTTTCTATGTTTTATAATGTATACATGTTATGAATTCAAAATCAGGCGCATATTTCCAGGTATTCCGCAAAACTGTTTGTTTTTACCACATGCAAGTCTCCGTTAAATTTCACTGAGCAACGTAAATCTAGCAAAGTTTTTTATATTAATTTTTTTTTAAATATTGAGTGTAAGTTTATAACATTATGCTTTGTGTTATATTACCATGGAATTAGTTGCGAGGGGTTTTTCAATTACAGCTGCTAAGAGAGTGACAGTAAATTTGGCATCTTCTTAATCTACTACTATCTCTTTTTTTTTCTTCTGGAAAGTCATTCAGATGTAATAGTGGATTTTTTCTTTTGCTCTTGGAGCAAATGGATAAGTGAAAATAATATTTGCTGTGGTCTCCCATTCACTCCCATTCACCGCTGTCGAAGTTTACCCTGCAATCGTTTACTTCTGCGTTCCAAAACTTGGGCTGCATTCCATTTCAAATTTGTATCCCCTTCCTTCGCAGATTTCACTCCGTCTCATGGACTCGGATGTATGTCACTGCTTACGTTGCACGAGTGTCCACTACTGGCAGAAGACATGCAGTGGGTTTAACTGGAACACCCTTAACCATTGATCACTTGGAGCATGTTGAAGGCTGATGTCAATTTGTGGAATTATTTAGGGATTTTTGCATCTGAGAAAACAATGTTTATGTATAGATCTTGTAAGTTTAATTTTTTTTTTTTTTTTTTATTTTTTTATTTTTTCATTAAAATGAATTGTTAGAAAGGATTAATCAAGATTTACACAAACAAAAATGTTAACATAACATTTCGTGGATGTCACGGTCATGTGTGCCAGTTTTTGAAGTGTTTTAGGTCATTTCTCATCATGTAACAGAATGTAATACACTGAGTACCAGGATGAGACTTTTCAGCACAAGAGTGAATCTGCACTGCATTTGCAGATGATTGTACTGTGTTAAACTGTATATAATACTGAATATAATTTATAATAATGATATTTGATAGTCCTGATAGTGCCAAATGTAATGTCTGATTTCACCAGTAAATTTATACTATGTAAAATATTATTTTACTGGATAAGCATTCACTATCCTTAAAAATTTATTTTTGAAAAGAATACTTTAGAAACATGAAATCAGTGACAATATGGTTTTAAAACTTACAATATTAATTTTAAATACTTAAAATGTATGTAATCAGTGACAGTGGACAAGCTTATGTATCTAACATAATTATGTATTTTTCAACTGGGCAGAATTATTATTATTTCTATTCTGGTGTCACCATTGCCTTCTGATGGGATGATTTGTTGTCTCACTCCATGCCCTATGGATCATTTTACTCTTTAATAAACAGTTTTTAAGTTTTATAAGTAAGGCAAATTAACTGTTTTGCATATGTCCTGAAAGTAATAATAATAATAATAATAATAATAATAATAGAAATCAAACATAACTATTCAGGCAAAGTTTTATAAGAGCATAGAATCGTTCAGTACAGTAAACCAAACCAAATTCTTACACCTTTTGTCATTTCTGTTTCTTAAAAAAATTAAATTTTATTAAAACACAGGAAATGTAGTTATATATCCGATTCATTGATTAATCGAAGAAATAATCGAAGATTAATCGATTATCAAAATAATCAATAGTTGCAGCCCTACTGTGCTTATGGTTAGAGCTGCTTTCCTGAAAAGCTGTTGTTAGTATTGACAAAGGTCACCTTTGCCACAGCACTTAACCTGCAGCAGCTAGTCAAATTTATACCCACTTTTAACTGATCTTAAAACAATTGATGGTGGGTCTTTAGCACTAGCCTCTACTCAGCTCAATTTCCATTTTTACAAATTGCTTTCACTTAGGGAATACAAAATTAGTTAAGGCTGTCAATCGATTAAAATATTTTATCGCACTGAATTTAATAATTATTTTGCAGCGTGTTAAGGCATCAGTTTGTGTGGATGACACTCATAGTGGAATAAACTGTATGTGCGCATTTTACAAGTAAACATCTTCTGGATGGACGTCTTTGAACGTTGCATCTAGTTTTTAAGATGTCATGTCTTAAGTCAAAAACAGGTAAACTTTTAAAAATGTATCTTAAGACACCAGCATTTTGTTCCATTCAGTTTCACGGTGCTTAACTGTTTTTGAACGCAAGAACATGTCCTATGTGAATGGCTTCTTCAAGATGTTGTAAGCGGTTATGGGATTATTGGAAAAGCAAACATGAAATGTCTTAAGTCTTAAAGTTTACCTTTGCACGGTAACATTCTGTAGGCAAAGAAGGCGTGCACGGATGTTAAGCGAGGGTGGAACCCTTAAAAAGTACTTCCTGATTTACCATGGAATTTCGGCATGCAAAGATACAGTAAATATAAATGAGCCTCGTCAGCCTTGTATGGCACTTTCATTACGAGCGTCATTGGCTGGGCTCAAGGCTCAATCTCTGTGTCCAAAGTCCAACACTTTATCAGGTGAACTACTGTGGAAGTTAGTCACATTGGAATAATTGTGTAAATGTAGGTGGGTCTGTAAAGCAAGCGTTAAAATGTATTGTTTTTCAAATTATGCATTCGAAATGCATAAAGTGTTTTGGTATAATAACTTAGCAGGGTAACAGAGTAATTGTGCGAAAAATAAGTATTCTAAAGTCATATACAACCATAGTACCCTTGAAAGTGAATAAAACATACAGTTGTTGTAGCACCTCTAGTGTTAATTTCACCAGGAAACCAAAGCAAAACATAAAAAGCGGCATGTAAAACTCTTTTTGCAAAAATTTTGTTATAGGAACTTTCATTCTATGAAACTAGGTTGGTTTTTCCAGGTAGCAGCAGTCACTTTACAGTATGTGGATTACAAAATCTATATTTTCTACAATTAAACTAATAAAATCCATGAATTTCACTCTTTGATTGATGTTATCAGTCCAGTGTGGGTTGTGACGGACAGTAAGATGTTTGCACCTTCTTGATAAATGGCTGTCTACGCAGACTTGCCAGCGCATAGACCTGATATTATTACTGCTGTGAAATACACAGCTTATTTAGGACTCTAAACTGATTTTATATGCCTCCTACTAACAAGCCTTACACTGGCCATTTACCAAGTGATCAATCACAAGCAGGTGTGGACTGGGAAGAGAAATCAGCCCTGGATTTTACATAGAAACTGGCCCAAAAGTTGTTGTGGGTGGGGGTTGTCGCTGTCCTTTTCTGCATATCATGTCCCCCTTCGGCACATCGCGGCACTGTTTTGCGGCCCTCTTCAGCCAGTCACGGCCCGTTCGGCATAACGCGGTGGCCCGTTTCATCTTATCGCTGCCCATTTGGCCCTGTTCCGTGGAAAAGTCCTGGTTCTCCCTTTGGCTAGTCCACCCCTGATCACAAGGGACAAAGGATACAAACCCTATCTTTGTTGCTCTCAGTTGGACTTACAAGATTATAGTTGCTTTGATTTGTGGATGAGACTTTTGATTCAATAACGTTTAGGCACAGCGCAAACCTTACAATTGTGTCAATGTGATACTCAAGGGCACATAAGGTACAAAACAGAATGTTCTTTCTATAGCTGGAACAGATAAAATTGGTTTGTGGTGATGTTGTTTAGACAGCAGCATACTGTGTGTGTGACAGAAACACACAGACTTCATATGACAAGTAACACTTATCATTTATAATTTCTCAGACCTAGTTGCAGTCTTACTGTCTGCCATTGGCTTACTGAGAGATGCTTGCTTGCATTAGTGATGTTTGAGTCAAACCATTCAGAGCAGTGTTTCTTATTAGCTCATCTTAATAATTCTATTTTTACTGCATTAAGCCTGATGAAGAAAATTGTGGGGGACTGGGAGTCTTGGGTGAATCTGGACTTATATGGGCCATGAGACTTGCCACATCTCAGTGCCATGGTAATATATGAAATCACTCTTACACTATAATGCAGAAACTCTCAGTTGATGTCATCCGGTTTTATGGCAACTTGTGCTGAAGGAGTGTGAAGCTATTGACTGTGGTGGCGGAGTGTTTTGAGGCTAGGACTTAGTAGGAGGGGTGAGTATGGATGGAGACAGAAATTTTTACCTATCTTTTAAGATTAAAATCCTTAAAATGTTAAAATATTTTATTTTATTCCAGTTTAATATGCAAATACCATAATTGAGCCATTAGTAGGTTGATTTCCCCAAAAAGTATAAACATGCTAGCTCTGTGGTGCTATCAAAACATTGCTTTGACACAGCAACATTGGCTCAACCAATGGCATGAGTTGGGGGCGAGACAATCTGTTTGTCGGCCAGTGGAAGACCCTGAGAGTGTTCAAGAAAACTGTTCAGAAAATTCCTTTTAGTGTCAGTAGAGGCACAGAAATTACACACTTCACCTTTAAGTTCTAGGAAATAATATTTTCATATCCTATTAGCAGTCATTCAAGGTGAGTATATATTAAAGAGCTATTGCTTGGATTGTTTGAAAGTAATAAAGATTTTTTACAGAGGCATTGCATTCATAGAGGTAGAGGCTTGGGTATACCCTTACAAAAACTGAGTTCTTGACAAATTTCCCACAAACTTGCGGCAAATTGTCCATTGCTGCCAAAGGTTTGCTGCAGGTTTACCGGTAAGGAGCTGCAAACTTCTGCTAAACATTTGCAGTGAATCACAAGCTCATTTGCATGTGAAAATAATGAGTGGCAAATTTGTGGCAAGTTTGCAACTAGTTTGCCAGAACTCTAGAATTTTTGTTAGGGTACGTGGGATGCTTGTTCATGCAAATTCACTCTCTAAGAGAGCCTCAGGAGATATAACCAGACATCCTCACAAAAACAGAGTAGGCAAAGGAGTGCCACTCTCAGACTAAAACACATTTCATGCATAGTTGTATAATTGCTTTTGATATTGAAGGGTTTTTAAACATGTGATTGCTGACCTGTGTATATCTTTAAGTATACATGGTGGCCAATCCTCTATGTGTGGGTATTGTTTACTTTGAGTAGGTGATCTTCACTTAAATGTTGGCATAATACATAATGGCATAATATTTGGTAACTTCCAGGACAACTCTTTTGAAAGAGCATTCCAAAAAAAATCTCAAGAAAACTGGGACGCTTTAATGTTTGCATCACTCAGCTTGTGTTTGTGGCATTCTAAACTAATGTGTCAAAGCAGTTCACATGTGTAAGAACAGATAGATTTGTGAATTTTCATTTACAAATTCCCTGTGAAATTAGAGATTTGAGCCAGCAGGTGGTGACAAAAGGTTGTCTTGTGTGTACTATGAACGAATTGAGCTGATGTAGACAAACTGTTTTGACAGTCAATGCGTGAGTATCTTTTAAGTCATCTGGAATTTTCTGTCAATCGCTCTGATTATCATTACACTATAGCTGAGATATAGAGTTAAACTAACAGCTTCGGAACTACTGCCGATCACAGCTGAGAGTCACGACATACAGAGTCAGTGCCGTTCCCTGTACTTCCTATACTCAAACTACGCAAGTTGCGTAGGGCCCCTGATCTACTAGGGGGGCCCCCATTCTGTCAAAGATGTTTAAAGTAGCCCAGATAATGATACAAATCATAGAAGTAGGTATGGTTTTGAAGCAAAGCTACCCATCTGCCAGGACCAGGAAAAACGAGAACTAGGAATGCAAAACGAAAAACCACGAAGGTATGTATTTTTAAAGCAATTTTAATATTTTTTGAGGCATGATTTTCAATTAGGTTTTTTTTTTTACGAAACTGCTTAATGAGTACTTAAATTATAGCATAATCTTCTGTAAAGCTGCTTTGAAACGATGTGTATTGTGAGCGCTATACATACAAAATGACTTGAGTTTACTACTATTTGTCATATTTAAAATTCTTATTTAATCTTTACATTATCATTGCAAATCTCAAACTCAAGTTGTCCAGTTTCGATACTACCAAATCGAAAGTAATTTCTTAATTTGTATCAGGAGTACACATCAAAGCATGCAAAATCAAAACAAACTTATTTGTTTTAGAATGTAATAAAAAAAGCACATACCTGTTCAACCATGCAAGCTCTGCTGACTGTCATGTCAATGCTTCAATAAATACTATCTAGTCCAAAGTTTGCATATTTAGACAAATATTGATAGATTCACATATGTTTACTTCATATTTTTTGAGAGAAAAAAAATCTTTCATGTTTTCCGTTAAATTATGCTGTTAGAAAAGCATTCAGATATGAAACTCTCTCATATGTGTGTTATAATTTTTCAGAAAGCTTGATAGTGCTAGAGCATTAATTTCGGCAAGCAGTTAGCTGTTACTTACAATTTGATTTCATTTATTTCATTGTTCATTTGTCTAGCTGACAGTTTCTATCTGTCTTTCAGCCTGTATTCATTTATTCTTGTTTGTTGTTTTATTATGTTTGATCTGTTTTATGTTTTAGTTCTTATAGTTTATAGATTATAAAAGTTTGTACAAAGTTTATAAAAAGTTTAAAGTTTATAAAAAGTCAAAATCCTTGTCATCAATGTAAATTTAGCTGATATTATTACTTAGCGCTATGTTAGGCCATTGTAAATGAAGAATCAAATAGTTTTTGTTTTTTTATCTGCCCTCAGGGACAATTCTCAAGTTCATCAGTAAGACTAGCAGCATCAGCACAGACCCCAGTAATGTACAGACAGAAAGTGCCCTGCCAACTGACCCTACAGACTGGCCTTATGTTCCTTTTCCTTTTATTTATTGAAATTTGGCACTTTAGATACAGTTGGCATATTGTCAGTAAAAAAGGTAATACATGCTAATGTTCCTTAATATTGACTCACTGTATGTTGTTTTACTTCTAAATGCTCTGAGATAAAGGCTTAAGAGTTGGGGGGATCATTTTTGAGGTTATGAACACACTGATGGGGGCCCCCGCACAAAGTTTTGATTAGGGCCCCCAAAAGACTAGGACCAGCACTAGATGGAGTAATCAAACACGTTCGGGCCGCTTACCTGATACCCAAGTTTTTGAGTTGGGAGAAGACATAAACTTTCAACAGAACGAGTTCTGTGTCAGTGTCAGAATAAGAGTTTCCCAAGAAATATACAAGAATGAAACTGGCATACTCCATGTTTTCTCTCTGACAAAACATTTAAACATGAGTAAAATACTTATAGGATATTTCCGATAGCACGTATGGCATCATCACTCCACGACTGGAAAGGATTACTACCACACTACAGCTGAGAAATAGAGTTAAACTAACAGCTGCAGTATTACTGTTCATCACTGCAACAGACGCAGGTAATCACACACTCAGTCACTCTCTCTTTCTCTCTCTCATACATACACACACACACACATCCTTGTTTCTCCAGTAACTTGTTAAAAACAGCCCAAGCTCTCATTACTAGTTCTAAAGCGTGGTTTTCGAATTAGTCATGGAGCCTTGGTCGCATCTTTGGAACTTGCTTCAGCAGATCCTGAATCCGTTGCATAAGAAAGTAGTTCCACACACAAGAGCATTTTTTGGGACAGTCCTTTGTTTTTCTCTTCTTATTTATTTACTTGTTCATTTAATTGTTGTATAAAAGCTAAAACACACTCGCAATCACCCTGTATTGTTCATCTATCAGCACAGCTGTGATTACCCACAGCCAAATCACATCCATACTGATAGATGGTGTTTGCCGCTTCGTTCAGGAGCGGGTTTGGTTATTAGCAATAATGACAAATTATCAAAGATAATTATTCATTATTAAAATCAATAGAACATTGATTAGAATAAATGTTAGCTTTTTAATCCTTTAAATCAACAAAGATAACCATCAATTATCAAATTCAACAGAATATTAATTATTATAAAAGATAATTGTTAATTATAAAAATCAATTGAACATTGATTATAATTAACACTAGCTTATTGATCCTTCAAATCAACAATCATCAAAGATAATTATCAATTATCAATTATCAATTATCAAAATCAATAGAATATTAATAAGGATTAATATTGCCGGGGCACCACCTTGGAATCAGAGACTAATAACCAGACAGTATAGCAGTCTCAATATAATATTGTTCTCTTAGGCAAGTCGACATCCGGAGAACATCGACATTCAAAAGGTAAAAAATTAAGGCTTGAATCCAAGCACTGACATCCCCTGCCAGCCCTGAACAATGGTGCATGCAGAACAATACAAACACTTCTCTTTAAAGTATAACAAAATTTATTAATGCAGTAATATCAGTTAATAATCAATACAATGCAGTCAGTAAACCTCCGACTTCCACTACAAACTAAACAGTAACATGATTAGATATGGTAACAAATAAGCCTAAAATACATGAGAGGAAGGTATGTGTGCGTGTGTGTGTGTGTGTGTGTGTGTGTGTGTGTGTGTGTGTGTGTGTGTGTGTGTGTGTGTGTGTGTGTGTGTGTGTGTGAAGAGGCCATAAAATGGCAGACATGACACTCGTGGAGAGTACGTCATGCGAATGTGGGTGGAGAGACTGTTAATGGCGTCTGCCCGATTAACACATGTCTCCGCTGGTCATTAACTTAGGGACAAAGCTGAGCTTTA
The DNA here is from genome assembly GCF_019703515.2 of Myxocyprinus asiaticus. Taxonomy (NCBI): domain Eukaryota; kingdom Metazoa; phylum Chordata; class Actinopteri; order Cypriniformes; family Catostomidae; genus Myxocyprinus; species Myxocyprinus asiaticus. The sequence goes on from NC_059362.1 coordinate 21,714,454, forward strand.
TTGCCAAGTTATCTACTCGCCAAATGTGTGTGCAGGTATGTTGGTGAGGGGTCGTGTGTGTGTGTGCGGTTAGTACGAGAGAGAGAGCACAGGGTAACGGCACTGAAGCCGGTTTTAGCGATCGTGGTTGAGAGGGCAACTGTTAGTTTATCACTCAGAGACGTGGTGAACAGCTCATAATCCGTCCGCCGCAGTCATTGGATCTATAATGAATAAACTCAGTGTGCCAGTCATACCTGCGATGGTGGAAATACACAACAGTTCTGCATGGTTGGATGACAGCACAGCAAATCTCTTTGTGGTAACAGTAAGTTTCAGTAATACCTTGAGAATTATTAGCAGCAATGTGCGGACTCGGCGGTCCGTAAACTGTACAAGCAATAGCCTTGATACAAAAGAATAACACACTATAATAATATATCTCTGCCCAGATGTAAACCTCTTACTTGAGTCGCGTGAAGAAGTGGGTAGAATGTGTGTTCATCCGTCGGTTGGCGGGCGGGTGGTACAGCAGCTGATTCTCGGCAGGTCGGCAGAGAAAACAGCAAAGTCGACTCGGTTGAAGAAGGAAGAGAAATCTTCTTTTTCAATTCTACAGGCAAATGGGTGAAGATGCGGATTGCTCAGCGGTCTCCTTTGGATCCGTTAGCGTGCTATGTGGCACGAAGATGGTCACGCAGGTCCGTCATGTATTGGTGCGCCATATAGGTGGTTGCAACACTGATGTCTTCGGGGTGGTACAGAAGGTGTAGCGGAAGGGTCATTTCTCTTCCAGTCATTATTTTGAACGGTGTGACTCCTGTGAAGCGGTGCGGAGTAGACCTAATAGCCATCAGCACCAGGGGGATTTTCACATCCCAATCTCTGCCATTGCTGTTAACATACTTTTTAAGCATGTTGATAATGGTGCGGTTGGCACATTCGACCTGTCCAGATGACTGGGGATGATACGGGATGTGGAAGTTGACTTCCAAGCCCATGATTTTGTACATGGTAGTCATAACGCTTGAGGTGAAATGGGTGCCTCGATCCAAATCAACAGAGGGGGTACACATGGTTCAGCAGCAGGACTGCAGTTGTTGTGACTGTGTCGTTAGGGGCAGGGAGGCATTCCAGCCACTCGGTGAAAGTGCAGGTAACCGTGAGGAGGTACTTGTTACCTTGTGAGGACTTGGGAACTGGTCCAATCCAATCCACCTGGAGGTGAGACCACGGGAACGTGATTCCTCGATTCTAGAGTGGGGCCCGATCCAGCGGTCTGGACGGCTGGAACTGGCTACAGACCAGGCATCCTTGGTGGGTCTTGAGGGTGGCCTTTTAACCCCGGTGGCCTCCGACAGGGGAGTCATGAGCATGCGCTAGCATCACTCCCCTATGATCGGTTGGGACAATCCAGCAACCCAGTGTACTTTTTCCAGTACACTGTCATTCCAAGTCAGTCACAAGTCGGTCACAAGCCAGGAAGAGTTCTGAGTGCTTGACTTCCTTGTTCCTTATGCCGTTCTCTTTCCATGTGGGACATTCATGGCAGAATTAACAGCCGTCCACGTAGACCCTTGGGAGGCCTGCACAGGTATACTCATCATAGTAACGATGATTTAACGGGAGCAGCAGAGTGGTGACAAGTAAGGATTCTGGGTTCAGTTGCCCTTCGCAGTCACAGTGTTGGCATTCAGCCAGGCCCTGGCCCAAGGACATTTTATGGTTCTGAGCATACTTGACCTCAATGTTGTAGCCTTGCAGTGCCATCATCCAAGTGGCAATGCGGCTGTTGGATACCCGCCCCTCCCTCAGCCAGTGGCTGTTCAGGAATATGACAGGTTGTTGACAAGTCTCAATGGCTGTCTTTTGACCACCAGTGTAGCTACGGAAGTGTTCCACAACCCATACAGTGGCCAGGAAGGCCTTCTCGCCATCAGAGAACTTAATCTCAACAACACTAAGAGGTCGGCTCGCGTAGGCAATGACATGTTTGTCTGTGTCTTGTTTCTGTGTCAGGGCAGCACAGAGACAGTGGGACGAGAAGCTTGCCTCAAGGTGGAACTCTTTATCCTTGTCTGGGTAGGCCAGACAGGGCGCAGAGCTGAGCTTGTCTTTCACCAGCGGAAAGACTGTTCCTGGGCTCTCCCCACTCTAATGTTTTGTCGTTATGGAGAAGTTCCGTGAGGGGTCTGGATATCTCAACATAGTCCTCGATGAACTGCCGGGAGTAGTTGCAGACACCTAGGAAGCTTCTGAGTTCTGACAAACCTGTCAGAGCTTTGATGTCGCAGATGGCTCGAACTCTCCCAGCTTGGGGTTCGATGCCATCTGCACTCACTGTTAGACCCATGTACTCAACCTTGGTACGGCACCACTGGCCCTTGTCTAGTGCAAGCTTGGCTCCAGCGGTGGAGAGTTGGTTAAGTACATGTTGGATCTCGGTCAAGTGTTCCTCAAATGTCTGGTTCCTCATGAGGATTTCAATCATGTAGATGAGGTTACTGCAGGCAGTGGCGTCACTCATGGCCTCATGGAGGAAGATATTGAACTTGGCTGGGGAGTTTCAATATCCGAATGGACAACGGTTCCAGGTGTACTGGCAGTTACCAAAAGAGAAAGCCAGTTTGTACTGGTCAGTTGGGTCGACTCTCATTGTCCAGAAGCTGTTGGCCACATCCACAGTGGAGAAGAAGCGGGACCCTTTGACCTTGGCCAGTTCTTGGTCCAAATGGATCATGGGCCAGCGGGAAAGTGGTTCCTGCTTATTCATAGGGCAATAGTCACTGGTGAGACACAACTTGCCAGTCAGCTTTAACACTGGCCAGATAGGCGAGTTGTAGGTTGAGTTGCATTCCTGAATTATTTGCTTTTGCAAAAGCTTGTCGAGGATCCCTTGCATCAACTCATATGCAGCCAGGGGGATTTTGTACTGGTGTACAAATGTGGGTGGTGCATTTGGATCAGTGGGAATGAGAATGGTGTGGAGGTCCATGACCCAACAGTCATGGGAATCTCTGGAAGATTGGCTGGAAATCATGGAAGAGTTTCCGAAGCGTGTTTCTCTGATCCTCTGTCGTTAAAGCATCTGCTTGGCAAGCTGCTAATTGACCTCGGCCTCAAAGCCAACGTAGGGTTCCTCTGGTGAGGAACAGGTTCCATCATCTCTTCGGGTTGAGTCACAAGAGAGTATATGACCCTGTCACCTCTGGTGCCCAGGGTAGTGCTGCAGATTGGTTTGCCTTGTAGTGCTTCATGGCAGGTCACTATGATCATTTTGGTCAGGAAAGTGGACAGGATGCCATCCAGGTTGTCATCCCTGGCTAGTGATGGAGGTAATTTTCCTATCACTGGCAGTGTCAGTTCGAAATAATGAAACGAGTTATCGACCAACATCCATAGTGGTCGCCATGCCATCACCTGAATTGGGACGTGCGTCACGTTCTGAACCAACAAGTAGGTTGAGCGGTGGCTCAACTGGAGCAGGGGCATGCCGCAAATGGTCAGATTGAGTTCCCAGAAACGGGGAGAAAGTTGGAAGACCGCCTGTGGGCCAGGTATCTTCTGTCCTTTAGAGATCACCAGGCAGATGGTAACACCTGCTGTTTGTGCGGGGATAGTTATACTCGTACCTGAATGCCTGTGGAATGGTCTGGCTGGATATCATGTGTTCTTTCATCCCGGGCTTGGGACCACAGAACTTGGCTGACTGTGTCCAGCTGAGCACCTAGTCTGACCAGAAGGTCTGCCCCCACGAAGAATGGGGGTTGGAGTTCAGGGACTACACTCACAAAATGCATGGCCTGCCTTTTCACAATCCGTACAGAGAGGGCGCATACCCCAATTGATTTCAGGAGACTTTGTGGTGACCCTGCCGAAAGGATGCTGTGATTTCACGGTGTAAAGAATGGAGGAGGACTGTGTCGACACAAGTCGTCGCATAGGTCCTGGCTCATAACGGTCTTTTCTGACCAGAGCACTACAAGCGCTTCTGGTGTCACTATCCCTTTGATGTGCATGCCTCCTACTATGTGGGGGCTGTACAGGGTTAAGTTTGTGTTCTTCAGTGAACAAAGGAAAGACTTGTGGTCATGAAATGAGTTTTGACTATCAACCTGTGGTGGCTGTGGGCTCGTAGAAGGATCAGAGCCAGTGTCAGGCTCTGGAGGAGGCATGATCATTGGTAGGGGTCCTCTGGACTCCTGGATGATGACGACTTGTCCATCTGAAGCTGGCGAACTGTTTTCTGGACCAAGTGGCCTCGGTGTCAACCTGAGCCCACATGTGTCCATGATGGCAGTCAATGAGCGAAGCCAGTTGGTCCAGTAGGTCCTGGCCAATTAACAGTGGTTCCGTATTAATTAAATTAATAAATTAAAAGACAACCTATCTTGTGTGTAGCTTGTGATACTTACGTTGCATCTGTCTGTAACGGTTTGCCAAGGGAAAGCATTGCTCTAGCCACCTCTGTGAAGGTGTTGAAACCCATCAGACTTATTTCGGAACCAGTGTCGAGTAGTGCGTGGGAGCTGATGCACCCCCCTAACACTACTGATGTGTATATGACCTCAGATTGCCCAAGAAGGTCAGAAAAGGAGGGTGTGGTGTGTTAGGAGTGACTGTTTTGGGGAGCAACTTGGCCTCCCCTGTTCCCCTTCCCCAACCTACAAAGTAAACTTTGGCATTAACGGGATGGGGTACATAGTCTAGTCATGCTAATGGGAGGTCAGCGCTGCATTCCTTTGAGGAGTTTGGCGGCCCTGGTGAATGATGGAGTACGTCAAGCTGCGTTACTACCTCCATCAAGCATCTCTTGATTATACTCTCCATTTCCTGTCTCAAACCTTGTTCTCTGAGGGGGTTTGAAACGTTGTCTTCCCATTCACCTTCTTATTTGGGGTTTTGTTCCTTTTGACCCGGCATGACCCTGGGGGTGTGTTTGGTCACCACCCCCCTGGTTCTGATGCTCACCCTGCTGGTGAGGAGGTGGGTGCCCCTGGGGTCCTGTTCTAACGTTCACCTTAACACGAGATATTTTGTCGCATTCAAGCACTAGGTCTGCATATTCTGAGGCTTGGATCCTCAGCACTCTGGCGTCACCTTCATGCCCTCGAGAAGGACGCGTGTGCATCTCCCATGCCAGCTGCGTTTACCTTCTGATTTCCTGCATGCTCTCATGGAGGTTGTGAAGGAAGACAGTCTTAAAAGCCTGTTCCTCTTCCAAACCTGGTGCGTTACATCCTTGAAATTATGCAGTTCTCAGGCGTCTGTAATACTCATGCGGAGGCTCATGCCTCTTCTGTGCGATGGCAAAAGCACCTAGGGTAGCGGAGGCTTCGTCAGTATATGGCAAATATTCCTCGCGTAGGGCTTTACACTGAGCTGATGAACACATGGACACTCCTCAACATAGTCTTCCATATGAGCTTGAGTTTTTCACGTGATGAAGCATGAGGTAAATCAACAAGGCAGTGCTCAATTTCTCTGAGATAATCATCGATGTTTGAATCTTGATTACTTGGGTCAAAGTGCTCTATGTCCCTTGCGAGGGACTCGAGTTGTTGAGTGCACAATCCTTGGTGTCGGTATGACTGTGGGTCATCCGAGTCATCTGAAACACCATAGTCACTCAGATTGCTATAGCGATGAGGACTACTTCTTCCCCTTTGTGGTGGGGATGGAGTCCTGTCGACACATGGGGGTGGAGCCCTCGAGCCACTTACACCACTCTGGGCTTGGAAGTAATTTCCTCTCCTTCATGGTGTGGAATCAGTCTGGTTGAAATGCAAGGTGGTGTGACTGAAAACAGACTGAGGGGGGCTACTGTAAGGAGGGGCACCTGCATCCAACCAGCAGGCTGCTGGAGGAGCTTGAAAGGCATCTAAGAGGATGAAGTCAGAGACTGTACCACTAGGGGCAGCTCGGCTACTAATGTGTGTCCCTGGGTTTCCTAGGACATGTTGTGCTGTGCGTTTCCAGGGTGGCCGGGTCAGCAACTGCCCTTACCTGATCTGACTCTGCTCTTAGCTGGGCAGCTTCGAGCTGCCTGTGCAGGGTTTCATTTACCTCCTGCATCCAGGCATTATCTTCCTGTGCCTGGACTCTCTCAGCTTGGGTACACCTAACTTCTTGGCGCAGGCTGAGATTTTCCCTCTGCACCGCTTGGTAGCTGTTCTAGAGCTGGGTGAGCTGGGCCTGGTGCTCTGCAGTTTGCAGTTGGGTTCTGCAGTGATGAAGAAGGAACATTTGGCCCACAAGGTCCGGGATTGTGCGCACTGGTTTCCCAACCTTGTGTTGACATAATCAACTAGTTCCTGCAATGCTTTATCACAACGACTAACATTGTAGGCGTTAAGGTTATCTCTCTCCTCTACAGAGAGATGGAGGACAGCAGCGACCACATCTTGCTGTGCTGGGTCGTCTGACCTCTGAGGAGCTTCAGCTTCAGCAAAGATAAACATCAATTATCAAATTCGACAGAATATTAATTATTATCAAAGATAATTGTTAATTATTAAAAACAATAGAACATTGATTATAATTAACACTAGCTTATTGATCCTTCAAATCAACAATCATCAAAGATAATTATCAATTATCAAAATCAATAGAATATTAATAAGGATTAATATCGCCGGGGCACCACCCTGGAATCAGGGACTAATAACCAGACAGTATAGCAGTCTCACTATAGGATTGTTCTCTTAGGAAAGTCGACGTCCGGAGAACATCATTATTCAAAAGGTAAACAATGAAGGCTTGAATCCAAGCACTGACATCCCCTGCCAGCCCTTGACACAGGTGCATGCAGAACAATACCAAAACACTTCTCTTTAAAGTATAACAAAGTTTATTAATGCAGTAATATCAATTAATAATCAATACAATGCAGTCAATAAACTTCCAACTTCCAACTACAAACTAAACTGTAACATGATTAGAAATGGTAACAAATAAGCCTATAATACATGAGAGGAAGGTATGTATATGTGTGTGTGTGTGTAAAGAGGGAAGGAGGGTACAAAATGGCAGACATGGCTCTTTTGGAGTGTACGTCACACGAATTTGGGCAGAGAGACTGGTTAATGGCGTCTGCCCGTTTAACGCGTGTCTCCGCTGGTCATTAATTTAGGGACAAAGCTGGGCTTTATCACCAAGATATCTACTCACCAAATGTGTGTGGGTATATTTGTGAGGGGTCGTGTGTGTGCGGTTAGTACGAGAGAGAGAGAACAGGGTAACGGCACCGAAGCCAGTTTTAGCGATCGTGGTTGAGAAGGCAACTGTTAGTTTATCACTCAGAGACGTGGTGAACGGCTCGTAATCCATCCACCATGGTCGTTGTTTCTTTAATGGATAAACTCAGTGTGCCAGTCTCACCCGCGATGGCGGAAATACACAACAGTCCAACGTGGTTGGACGACAACACAACAAATCTCATTCGTGGTAACAGTAAGTTACAGTAAAACCTTTAGTATTATTAGCAGCAATGAGCGGACTCGGTGGTCCGTAAACTGTACAAGCAATAGCCTTGATACTCAAGAATAACACACTATAATAATCTATCTCTGCCCAGACGTACACCTCTTACTTGAGTCACATGAGGATGTGGGTAGAATGTGTGTTCGTCCGTTGTTTGACTCCAACTCGGTTCCTCGAATCTCGGGTGATGACGGGAGGCCGTTTCCTCGCTCTGTCAGTGGGCAGTACGGCAGCTGAAAAGGGTGAAGACTCGGATTGCTCGGCAGTCTACTTCGGATCTGTTAGTGTGCTTGGTGGAACACGGAAAAATCTCAACTCGTCCAGCAAGATGGAGAATGTATAGCCAAAGTTTCAGGTACGTACGTTACTTCCTTGGTCAACGAGGCTACACCTGGGAGCAGCAGAGATACTGTTGCTGGAAGCAACGGCCAGAAAGATCTCCGAGGTTTTTATACTCCCAATGACGTCATGGTTGAGGGATGCATTCTTTCGTGCGCCTCATCCAATAGGAGTTGAGAGTTTGATCCTTCAGAATTTCACACATAGGTGTAAATTGAGCAAGGCTTCATGGGATCTGTAGTCTGTTTTGGACTCCCTTTGTTTGATTTTGGTGCGGTTGTTATCAGGCTGTATGTAGGCCTCAGTCAGGCTTTATGACTGTATGTAGGCCTGCCTTTGTCTCAAATCTGAGTACATGAGGCCCAACAATTGACATACAGCACTCTTGTGTGATATTGCTTTATTATGTAATTGTTTGTTGTTATTGTTTAACTGAGCATAATTTAACTTAACTATAATAACTGCTAAAAGTATGATGGAAGTCATAGGAACCTCACCTTAATTTTTTTAGTTATTCAAGATGCGGTGTGTAGACTACATGTTTATCAGACAACAGCTTCACATTCAGAACAACTTTCACCACTTTTTTAAGTCTTTTGAAGTTTTTTTGAAGTCACAGCTCATAAGCCCTTGATTTGAATGGATCACACTTGCCAAACAAAAGGTAGATTCAGTAAGGTATTATATATATTATTATAGGGGAAGCAGAGGCCTACCTAAACAACAAATAGTTCCAACTTTAAATTCCCATTGAATGAGCAGTGTTCAAAATATTGTAAAAACACTATAAAATGGACACCTGTGACCGCACCTTCTATAATATGCACCAAGTTGCTGCATTCCTTTGGAACTGCAAACAGACTACAGTTGGAATAATGAACTAAATTATATGCCAAAAGAATTGTTTATTCAGTTAATTATTAATAATAAATAATATTGCGGTTGTCGCCATTTTATACTCAGCTTCGCGCCTAAGAACACCCTTAAAGGCCAAAATATACTCCACACAAGTTTGATTTTGTGCATTGTTCAGAATCAGAATCAGAATCAGCTTTATTGCCAAGTATGCTTACACATACAAGGAATTTGTCTTGGTGACAGGAGCTTCCAGTGTACAACATTACAAAAACAATACAAAAACAGCAGCAAGACATAGATAATAATAAAAAATAAAAAATAAATCTAATAATACACACACGTAAAGACACACACATACATACATACACACGTTATATACAGTGCAGATACAAATCTGTTATGTACAGTGCAAATGTTTTTTTTTTTTTTTCAGAGGAATGAAATGGCAGAAGAGTTTGGATGTGTTGGATAAATGTAAGAAATACTAAACTGTGTATTGCACATAGTTATTGCTCAATGGGGCAATTTAACTGTTCATGAGATGGATAGCCTTATGGAAAAAACTGTTCCTGTGCCTGATGGTTCTGGTGCTCAGAGCTCTGAAGCATCAGCCAGAAGGCAACAGTTCAGAAAGGTAGTGGGCAGGGTGAGTGGGGTCCAGAGTGATTTTTCCAGCCTATTTCCTCACTCTGGAAGTATATAGTTCTTGAGGGGGGGGGGGGGCAGTCCGAACTGTCCTTTGTAGTCTTCTGATGTCTGATTTCGTAGCTGAATCAAACCAGACAGTTATTGAAGTGCAGAGGACAGACTCAATGACTGCTGAGTAAAACTGTATCAGCAGCGCCTGTGGCAGGTTGAATTTCCTTAGCTGGCAAAGGAAGTACAACCTCTGCTGGGCCTTTTTCACAATGGAGTCAATGTGGGTCTCCCACTTCAGGTCCTGTGAGATGGTAGTGCCCAGGAACCTGAATGACTCCACTGCTGCCACAGTGCTGTTTAGAATGGTGAGGGGGGTCATTGTTGGGGTTTTTCTCCTAAAGTCCACAATGATCTCCACTGTTTTGAGTGTGTTCAGCTCAAGGTTGTTTTGATTGCACCAGACAGCCAGTTGTTCAACCTCCCTTCTGTATGCAGACTCATCGTCATCTCGGATGAGGCCGATGATAGTGGTGTCGTCTGCAAACTTCAGGAGCTTGACAGAGGGGTCCTTGGCGATGCAGTCATTGGTGTAGAGGGAGAAGAGTAGTGGGGAGAGCACACATCCCTGGGGGGCACCAGTGCTGATTTAACAGGTGCTAGAAGTGAGTTTTCCCTGTCTCACAAGCTGCTGCCTGTCTGTCAGAAAGCTGATAATCCACTGACAGATAGACATGGGAACAGAGGGTGTAATTTATTCTGGAGTATAGCTGGGATGATGGTGTTGAAAGCTGAACTGAAGTCCACAAAAAGGATCCTTGCATATGTCCCTGGTCTGTCCAGATGTTGCAGGATATGATGCAATCCTATGTTGACTGCATCATCCACAGACCTGTTCACTCGATAAGCAAATTGAAGGGGATCTAGAAAGGGTCCAGTGATGTTCTTCAGGTGGGCCAACTCCAGTCTCTCAAATGATTTCATGACCACAGACGTCAGGGTGACAGGTCTGTAGTCATTAAGTCCTGTGATTTTTGGTTTCTTTGGGACAGGAATAATGACTGAGCATTTGAAAGCATGGGACTTCACACTGCTCCAATGATCTATTGAAGATCTGTGTGGAGATGGGGGCCAGCTGGTTAGCACAGGATCGAAGACACGCTGGTGAGACGCCATCTGGGCCTGAAGCCTTCCTCGTCTTTTGTTTCCGAAAGATGCGGCTCACATTATCTTCACAGATCTTAAGTGCAGGTTGAGTAGCAGGAGGGGGGAGGAGGGGGTTGCAGGAGGTGTTGGTGTTTGTGTGAAGTGAAGGACAGAGTGGGTATGGGGTGTGAGATTGGGCCTTTCAAATCTGCAGTAGAACACATTCAGTTCGTCAGCCAGTTGTTGGTTCCCTACAAGGTTGGGGGTAGGAGTCCTGTAATTTGTGAGTTGTTTCATGCCACTCCACACTGATGCAGGGTCGTTAGCTGAAAACTTGTTTTTCAGCTTCTCAGAGTATCTTCTTTTAGCCACTCTGATTTCCCTGTACAGTTTGTTCCTGGCATGATTGTACAAGACTTTATCCCCACCCCTGTAAGCATCCTCTTTGGCCTGACGAAGCTGCCTGAGCTCTGCTGTAAACCATGGTTTGTCATTGTTGAACTTTAAATAAGTCCTAGTAGGAATGTACATATCCTCACAGAAACTGATATATGATGTAACAGTATCTGTGAGCTCGTCCAGGTCTGTGGCTGCAGCCTCAAAAACACTCCAATCCGTGCAATCAAAGCAGGCTTGTAGTTCCCGCTCTGCTTCATTGGTCCATCTCTTTACAGTCCTTACTACTGGCTTGGTTAATTTTAATTTCTGCCTGTAGGTTGGAAGAAGATGAACCAGACAGTGATCAGAGAGTCCCAAAGCTGCTCTAGGGACAGAGTGATATGCATCCTTTATTGTTGTGTAACAATGATCCAGTATGTTCCTGTCTCTGGTGGGGCATGTAGTGTGCTGTTTGTATTTGGGCAGTTCACGTGTGAGATTTGCTTTGTTAAAATCCCCAAGAATAATAATAACTGAGTCCAGGTATTGTTGTTCCATGTCTGTGATTTGATCAGCCAGCTGTTGCAGCGCTGTGTTCAAACACGCGTTTGGTGCGATATACACACTCAACAGAATAAACGAGGAAAACTCCCGCGGCGAGTAGAAAGGCTTACAGTTAATAAAGAGCGCTTTCAAATTAGGACAGCACATACTCTTTAACATTGTCACATCTGTACACCAACTTTCATTGATATAAAAGCATGTTCCACCGCCTCTCGTTTTCCGTGCTGACGGAGTTTGACCAGCGCACCGGCTCGTCTCCCTCGCCTGCGTCTCTTGAACAGCAGAGCTGCGCCTCCAACTAAAATGTCTAGCAAAACGTCTGAATATTCGAAAACCGTCTGGTACATGCTGTCGAATATTCAGCAGTTCGTCTCTGTTAAAACTGACTGGGAAAAGATTACTAAACACAGGACAAACAAACAAAAACAACAAAAGAACTGAGGAGCTCCACACCGAGGCAGCCATCCGCGGCACCACCATGATGATATCCATCATAGCACTTAATTTGTTGCGTTCCAAAATGTGACAGATTGCAATTTATACTGTAGCACAATGAGTGTACATGTCGCATTTCAATGATTCCCCTTAAGGAGCGCTATAGCGGACTGTGGCAGCGGGAGCGTGGTCAAGCATCTCTCCGGAGAGAGAGAAAGCGGTAAGGGCGCTTACACCTGAGCTAAATTATGTCTAACACCTGTCTCTAATTTCAGTGAGCACGGGGAGAGCGGCATAAATAGAGCCATACAGCACTTAGTCGGAGAGAGAGAGCCTGGGCACGGCAGACCCGAACAAGAAGCAAAGAGTTTTTATTACAAATGATGAGAGTTTATTTTGTGGAACGATGTGTGATTGTAGGTTAACTTAGTGCATAACGCCAAGACTGTGAGACTGTAATTTGTGCTGCAGAGAGAGAAAATAAATCCCTACCTGAACCAGGAAAGCTGCTTCTCGCCTCCTCCTTACACGGACATTAGTGTGAACTGTCCACTTCTACAGTGAGTTTTCTCTTTCAGCTCAGCTACTATCATGGTGGAGCAACAGTTTGAAGAGAATATTGCTGAGCAAGTTAATTAAAGTCAATATATTTATAGCAGCTTACCTGAATAATAACACATCCAGTTTAATGGCTCATACTTTTGAACGGAACTCTATCACCCCCTTGACTACTGAGATTTGTTACTGCTACAGTAATGCAAGAACACACATTAAGCATGTTAAACTGGACCATGAGTTGGCAATGTGTTGGCAAAGCGCTCATATCTGCATTTGTGTACTTGCATAAAGTATGTTTCTTGCCTTTAAGGATGTTCTTAGGAGCAAAGCGGCAGTGTGAAAAAAGACACCAAATCAAGAGTTAGTGATGCTCAGCTGATCATGAGGTCTACCAATACAATTCAGATGCTTACAGAGCGGTTCTATTTAAGTCCTCCATTAATTCATTGCCATAGCTGCCTTTCCATTGCATGGATGCAAGCTGCACTTAACACCCTCCTCCATCCCCAACTGCACCACTTGTATGGCTGCTTTGCCTGTAGAGTTTTCTCTACATCTCTCTTGTTTGTTCTGAGCTATTAGACTACAATTTATTGCCAATTTGGAATGCCTATCTTTAAAGTGTTATTGAGCCTTGCTTTTGATTTACCAACTTGTTACACTACAGTATTCGAAGTTCTATTAAGTATCCATTTAATATATTATGCAGTGAAGGATTGCACCATGGTGTACTGTCAGAATGATAAACATATTGTACAATATTTACAGTATGCTGGATCTGTTCTGTTACCCCTGGGGGGTTTTATTTGCTGCACTCCCTGCTCTGTCCATGCAAAGCTGCATGGATGGGTGGAGAGTTTGCCAAGAAAAAAACATACCACTAACACCAACAGATTGCTTCAATTGTCTATAAGTGATTCAATGTTTTCATTCAAGTATTCAAGTCAAATATTTATTTGACGGAAGTGGTCTTCGTAGAATCTTAGTCATGGAAAAATCACTATGACGCACAGCCTCTCATGGCTTTTTGCTCTAATGAACTGGGTCTGTCTCAATACGTACTGTATTTTTTTGTTAAATGCTCTAAAATTATTAATTCAGAATAAAATACTATAGGCATGTCAGAGCAGTGGCCTCATTGACAGTGTGAATGCTCCCACATGTTGAGCTGTACTGCTAATGGAAGATCCAGGTTCAAGTCTGCCCTGGGTCATATTCCCATCTCATCAGTCCCATATCAGACCTGTTTTATTTTTATAGTCCATTGTCATCTGCTCCCTTTCTCCACCCACATTTTCTCTGCATTTATTTCAGAACATCAGCAGATACTGTACAGGACATGTAACTGCGCTGGGGAGCCACAGACTGGGGCATGAAACCACTGAATCATAAATGCAATAGCTAGTTTCCCCCACCATTTAGCAGATGCTTTTTCATCCAAAATTATTACAGTTTGCAGATTGCAGGCATGGTCCCTCAAAAGCTTCTTGCTTGAAGGAGGATTGTGATGTCAGTAAATCTCACCAGTTGGGACACCAGCTAAGCCCCACTTCACCATTAGCCTTCCACCACCCCCATAAAGTAAAGGTACTGAATTTGTTATGGCTCAGAAACTGCTGTATGTATGTTACACTCTGTTTAGGACACACTACCCTATCCAATGGCATGAATTTTAAAGCTATTGAAAAACACTAAACTTATGCAATGAACTCAAGTTTGATTTTTACCCCTCAGAGGCAACATAATTCATTTAGGGTGGAGTATTGTAGAAATGCTGATGGTGAAATCATGCAACGACATGCCTGCTCTGTGCTTGAGTTAAGAGTGCAATGAGAGAATATTACAAAACAGCGTAAAGACAGCATTTGCTCATTCTTTGATCAGGCTTCCTCTTAAAGTTAGATTTTAAACCATGATAAGGCCTCTTACTAATGATGAGGTGAGTCTTCAGTCATATTTGTTGTCGCCAGCATTAAAATCACTCTTCCATCACGACTACTCTTCAAGTAGGACAAAGCTCTTTGAAAAGGCATATTGTTTGCTTATAAGCCCAAGCTATTGACAACATACTTTGCCCTTAATGTGTTGCGTCAAGTTTTTATAATTTTGATGGAAACTGGTTAGATGGAGTTAGCAAGCAGCGCCAACACCCCCAAGCGCCATGGTCAAGACTTCAAGGGATAGTTCACCCAAAAAGGAAAATTCTGTCATCATCACTGTGACAGGTCTCTTGTATGTCGTGAAGGAGGAAGCAGGGGCCAGGAAAACAGTCAGCATAAATCTTTTATTCACAAGCTTTTCAGCTTCTACACAAATGTTGGCTTTTCAGCACAATAAATAAACACACTGGAATACTGCTGCAGGCATCTCTCTCTTCCCCCTCCGGCAGTCTGGACTGCTCTTTTATCCCTCCCAGCTCTCACTGCAAACACAAACAGCTGTAAGAGATCATTTCCCACAGGTGTCAATCCTTACTGTTCTTCCTCTCTCGGCCTCGCTCTCCACAGACGTCGCTTGGCCACGGCCACATCACCACATATACTTACCCTTGTGTTGTTCCAGACACGTTTGAGTTTCTTCCATAGAACACAAAAGGAGATGTTTGGCATAACGTTAGCTTCAGTCACCATTCGCTTAAATTGTATCCTACTTCCATACAATGAAAGTGAAAAGTGACTGAGTCTGTCATTCTGAGCAAGAAAGTAAGCCATATGTGTTTAGCACAACATAGGAGTGAGTAAATAATTAGAGAATTTAAATTTTTGTGTGAACTAGACCTTTAAGGCAGTGGTTCTCAACCCTGTTCCTGGAGCCCCCCAACACTACACATTTTGGATATTTTGGATATAGTGTAAAATGACTGGATGAGTATCTGATGGCAAATCTAAACCCCAAGGGCTCTGGTTTAGTACATGACGACAAGTGTGGGTGCAGTGGCTGCGGTTGAAGCTAACGTGTGCCGGCCCTGTGTAGGGCGTGGAGGCATTGGGCTGGCGCACCCTTTCTCTCGCGTCAGCCTAGCCTGTCTCTACAGGAGTGAGATGACACCCTACGGCTCATTTGAAGCTTCCTTTTACTCAAATGACTACAGCACTGTCCTGTATCCCCTCGGGTTGACAACAGCATGTTTCCCATATACTGCTTTTTCTTCTTTTCTTTTTTTTTTTTTTATTTTTTATTTTTTTGAGCAAGGGCTAATCTTGTACCCCATGGTGGCATTCAGTAGTGGAACTATTAGAAGGGACCCTACTAAATAAACCAGCTGAAAACAGCCTAAGCTGGTTAGCTGGTCTTATGTGGTTGGACCTGGTTTAAGCTGTTGGTCTAAGTGCTCAAAACCCCTTTAAAACCAGCCAACTGACCAGGTTGTGTGATCTGATGTAATCTGGTTTGCTGGTTTTTGCTGTTTTTCCAGAAGGGCACGTATGTAGGGGCAGTGGTAGCTCAGCGGTTAAGGCTCTGGGTTACTGATCAGAAGGTCAGGGGTTCAAGCCCCAGCACCACCAAGATGCCACTGTTGGGCCCTTGAGCAAGGCCCTTGACCCTATCTGCTCCAGGGGTGCCGTATCATGGCTGACCCTGCACTCTGACCCCAGCCTAGCTGGGATATGTGAAAAAGAAGAATTTCACTGTATATGTGCAAATGTATAATGTGTGATAAATAAAGATAATTATTATAATTATGTAGATGTATGTGTGGTTGTGTCCCAAATGCATATTTTCTTGGTTATGAACACCCCTATGTATCAAATGAATACAGTGTTAATTAGCATACTGCTGTTGTTCAGCATTAAAGGGTGGGGCTTTTAAAATGAATGATTTTCCATCAAACTTATTTGCTAAGAGCTCTTCTTCTCTGAAATTACTCCCTATGGAAGCATGTCCCAGATTTGAAACTTTGTTTGAATAGAGGTGGTAATGCTAAACAGCTTCTTGTGAATCTAGCTATTTGTTGTGTGTTAATGCCCTCCACTGTTCACACAAAGATTGCAGTTACAGTGCAGAGACCATGTGTAGGCTAGGATGCTATAAAGTAAACATATATTTTAACAGTAAGATTTTGAGAGAATAAGATGAGAGAATAAACCACAACATGCTTAGAGAGGGTATTCAGCAGGGTTATTATTGTTTTGGTAACACTTTACAATAAGGTTCCATTCGTTAACATTAGTTAATGCATACATGAACTAACAATGAACAATATATTTTTTACATCATTTATTAATCTATTTTAATGTAAGTTTATAAAAATACAATTGTTCATTGTTAATGTTAGTTTATTGTGCATTAATGTTAACATATACAACTTTTGAATTTTAAAATTGCATTACTATATTTTGAAATTAACTAAGATTAATAAATGCTGTTAAGTATTGTTCATTGTTAGTTATGTTAGCTAATGTTGTTAACTAATATTAACAAATGAAACCTTATTGTAAAGTGTTACCATTGTTTTAGTCGTGTTATGGTTTTTTGCTGGTTTTAGTTTTTTTGTAATCTAGGCCAACACTGCAACCTAATTGCCACATAAATAAAAGCAATAGAGCTTTGGATAAGTTATCAAACCTGATTTACAACAGCATATGCATGTGAAATATAGTCAAACATATAGCACATTTAACATTTAAGGGAAAATAGCAGGAATAATATTAAAATAATATTCCGGGTAATACAAGTTAAACTCAGTCAACAGCATTTGTGGCATAATATTGATTACCACAAAAAATTATTTAGACTCGTTCCTCCTTTTCTTAAAAAAATAAAATAAAATCTGCGTTCCAGTGAGGCACTTACAATGGATGTGAAGCAGGCCAATCCATAAATGTTAAAATACTCACTGTTTCAAAAGTATAGCCACAAGAAGTAAACAATATGCGTGTAAACATGATTTCAGTGTGACAAAATCACTTACTAACCTTTTCAGTGTAAAGTTTCAGCCAATTTTACAACTTCATTGCCATGACAATGTAATGTCAACAAACCCAAAACCCTAAAATGACTGTAAAATGTCAATTTAAACTATTTTACAGCTCAAATCATACACAAGTTTTAACAGAAGAATTAATGTGAATGCTTTTATAAACCTGTAAACCCTCCAAAAATTGGCCCCATTCACTTCCATTGTAAGTGCCTCACTGTAAATTGTAATTGCAATATTCCTTTAACACTTCTTTTGTAACACTTCTTTTTTTTTTTTTTTTTTATTTTATTATTGTTTTTTTGCTCATTTAGTCAGAAAATGTTTAGCCTAAAAATGTCAAACAGCTTTGATGTGCCAGCAGTCATTATCTGTATCACTGAAATAATAATTTAATTAAGTCATATATAATTAAAGTACAAAAGGATAATGATACATTCATATCACCCAGGCAGTATAATTGTAACCATTATGTGATAATTGTAACAATACATTTTTTTTTTACTTTTAGTCAATACAACACAAGACATATCCTCAGTTTATGGAGGACAGGCTTTAATCATTACATTAGTCATGTAAACACATAGCAAGCAAGACAAACAAGTTGATATGGAAAATATGTATTTGAATAAACTTTAATAAAATAAACTATTAAATGTCTTTAAAACCAAAAGAGACATTCTATTACAACAGTAGTTTAATATCTACCCATCATCCACACTTTTTATTATTAGCATGTCTCCTGAGTTGCACTGTACTTTTTGTGTGCCCAATTTGACAGTAAGACATTTTTACTTAACTCGCTCAAAAAATAAAACAAAACAAATATCAGTATTGATTGTTACTAAATTTGTATTTTATATTGGGAAGAGTTGTCTAACTGGTATAAACACAGTAAATATGTATACTGAGCGTTACATTCTCTTATTATACTGTAGCCTGTTTTACAACATCTTGTAGTACCCAAGTGAAAATTTGATCAATGTATGGTACATCTGGTATCTATTATTTTAAAGCTAACTTTGATTCTTCAAAGAGATCCATTCTTTTAGTTAAAGAAGAGCCAGTATAACTATGATTTAGACTTGGCAACTCTGCACATCCCCTGCTTTACTGAATACACATAGTGAATCTGAAATTTTATATTTCAGGTATTTCATCTTGAACATCTATACTTCATGAGAATCCTTAAATAAAATTTCAGTGAAATAGTATAGCTTTGAATGTTTTTAAAAAAATTTTTTTTTTTTTTTTTACTGAAAATCTTTGCGATGTTATGGTGTCAGAAGAGGGAGCTGTTGTGCTGTTTATCCATATTCTCTTCATGCAGTCTAATATCTTCTAAATAAAGAGAAGTTTTCAAGCAGGATTTAATTCCATCTAAAATGTATTTTTGATGCAACATGATGAATTGGATACAGCTAAATTTAGATGTTGCTCATACCATATTGGTCCTTAGCAGGTTGAATGGAAATGTTCTAACATCACCAGTGTTGACTGATTATTTTTGGGGAAAATATCTGTGCCAATTCAGAGGAATCCTGACAATAATTTGGCTTCTTCTTGCAATATAAACATGAACATAAAAGTGGAGCACTACTTTTATATACTTACATGGCATGGGTGCAATAGGTTAGTGCATGTAAAGCTACTAGTCTCACAGATCCAGACTTCTCACTAACAGCTTAAAGTCTCGTCCACACTGTAGCTGTTCTGGCCAAAACTGCCCCTGTGCTTATGCCCCTTTTTTATGGTGCCAGCACAGCAAGGAACGACGCTGTCATAGATTTGATGCACTAAAAAAATCCTTTTCCACTGTTCTGCACTTCACTTTCCAGTGCTTATAATGCACTTCACTTCTATAGTACACTTGTATTCTAGTGCTGTACTATTCTAATACTCTACTGAAATTTGGTAAATGGATCAATGTAATATCAAACATAAAATTTCTTCTCCAGTGGACTGATAAAAATCTGAGGAGGTGGACTTTTGAAATCAGGAGGCAGAGTGCCATCTCTGAATTATTATTATTATTTATTTATTTATTTATGTCAGTCCAAAGTAAATTCATATTTCATTTCCAGTCTACGTTTACATTGTTTCCAGTTTAAAGGCACATGGAATACCTTTTATATTACACTGTCAACAAGCAACCAGTATAATATTTTAAAGGGATAGTTCACCCAAAAATGAAAATTCTCTCATCATTTACTCACCCTCATGCCTTCTCAGATGTGTATGACTTCCTTTCTTCTGCTGAAAACAAACGAAGATTTTAGAAGAATATTTCAGCTCTGTAAGTGAATGGGTAACACAAAGGCAGGATAAAAGTGATCCATAAGACTCCAGTGGTTAAATCTATATCTTCAGAAGTGATATGATAGGTGTGGGTGGGTGAGAAACAGATCAAAATGTAAGTAATTTTTCTATTAAAATTCTCCTCCCTTTCCAGTAGGTGGTGATATGCACAAAGAATGGAAATCACCAAAAACAAAAGAAGAGAAAGTAGAGATTTATAGTAAAAAAGGACTTAAATACTGATCTGTTTCTGACCCATACCTATCATATCACTTCTGAAGGTATATTTATTTAACCAGTCATATGAATCCGTTTTGAAATAAAAAAAAAAAATAACATCTTTTTATTTAGCAATTACTTGCCTTTGTGAATTATTCACTACAATGGGTTATTTTTCCTTTTTTAGAATGTTATGTTTTAGAAAAATTTAATTTTGTAACTTTGATTTTCAAAGAATCTGTAACTCTGTATTTCCCAAAATGTCCCAGTGATGAGGAGGAGGGCGTGGCCGGGCCGTGAGGTTGCACGGCCAGTGTTGAATCAATTGATCAGCAGGAGAGCAAGATAAAGGGGAGCCGGGGACACCAGTTCGAGAGAGAGAGACGCATGCAGCCGCGTTGCATGTGTGTCTGTGCTTGTTTATGTTTGTTTTATATTGAGTTTCTTATTAAACTTTTTGTTTACTGTTCAGCCAGTTCCTGCCTCCTCCTTGCCCATCCTTTATCTGTTGCCATCCCCGAGAATTTGCGTAAGACTGCAGGCTTATGAGGACTGACACTTTTAACCTACTTTATGTTCTACCAGTCCTTTGAGGTTCCTATATACTGGATTTTAGTCATGGGGTAATGCAATAATTACAAGAGTTTCTCCCTGATTTTAATCCATTGCAAATGGGTCTTCCAGTAATGTTTTCAGTAATGTTTTTATGGACTGCACATTCATGCGGCAGTAAAGATTATAGCGTCTTTTACCTTAAAAACGATAAAACGCTCGGTAAAAATAACCCCTGGTTCACTCAACGCGTTATGATCCATGTACTGCTCCCGTTGTGTTTGTAATGCCGATGACCACTCATGGACAATAATTTCTGCACGCATATTTGGGACCTTGGCAGACTGTGTGCATGTCATATTAGCCTATTATTTATCATCTGAATAGTTGCATCCTCTTACCCCAAATAAAAAATACTGTATATTAGGTCTCTTATCTTTAATGTCCCTGCTGGTGACTTTTGTAAGTTAATTAAAAAACGAGTAAAAATAAGAGTTTTTTCTTTTCTTTTCTTCTTCTCTTCAATTTTAGTTTTGAAAAGGGAGAGTGGGAAACAAAAAATAGAAAAAGGCTAGAATTCTACCTTTTAAAAAATGAGTCATGTTTGTTTTTACTTTCGCAGAAAAATTTAAAGAAGAAAACACACCTGTTTGAGCATCAACACGGGCCATGAATGTCTTTAAATGTGCCATCTGAGGCTCACTAACATACATTGTGTTCACTCCTGTTTCGCCTGTTCCTCCCTTGGCCCATGTTGATTTTAACATCAGATGGAATTGCACTTTAAAGCCCCTGCCAGCTCTTCAGAGCATTTTACAAGCACTTAATCTGTCAAACAGCAATAAAGCAATAGATTGAGATATGTTCAGTCTTTACAATGTACTGTATTTCTCTTTTATTAATTCTCTCATTCCCTTTCAACACAAAGAGAAAAAACAAACACAAACAGAAAAACATAGATCTTCAAAAAATACTTTTAGTATAACTGATTGCCATATGTTGTTCCCTAACAAAGATCATGATTATTTCAGTATGATCGTCACAGTTTATGCAGCACATTTCAGCATGGATCATTTTGTAAACCTCTGACAGTGTGATTAAAGGTTGGGGCAGTTAAAACCAATACTGGATTAAACAGCAAACACAAAAAGGGAGATTACATAGAAGTCTTCAAGATGAAGTGCGTCATTGCTGCACCATTAGCGACACCAAGTGGAAAAGCAAAAATAATGACTGTTTTCAAATGGGTTTCCTGAACACTACCCCTCCACCATTGGTTAAACAAACAGCCCCAAATCCACACTATAGAATAAGCCTGTGTTGCTGTGTCAGGCTGGTTTTGATGCTATAACAAACTTTGTATAGCTTTTTGAAAGAAAAAGCTATCTGATGACACTTTCTGTGCAAATAAACCTATAAATGGCTTACCTCTACATTACATAAAATAAAATAAAAAATACAAAATCACAGCAGCTAAAACTGCCATTTTAATTCTAAGGGTAAAAAAAAGGTAGGAAATGGTCATAATGTTTTTTTATTATTATTATGAGTGTTTTGCCACATTCTAACATTAATAAGTGGATCTCAGCGGGGGAAAATACTAAAATTATTATATGATGCCTTAAAAATATAATTTCACAGCACAGTTACCAGTCCAGAGCTAAGCTACCAATCCTTCTGTGGCACAAAAAAAGAAAAAAAATGTTTTTTGAAAGTTTTAAAATAATCAAATAATAGGAGGGAGTGGACGAACATTAACAACCAGTGTTCCTTTGCTATCAGAAGAACTATGAAATAATGTCCGAAGATTGCTTATATTTTCTTTGCTAAGGGAGTAAAATCCAAAATGATGCAAGGTGCCAACTGAAATCTAACAAGAAAAATCTCATGAGACTTTTCTTTTAAAAGTCTTTGGATGATATAATTTTCAGTGGTTTACACAAAATGACAAAACAACCAGTGACATCATACCAGATAACTGACATCAAAATGACTGCAATGGTTAACAGTCTACTCTAGCCAAACTGAAAAAGACCCATTGAACAAGATTGTCCAATATGAGGATGTTATAAGGATGTCGATACTCTGAGACCATGTCTTCTGGTGCATCATCCTTCATCTAGACCATGTTCTTCAACATTGGTGTGGAACAAAGAGAAATGTACTGCCTTTAGTTCGTTATAAAAGTACATTCTAAATCTTGATTTGAGACAGCAAAGTCAAAATGATGGCTTTAATTGAATTTATTTTTTGCTTTTGTGGCTTTAATGATTTTAAAGAATAAATGTCCTACTCCCACGTCACAGCATGTACCAGCAAAGAATGTGAAGCATGGCTTGGCAATAAATTCAACTGACTTACAAAGGAACCAAGACTGGTGCTCAGTATTGCTTCTCCTTGTTTTTTTGTTTTTTTTCCATCTCTACCTCTTTTACTCACTGTCAACATCCCTCATTCTATTTTTTATTAGCTTTTTTGATGCTATTTTGGTGCTGTAATATCTACATTATTTGTCATGCTTTGTGTTGTTCCATTTTAACTGTACCAGCACTGGGTCATGGAAAAACTCACTGTCTGTATCACACACTTCCTTGGATGAGTGTATGTGAGTGAATTACCAAAATATCTGGTCATGCTTGTAAAAGCTGAGTCATCGAAAGCACTGCTTCAATCCAAATTGAGCTTAATTAATTAAAGTCAACATTAATAGGCTTTTGCAACCTGTTTCAACTCCACAATGTGACATATACTGTATGAGCAGTGTTGGGTAAGTTACTCAAAATTACTCAAAATGCTAACAGTCGTATTTGAATTCATATTTTAAATGTATTATACATATTACTTTAGCGCAATTTTTTGTATTTAAAAGTAATTACTTTAATTGAAAGTCAGTAACTGTAATCTGATTACAATAATAAAAATTTATGTTACATTACTTTTTTGACTAAAAAGTAATTACAGTAACTAATTACTTTGTAAATGGATACACCCAACAATGTTTACAAGTGAAACAGGACTTGACTGTAACATTTCGTAATTGTTATTTTCTATTATGTTAACATTAATTTACTTTGTTAACTACTGAAAAGATTTAAGAAAGACTGCATTATCTAAAACGGTAGCCTAAAACAATGCATAAATAGTATTAATAGGAAAAAATCATACTGTACAGGTTTGGAACAGCATGAGAGTAAGTAAATTATAATTTTGTTTTTTTGTGTTTTTGTGAACTATAACTTTAATAGTGCTCCACTTTAATAATGTACTTCAATTTTATGCTAAAATATTTTTTCCAGCTTTTTAAGAGTATGACTCTCCATAGTTGCCCATTTTATTTTAGAAACTGCTGCTGAATGAGTGTTTTCTGAAGTTTATATCTGGAGAGCGCCACTCTGTAACAGTCTTGGGTAAGTGAAGGTCTGTTTAAACAGACCTGTGAGAGCTTTGGCTGTGGCGTGCAGCAATAAATCTGCAGGGATTGTGCAGCCTGGACTGTGGCCCTCTGAAATGGCTCCATTATCCCTTTCTTTCTATTCCTTTTCCTGTCTCACTCTTTTGCTCCATTTCTCATGACGATTTACAATGTTTTTCACTTCACTTTTGTCACTCCTTGTAAGCTGTTTCACATCAAGTACATTTCTAATTTCTCTAGTGTAATATGTAATAATATGTTGTATTTGGGTGGATTGTGTAGTCAAACTACGGGTAATCACTGTTGCAGACCTATAATTCTATGGCCTCTGCAGCTCATCATATTTCCTAAAAAGCATTTGTTTAACCACATTTCAGAATTCAGAGTCAAAATACTAATAGCGTTCACAGAATGTATCCAGTTTAATTTGATGGGTCAACTGTGATCTACAATGAAGTGCAATATGTATATCAAAAGCATCTTTATGTAAAATTATACAGTTTTACAATTTAATACACAAAATACACAATTTCACCCTTATTCAGAGAATACCTTGGTTTTATTTGCATATTTCTTTTGGTTGCTAAAAAAAGGTTTTACTGTAATTCAGTTTCTCTGTTGAAATCCATTTCTGTATAGATTATTTTCTGAACTATCTCTTGATATGTTATTTCTTTTTCAATTACAATATATGTCGATGTATTAATGCTCTGCATGTTAATGCTTAATTGTCTTGAAAAGAGTTAGAGCAAGTTTTTCTTGAAAAACTCCAGGAAGCTGTCTCTTAAATGTCATGTATAGTGCATGTCTGCACGACAAACAGATAATAGAAGGGAAATGGTGGAATGCTGATGTGTTTAATTCATTTTTGTAATAACGAGAAAACAAGTCTTCAATGAATCATAGGAGTTTGGCACTTGGTTGATCAACAGCCATATGGTAAGACTGAGAAATGATACTTCACTTGATCTTATCTTCACCACTTTTCAAAATCTGTATCCCACCATCATTTCATCTTTACCATCTGCTGTACAGGTCACAAGAGCCCTGGAGCCGGAAACAGCTGACAAAGAAAAGAAGAAGTATATTGGCTTCCAGAGAATTATTTATTTGTATAGAAGCGGAAGATCCCAAACTCAATGCCACAAACAACCATGAAGAACATTTGTTCAGTGACACAAGGCCTCTTGAACGAGGAATTAAAACCTCCTGACTTGTGCTGCCCAGGTCATGCCAATGCCAGGGGTTCAAGATGACCCACAAGGGTATCAGAGGTCAGCGTGAAGCTTTGTAGAAGTGAGAGAGGAAGTTGTTGATGTTATGGTGTTGCACTGTTATTTAGGGAAGGTATTTTTCTGCCCACTGGCATTTCTTACTCTGGCAATTTACTGACTTTGCAATATATGTTTTGAGTCTTATGTGACAATACTAACAGGAAAATTGATTACAGATGTTGAGTTTTTGCCACTCAATATAAAAAAAACATAATTTTTGGAGAGGAAAAATGGCCGATAATTGATGCCATCATAATCATGTTGCACTAATAACCTCCAAGTAAAACTGAACATTTCAAATAGTTGCAAATATTGTTTTTGAAATAACATGTAGTGAGAGGGAAACTGGGTTAACAAAGTCTACCCATCAGAATACCCTGTTAGTTTCCTTTGGAGCTGCCAATCAGGAGCACTGAATTAGTTTTCTAGGTGGGCAAAGTGAAAACTGAAATGCCTTGTTCTGCTTATTATGAAGATAATTCTCTTTTTTTCCACTTTGCTTAGGAGTTCATGATAGTGATTATTGAAGTAGTCCTCAAAGATGGGGAACATGTCCCCTTGAATAGTGATTATTACTAAGGCAGACATTTCTGGATTAGATACATCACTGTTATACCAGACAGCCCTGTATTTTCCTTATTCTTCCAGCTCATCTTATCATCAGGGCTCATTTCTAGCAGTAATAATGAGATCTGAAAGAGGAAAGAACCCTCCTGAGGAGCAGACTCTCTTCCACACTACATTACTTATAGAGCAAAGTGCACTAAGAGCACACTGGTGCAGAAGCTCCAGGTGTAGCTTTACAGGTTGCCCATATGCTTAAAGGAATATTTGGGGTCAAATACAAGTTAAGGTCAATGGACAGTATTTTTGGCATAATGTTGATTACCACAAAAATTCATTTAGACTCTTCCATCCTTTTATATTTAAAAAGTAAAAATCAAGGTTACTGTGAGCAGGGTTGGGAGGGTTACTTTTGAAATGTATTCCACTACAGATTACAGAATACATGCTGTAAAATGTAATTTGTAATGTATTTTGTTAGATTACTCAAGGTCAGTAACATATTCTAAATACTTTGGATTACTTCTTCAGCACTGGTAGATTTTTTCACTTGTTTTGACTATAAAAACTCTGCCAGTACAGTAAGACAAAATACACGTTAAAAATACATTCTCTGAAAAACCTAAATATCTTATGCAGTGTTGTTTCTAAAGCAAGATAAATCTAATTGATCTTGTTTTAAGGATTTTTAAATATTTTTACAGGAAAACAATACAAAAATTATTATCAAAAATATGATTTTTGCCCTAATATCAAAGATCTTACTAGAAAAAAAGAAATTATGATCCAACGTGAATTTTCTTGATTAAAAAATATGATCGTGCCTGGTAACGTGCATGTAAAATGGATAGAAATAGCATTTTAGCTTAGCGTAAAGCTGACAATTTACACAAGGATTATTTCTATTTCTTCTGCTCCAAACTTACTTCAAACTTACTTCTCTGTCTGCTCGTATGAATGTAACGCATCATAAGAAAGTGTTTCACCGCTGTTCAAATGCACTTTGGATCGCATCATTTATATGTATAAATGTTTTCCATCTGAAAGGACTAAATATTAAATGAAACAAATGACAATAAAATGCAAAGTAATCTCTTCAATAATCAAAATACTGTTTGAATGTAACTGTATTCTAATTACCAATGATTTAAATTGTAACTGTAGTGGAATACAGTTATTTATATTTTGTATTTTAAATACGTAATCCCGTTACATGTATTCCGTTACTCCCCAACCCTGACTGTGAGGCACTTACAATGAAAGTGAATGGGGTCCGTTTTTGGAGGGTTAAAAGGCAGAATTGTAAAGCTTATAATTTTACAAAATCACTTATATTACATCTTTTGTTACTGTAAATGTGTGTTTTATTTTATCTGTAAAGTTGTTTAAATCGTTTTTTCCGAGATTAAAGGGTTTACGGCTTTACAACTTCATATCAACATAGTTGTGAAATTGATGTTACAGGACTTCATACAGAAAATGTTAGTAAGTGATTTTATCACACTAAAACTATTTTAACATGCATATTGTTTACATCTTGCAGCTATATTTTTGAAACAGTGAGTATTTTAACGTTTAAGATTGCCCTATTCACTTCACTTGTAAGTACCTCACAGTAACCCAGTTTTTTTTTTTTTTTTTTAAGAAAATTTAAATGCATTTTTGCCACGATTGAGCTTAATTTGTATTGAACCCAGAATATTTCTTTAACTGTGGATCACAATGATATTTTTATTTAGCATATGGGGCTATTTATATATACTATGTGAATTATTTTGAATCTACAGTATATGAAAATGAAGTTGTAAACTTAAATTCAGGATGAGCTTGTACATCTAATCCTGTCAATTATATTTTAAGGATATATAAATGGGTTCTAATCTCACTCCAGCCACAATCCTTCAGGCACCCCTCCACTTCCCTAACTCCATTTTACAGTAAACATCATTACTTATACTTATTTATCCATTTATATTAGGAGTCCAGGGGATACAGCTCCTGTTTACCTATAACATACTCAAGGATTAATTAGTAAAACAGGTTAAATCAAAAATATTCCCCAACATGTTGTCCCAACTAGCCTAAAAGAGTTGTCTGTCCGAACAATTTAATATCGAATTATGTTGCTGATTTGCAGTAGGTCATATTTTTACTTAATTTGGTATGTTATATGTCACCATTCTTAAGATATGTGTATATCAAACTGTTTTTGCTTTATAGAAGTTACTTCACTTCATTGTATTGCTTTGCATACTTTGACTTTCAAAACCATGGAATGGAATGGTGACAAAAAGCATTTTTGCGTTTATAAAAGCTGGATGCAGCGCAATGAATGACACGTTTCTTTAAAGTTGAAGTTGACACAATGTCTAGAAAACACGACGATCCTGTATGAGATGCTGAAAACAAGACGGGGCGCAGCGGTTATTTACATAAAGGGCATTGGGGCATGACCTTTTGGTGAGATGCAATATAAGAGTGTAACTATTATTATATATTTTAAGACCTTTAATTTATGTGACTGACACATGTTGTAGGTTTGGGTAGGGGGAGGGAGTTTGATAAATAACATCTATTTATGTCAAATGGAAATATATTGAATTGCTGGTTGGAAAAATAAAAATGGTGAATCATTAAAGAAACACTGGAAAAAAAGTGCAGACGGATGCAATTTGTAATTGTTTTTATGTAAATGTGCTAGATGGATGTTTTCGAACGTTGCACTTTTCACTATTTATTTATTTACGTCTTGCACAGGAGCGCCGCGTGTTTTAGACGCCGTGTCAAGTTAAAAAGAACTTCAACTTTTAAAAGCATGCCTCGAGACACTGTTCTGTTTGTTGCATTTTGTCTAGCAAATACACTTTCATAATGATACATCATTACACAGCTTTTTGCCTGCATCACCAATACGTCACCCTTGGTCTGTTGCTTGCACCCCCATAACATCGCCTTGGTCTGCATTTCTAATGTCACTCTAATGCCGTATTCAACTCATTTAAATAGTATTTCAATACTTTGTGCAAGGCTACCCAGCAAACATGAGACTTTAAATTTGAATTAAAATACGTTTTAATTGAATGCAGCGTAAGCCTGTTTATTGGTCCAGCAGCAGTATAAATGATGTCTAAAATGAGTCTGCAGTTGACGTTATAAGACGTTGAAAAGACGTCCACAATGACCCCATTTGAACTCATTTTTAACCTTGTAAAGAGGTCCTGTGGACGTCAACACTGGACGTTCAGAGGATGTCATAAAAAGACGTCATAAAAACTTTCATTCTGGCTCCTCAGGGGACGTCTTTTTAACGTGCAACAAAGACGTTCAAAAGACGTCTTTTGGACGTATCTTTGCTCAGTGGGTACATTTTAAAATAAAATCAATTGAAAATTCGGAAATAATTTAAATATATTATAAATTCTCTCAGATAATAAAAAAGCGCAATAAAATTATGCAAAATAAATAAATAAATGATCCTTTATTCGTGCACCGTATTGCGATCTTCCCAAGCTGCAACAGTCAAATCCTGATAATGCACTCATTGAAACGTGCAAATATTGCCGGCTTAAGAAGCTTTGCAACAGTTCTGATGTTAGTGCCATTGGCTCTCGCATGTCTTGTGACTGATTGCAACATTCTAAAGTTAGGAACACATTAACAGTGCTTTTGTTGTTGTTGTTTTTGTTTTTGTTTTTGTATGTTTTTCTGCTTGTTACATCTTTTATGTTGAGAATTGGTTAGGTTTAAGTGTAGGGTTGGGGTTAGGTGTTAAAAAATATCTATATTTTTAGTGTAGGTCTTACATTTTTTTCTCTCTTCCTAAATTTTGTTTTTTCTCTCTTCAAAATTATTATTATTATTTTATTAATTAATTAATTTATTTTTTTGTCTCTTCAAAAAAAACGTTTTTTCTCTCTTGAAAAATTAATTTTTTTCTCTCTTCAAAATTATTATTATTATTTTTATTTTTATTTTTTTTTTTTTGTCTCTTCAAAAAAATGCATGCGGTACCAACCTTGGCCACCTGGTGCCACTAAACATTTAACGTAATCTTACGCTTTTAATACTTTCTCAGTTGCTATATAGCTGAATAATACATGTATTATTTATTTAAGGGTTTGCAAACCTTAATCAAGACAAAATCAGGTTACATATGTTTGATATGGCATTCGTTGTCGTGTAACAACTGGAGTTATTTTTTTGTTTGAAACTGTTGGTCTTTCTAAACTATCTATGCCTCATTTTGCTCAGTGTTACATGTTGGAAGCGAAGGAATGTATTGAGGAAAACGGGAAACATGGGGAAATTATTATTATGTCTGTCCATTATCATGAGCGTGTGTGTGAGTGGGGGTATGAGGGCAGGTTGTTTATCTCTCCATATGCATTCTGTAATGTTATTGTAATGTAAAACAAATAACCCAACAACAAAATGTACTGCTGGCTTCCTAACCCGCTACCGGACGTGGGATACAGCATTCGAAGAACACATCAACAGCGGCCGCCTAAACCTCGAGTTCAAGATTACCCCGAAGTGGCAAATAACCCCTCCCAATTTACTCACGGCGTTTTCGCAATAACAGCCAGCCCACGTCCCGGCATGGCAGCTCCGGCAAAAAAAAGTACCAACTGTACCAACCAGCAGTACCAACTGTCTAGCTCATGTTTAGACAGATCAACAATATTTGGATATTTATTTGACATTCTTCATCTGGAACTCTTCACTTCTGCAGTAGACAGTGTGTTTCAAAAGCACAGACAACTTGTTATATTAAAATATATTATTATAATTAAATTCCACCATGAAAGTCTGCACATGACATCCCCGTTCAGTCGCGAGGATTTAATTTATAAAAGATCTTTTCGTTTAGAAATTAGATTACTTACAACAATATTAACATGACCAGATGTACCCCTAACACTTCAAAAGGACAGACATAATAATTTCCCCATGAGCAAACGGCATAGACAGTTTAGAAAGACCAACAATTTCAAACAAAAAAATAACTCCAGTTGTTACACGACAACGAATGCCATATCAAACATATGTAACCTGATTTTGTCTTGATTAAGGTTTGCAAACCCTTAAATAAATAATACATGTATTATTAAGCTATATAGCAACTGAGAAGCATAAAAAGCATAAGATTACACGTTTACTGATAGTGGCACCTGGTGGCCAAGATTGGTACTGCATGCATTTTTTTGAAGAGAGAAAAAAAATGTTTTGAAGAGAAATGTGTATTTTTTTTTTTTTTTTTTTTTTTGAAGAGTGAGAAAAAAGTGTTTTTTTTTTTTTTTTTTTTTTTTTTGAAGAGAGAAAAAAACGTTTTTATTTTATTTATTTATTTATTAATTTTTTTTTTAAGAGAGAAAAAAAATTTTGGAAGAGAGAAAAAACGAATTTGAAAAGGAAAAAAAAAATTTTTTTTTTGAAGAGAGAGAGAAAATAAAAAAATTTTGGAAGAGAGATTTTGTTTATAAATGGTTAGGTTTAGGCGTGGGATGGGGTTGGGTTAGGGGATCTAAAATATCCATATGATAGTATAATGTAATGAAACTAATATATTTATTAGTATTAGGGATGTGCCCGAAGCTGAATACCTTATTCGGAAAGGTCTATCAGGAATTTAGGACACTGTTATTTAGTTTAATAATAATAATAATAATAATAATAATAATAATAATAATAATGTTACATTTATATAGTGCCTTACCAGAGTACAAGAACACTTAACATTTTCAAATTAAGCACAGTTTAAAGAAGAAGAAAAGCATGTTTCAGTTTGTTTGTTTTACATAAGGAGGAATATTCAGAATAGATGAAAACTCTATAGCTTTATGGTGCATTTTAACTTTTTTCGGAATAAAGTCTTAACCAGATAATTCCTTAATCGCTGTTGTGAATATAAATGTGGTCAACTTTAAGAGACGGCTAGATGAGCTCCAACATGAAATCCTCACTATAGGTCAGGAATTTAACATCGCTCAGGTTTAGGCTATAAATGAAAAGGCTACATGGGAATCACGTGTGAATCGTGTAATACATTAACATAGACATTTCAAGAAGTGGAAAGTGTATATGATGTCGTATCTTAATGTTACACTTGACAAGCTCCAGACGCGAAAAATGAACGGAGACTCAAATGGAGTTGAGACCATCCGATCTGAAATCACACTGTGCGCATTTTCATTCATAAGGTTTACACTTTACAAATACTGGCTGCACAGATCCATAAATTCGCTGTAATTTTGGAAATGTTTATTTAAAATGACGCTTTATCCTTGTGCTTTTTGGATAATCAGTCCAACAAATATTTTTTATATTATTCGGATGAATCCGTTATTTGTTTTGAAGTCATTATCCGTGCCTTTCCGAATAAGGTATTTGGCTTCGGGCACATCCCTAATGAAAAGACATATACAAGGCATATTTTATAGAATATAAACTAATATTCATAATAGAAACTATAAATGTAAGAGTAATACTTGATTTAAGCCCCTCCCACACCTGGTTCTATCCGAATACAGATACAAATATAGCTGCAACCAGCCATACCGGGGTCAAGCCAATTATTGGCACCATGAGCAGCAAAAGAAGCTTTGTGACATGTTTTTGGTTAGAGTCCGATAAACAGTGTATGAGGAGTTAGAAAAAGTAACATTTCAATCATAAAAAAACCCATTTATTTTAAAAATAACTACAAATAGCTACTTCTTAGAATTTTTGTCCAGTATGTGGCGCTGTTCTGAAACTGCTTAGGTAGTATATGGGCATGATGGTTATGCAGGAAAGCGTTCAAGAGTTATAAGCCAAAATAGCAATTTTTCTATCTCCTGACCAGTAGGGGGCAGTGCGCCAAAATGCTGCAAGTAACCTCAGGGCCTAATGATGATGACACGTACCAAGTTTCGTCCCAATCCCTCAAAGCGTTGTGGAGATACAGCCTCAAGTTCAATTTTGCGTGTTTTTTGTCGAATTCGTTGAAGCACCATTCGAAAATGTTATAGTTTATCAAAATTCTGTGAATACGTTTTTGTCGTGAGTGCCTCTAGATGATGCAGGCCAATTTGCATGCAAATCAGACAAAAAGTCTAGGAGGAGTTCGAAAAAGTATGTTTTCAAAACATTTAAAAATGGCGGACAGCAAGTTTGCTCGATCATGACATAATTGGTATCATTGTTGTCGGCATGAACCACAGAATATATCAAGATCAGTCTCATGACAGTAGGCAAAAGGAGTCAATAGCTATTAGCATTTTTAGAAATAGCATTATAATTTTTGACCACAAGGCGGCGCTAATCCGAAACTTTTTGAGTCCCTTCAGAGCATGGTGCCAAAGACACATACCGAGTTTCGTAACTATACACCAAGTCGTTCGTAAAATACAGCATTTTATGTCTTAATTCAAAATGGCTGAAGTCCAAAATGGCCGACATAGGAATTTTTCATATCGTTGCACTCGCTATACCCCACTGAATCTAATGAGACCAAATTGATGATATTATGACAAACTGTTCAGAAGTTATAAGCAAAAATGTGCTTTATTCATTTCTTGTGACCACTAGGGGGCAGTGTGCCAAAACTCTGCAGGTAACCTCAGGTCCTAATGGTGATGACCCGCACCAAGTTTTGTCCCAATCCCTCAAAGCGTTGCGGAGATACAGCCTCAAGTTCAATTTTGCGAGTTATTCGTCGAATTCGTTGAAGCGCCATTCGAAAAAGGTATGGTTTATCAAAATTCTGTGAATAACTTTTTGTCGTGAGTGCCTCTAGATGATGCAGGACAATTTTCGTGCAAATCGGACAAACGGCCTAGGACGAGTTAGAAAAAGTAGTTTTTCAGGTTCATTCTTGAGCCAAGGAATCAGAGGAAAAAAGAATTTTGTTTCTAGGACTCATGGTTCAAAAGTTATTAACATAAATGTGAGTGCAAATTTGGGCAGTAGGTGGCGCTAGAGGGTTTGAGGTAGAGATGGCAAATTTGCTGTTGTAACATAACTGTGTGCCAAATTTCATAACTTTCCCGCAAGCGGTTCTATGGGCTGCCATAGACTCAAGAGCAGAAGAAGAAGAAAACTAACGAAAACAATAGGGGTCTTTCGCCCCTTTGGGGCTTGTCCCCTAAATACAGATAATGGCTCCGCTGCACACCCCTAATAAGTATAATCAAATACCGAAGTTAAATGCGATAAATCTGAAGCCTATAACGGAATCGTCCAAATTAAGGTGAGAAAGAAATGAGAAGGACATTTTCGTGATGCGGGACAAAAGTCGCTACAGTGGCATCTTCATTATGAGACTGCCCATGGTCTAGTTTTTTAGTTTTGTTTTTTTAACACAAGAACACATTTTGATTGAATGGCCCCTTACTGAGGACAGTAACGTCAAAAACGCTCAAAATCTCAACAATTCCATTTTACAGTGTACATCTGCACCTTCCTGCATTGTTGTTTAGTTGCAAGCTTTGTTTTGATGATCTAAATGTTTGTCCATCATGTTGAACATTGCAGGCATGTCACATTTAACACTATTTGGTCCATGGCTGTTTTCTTTTTAAGAAAGCCTCTGTTGGCTATTAATCTAATAATCACCAGAAATATTTTACGGAGTACATCTAAGCAATCGAGGTGGCCAGAGGTCTCTTACGATTATGCATAATTTAGGACACAACAAATAATTTAGGCTCCTGTGGCAGCCAAATGTACTGGTAATCAGCAGAGATTTACTTGCTGAACTCTAATAGCTGGGGCTTTCTGAGATGCAGGGCAATCATCGCAGCAGGCAGCATGACTGGTCATCTGACATCCTGAATGTAGGTGCATAGAGAAAGTGGAAGAAAAGCACCAAGCATTTCATCTCTGTCTCTGCTTCAAGCCTTGATCTCCTGTGGAGTTGGCTCTACCTTGTCACATTTACAGAGCCGTTATAAAGGGCATTGTTAGCCCTTGTTAAGGGACATAATTTACTACCATTCGCTCCCATTCCTAGAGGTCCAAAGATTATGACTTTAAATAGGCCAACAACATTAGACCTGCTCCTCCGGTAATTTTATTTGTTTTACTAATTTATGCTAAGTTTATGTAGTGGTTTTTTCCCCCACATTGTTTTTGGCTAAAAGTTTAAACAAGTTACATTTTGGACAACATTAAAGTAAAAAGTTGGAGCACAAAAAGGAGTCAACCATGTTACAAAATTGTATTACCTCTTAAATAACATGATTGGCCTGGGTGTTTTTTGGATAGAATACAGGTATTGGTAAACTGTGCTGAAACTGCACTGTTCTTCTGTCAAGTAAGTTTGAGTTACTCCAGGAATCTTGGGTTTTGTGGCGAGCTTTGCCTCACCATAGATTAAATCAGAGATTAAACATCAAAACCACATAGTAAAATTGCAAGCTTTGCAGGAGCATCACTTTATTTTATCTATAAGATTTGGCCATCTGGTGTGTAGTTTCACTTACTACTACTGGTGCAATTAATTAATAAATTAAAAGGTGAAGAGTGTAACATGTTCATTTTCCTTGTTGTGTGATTCATTATATCTTAACCCGTGGTTGTTTGTTTGGTTTTTTGTTTTAAGAAAAGAACAAGAAAAAAGGAAAAGGAAGATGGCCAATGAATGTGCAGGTAAATACAGGATGCACTTAATTGCTCACTGTAAATATGTGCAGTTGTTACTTGCCATTTCTACTTGATGTGATCATTGATATATAACCTAATGTGTTTAGGTTGATTCATTAACATTAAATCATATTTTTTTGCAGAATAAAATCAGTTAATTTAGATGTTACCACAGGAAGCACATTATTTATTTATTTGTATGCTGTGCTGTTGCCTTTGTCTTGAATAATGTTTTCAATAATCATTATCATAAAGTGTGCTTCGTTCATGGCTTGTGAACAACTAACCTAAAAGCTTCACCCAAAATTACAATTTTCTTATAATTTACTCACCCTCATGCAATCCCAGATGTGTATGTATGTCATTCTTTTTCTGCAGAACACAAACAAAGATTTTTAAAAGAATATTTCAGCTCTGTAGGTCCATTCAATGTAAGCGAATGGTGGCCAGACATTTGAAGCTCCAAAAATAACATAAAGGCAGCATAAAAGTAATCCATATGACTTTTATTTTTACTATAAATCTCTACTTTTACTTTCTTTCACATTCTGAAATGAAAGTGGAGATTTAAAGTAAAAAAGGATTGAAATATTGATCTGTTTATATATATGAGAGCAAAAGAGTAGCTATGCACTAAAAACATTAACCTAAAAAATGTGTTTCGCATGGTAACATCTCAATTAAATGGTTTTGTTCATGTCAGGTTATTCAAGTCAATACTGAATTAACCTGAATAGCCTACTTACGTTTACACCAACAAAACTATGTAGTGTTATTGCGGATAGATGAAAAATAATTTTCGTTTCTAAATAAGATGTGCCCACCGGTGCTTTTAATGAATTAAGTGAAGGAGAATGGATAATGATACAGTAGTCTACTTCTTGAGATAAGTCATCCAAGTGAATCTGCACTAACTATAAAGCGTAAAGTGCAATTTCACCAGGTCATCTAAGCACAATCTATAGAATACGTCATCTTCATTGTGCATATTAATTGCAACTTTTCAGCCAGTATTAGGAGGCTGGAGGAGGTGTTTCAAGCGGGTGTGGTCAATGACGTGCAGACACTCAAATAAGTAGCAGCGTTCAGTGAGACACGGTGCAGAGTAGACGTTCACGTGTATTCTGACATCTCATTAAAAAGCGTTCATAGAGACTGGCGTACTTTTCTTTGCTGCCTTAGACAAGCACTTCGACAGATTTAAGGTGACAGAGCAGCTGTACAATTTTCCTTTGGGATACTTACCGAATCCGATCAATCCAGACTGACAGTAAACCATCATATGGCAAACTAAAACATCGATTGCAGCAGGTAGGTTCACTATCTTCCAACATCCTATTGTAGTAATTTGGGAAACTTTAAAACGCATTGAAAATACGTTAAGCTTGTGTGCTCGAATGCATGTTTATATTTTGCGTAGCCTATACATAGGCTACTGTTCCGACTGACATGGCGCGAGCGCATCAGGTTAATTGATGGAAGTATGCAGAATAACCCGTTCACGTCTAGTCATGTTCACTCTTCTGGATTGCGAGTCATTAAGACTAAGGAGTTTAATTTACATAAGCACATAATAGTGACACTTGAATATGGTTGGAGATGAAGCTTTCTGTAACAAGTTCAATGAATATTTTATTTTAAATGATTTTATGAGCATGTGCACAGAGGCACAGGTCTGCCATTGAGTCACGCATTTAATTTTATATGCGTTTATATTTTGACAGGCTGTGATTGTAATCCGTTTAAATATAAGTACAATGGCTTATTTATTTTTAATGGCAGTCAAACTGTGCTACAGGTTTTCCTTATGATTATATATATATATATATACATACACCAGGTTGAAGTGAGTAATGCTAATCTAATTTGGTGTTCATAATTTGTTTCTGATATGTGTGTGTATGCTGCAGTATATACATTAAAAATGTGCTTGGGTGGGTGGCTTTTAGGCAGATATTTGTATGAAACTTTTGTTGTTCATATGCATTCACTGTGCATTTCCAAAATACCAGGAAAAAAACAAAACAAAAAAAAAAACATATAACTACTTATTATACAGATGATGACAGATTAATCTGTACAGTTAGAGCTACAGTATACTCTCCATTGGAAGGCTGTTCTTTTTCTTTTAAATTAGAGAATTACTGAATGGAGAAATCAAAGAAAATAAATAAGTAAATTAATAAATTGCCTACAATTTGATAGTTGCTCAACGCACAAGGTGTGAAATGCCCTTGCTCAACAATTGCGCCTTGATTTTTTTTTATGCTTAACATTTAAAATTGCACTCCTTGAGTGAACTGCAAGGTTACTTATTCACACAATACACAAAACAAAGATATAGTCTGTGGTTCATGCCGAGAACAATGATACCAATTATGTCATGATTGAGCAATACAAAAAAATGAAGAACAATTATGTAAAACCAGCCCAAGTAATTCTAGCAGTGGTTTAGAAATGACAAGATGAGTTTGCTGCCTCAGATAAGATATCTCTTCTCTTGCTGTGCTCTAAAGATTCTGATTTAAGGTTAATTCGTAACATTCATTAAAGGAATACATAAAAACCAAAACAGCTTATGTAAGATTGTCCTGTAAGACATACTTGTTTTCTGACCCATCCTAACCCCACTAGCATAATTTTGCACAATTTCTATAGCAGATCTACCTTATCTAGACAGACATTCATGTGGTGAAATGCGGGATACTCATGTATAATACTCCCTTGGAGGATAAATATAACCAAAAGCACTTTTTAGACAATTATGTTAAGAGTTTGCATCAGGCCCAAAGGTGGTCTTCGGCTTGTTCCCAGCTCTACTGTTCAGGGCATGGTTTCCGTCTCTCCTTCTCTCTGTTATCCGTTTTCCACCAGAGAAAGGAGTGAGGGAAGCTTGAGAGAGGGATCACACCATAACCGTGGGTTGTTTTTTGGTATGCACTACTGGCTGGTGGCCGGGCGCTCTTTTCCCTCTAGACATGTATCATGGCAGATTGGTTGTCTGTAGAGAGTTGATGCATGCAGCTTGAAAGTCTGTCCCTATTTCCAAGTTCTCTCTCTTTCTCTGTGTCTCCCTCTCTATCTTGGTCTTGCTTACCCTCCTCTCGAAAGAAGTATGGGAGTTAGAGGGGACAAGTTATAAGGTTTGTGGTTATTGGCTTTTTAATGGGAACAATAGATTTCCCATTATCATAATGCTAAGCATCAGCTTATGATTTAATATGTTAATTACAGATTGGTAAATGTTTCAATTATGGTGGGTTTGAGAGCAAACCTCTAGAGCTGGTCAAAAGGTCAAAAACATTTATCTATTTTTGAATCCTGACATTTCTGTGCACTCCGAATAAATTTATACACTATATACTGTATGTATTAGTTCTGTCAGTCAGTAAAACATTTTTAATCGCATAATGTTTCATAGTTAATCCCAATTAATTTCAGATTTTGAAGGTGCTGAAATGTGACTCTAAATATAATTTTTTTCTTGACAAAATGCATTTATTACCTTGTTAGGAAAGAAAACATAACAATATGTAACATTATAATGTTTTATTTACATTTTCCTAATCTAAGTGGGAGTTTGACTAATAGAAAGAACTAGTCCCAACATAGGTTGCATATTCATTGCAATGGGCATTAAATCTCTTTTTTACAGCAATCGTGAAGTCGCGTTCATGATTTACATCAGATATATTTTACATATATATATATATATATATATATATATATATATATATGTTTTCCTCTTTTGTAAGTCGCTTTGGATAAAAGCATCTGCCAAATGAATAAATGTAAATATATATATATATAATATACATGACTAAGGTCGAGTCACCATTGGCAGTCCAGTTAGACAGTGTTGCTAACTGCTCCTCTCTGCAGTACAATCTACAACAGTGTGTAGGTGAGCAGATTTAAAAGAGACACTTTAACAGACTTTTATATAAAAATTTAAGAACTAATGTATAGCTAATGCTGTCCCATCTCTCGTCTCTTATTTGTGAATGTAATGACAGCACACTACAAAGAGCTGACAGAAATGACAGTGTTATTTTGTCTTTATTATGCCATGACTCACTCTGTGTGAGAGGCGTAGGAGTATATGAAGAGAAATGTAAATGTTTCTGAGGCAGATCTTTACGTCTCTTGGAATGTAGCATTGATTGATTTGATGCAACAAGCTAAACATTTAATACTGTATATTTGTGCTATGAACAGACTTTAAATAGGTACAACAGATGAACAAGACCTACAGCTTTTATACTTTATGAGAATTAAGAAGGTAATAATGAAGAACAAATATAAATATCTGTTAAAAAAAATTCTCTGTAGTGAATGTACTGGGGTTTTGGACTTGAAACAATAATAACTTACATCTTAGGTAGACTGACTTATATCGCAGTTGCAGTATATCAGCTCACATTGCAATGCTTGTGGTTGTTACTGTCAGAAATCACAAAACAGTTGAATTCAAAGTTTCACAGATCATTATGGAAGCAGGATTTATCAGGATTTATTTATATTTTCACATATATTTGTTATGTGACAAAGCAAACGCAGATATTAACTATTTTTTCATTGCCCATATTAACAGGTTAGATTAGAGCATTCACGCTGGCCTTGTGTGCCACGGAGTGCTGCGTATCAGTCATATTCAATTAAAATCTCTTTCATTTGCCAGTATGGTAACATTTGACATCTGCTTAACATACAACGATAGACACAGTTACAATAAATACAAAGTGATGTGTGCACATTGCAGTTTCAGCATTGAGCCTTTTTTTTTTTTTTTTTTTTTTGCACATTGAAAACATGCTGAAAATGCTATCAACCTATCGACCCTTTTCACAGACTGTCAAGTCAAGATTTATTTCTAGAGCACATTTAAAAGCAACAGAGTTGCATCAAAGTGCTGTACAGTAAAATATAAAACATTTCAAGAAAATAAAACAGGAGCAAATACGCAAGTGACAACATTAATAAACAACATACAGCATACAAAATATACAACGCAATGAACAGAATACAGTCTGTGTAAATAAACCATAAAACACTTAAGCTAAGAATTATCAAAAGATAGAGAATACAGATAAGATTTAAGAACAGATTTAAAACTAGCTAGTGAAGCAGCAGACCTCACATGGAGAAGGCCTGACCACCATTAGTTTTGCAGCAACAACGAGGGACAGATAAGAGAAGTATTTCCACTGTGATGGATATAGCATCGTAAATATTGCAAACTTTTAAAAAATTATTTAATGTTCATTTGAATCACTATACTTTGTCCTATATACCTCTGGCAATAATTAAAAAAATTGTCACCACTGCTGTGATGGGGTTTCAAATACTGCTGTAGACTCTCAATTTTGCAGATTTCTCTCTTTTGACTGCTGTAATCCAAAGTTCTCTTTTTTTTCCTCTTTTGGAAAGTCATGGAAATGTAATAGTGGATTTTCTCTTTTGCTGAGAATACAAAAATAAGATTTACTATGGTCTCCCATATAGAAGTTTATGCTATTATAGTTTATTTCTTCATTCCCAAACTGGAAATGTGAAAAGGGTCCATTAATCAACATTTTTTCAATATGCTTTTAGTCTTGCACACCCTCTCGTACTGTAACTTGATGCCTAAATAAACTGTTTTACATCTTTGAATTCTTTGACCTCCAGAGAGCTTGGTAAGAATTTTATGAATAAATTTGAAGTTCTAGACTGATTACATAGTCTTGTGGTATTTCACAATTAATTTAAAAGTTTGTTTTTATGCTCCTATTGCGCTTTTGCTTTCAGACAGTTTGAACCTATTGACACTTTAATGTATATGCTTCAGACCAAAGGCCACCTCATTCTTGTTTATTTTAATGTTTTAAAATGAAATGAAAATTCACCCTATCTATTTTCTAAATGCACATTATTGATCATATTGTGAACGATTCATCCATAAATATGTTAAATGTTTTTTTCTTTACCTCGTAATCTTTAATCAAAATATAATAACATGATCTTCCGGTGAAACGACAGACTTCTCTCTGACGTATGCAGGACTACTTCAATCATTTAGTCCGCTTAAACCCTGCCCCTTTCTTATAAATACCACAACCTTGTGTAGAGTTGAATGAAGCGTCAATCGCATGTTGGTGACGATGGCAAGGTGTATTTTCGTCTGTTTTCCTTCAAAACTATCATTCCTTAACCCAAACTTCCTTGGCTATGGGTCAGCTGGCTTCAATTTACATTTGGAATGAGGAGGAATAATGGCGAATTCGCAGTTAAGTTCGAGACATTTCACGAATGAATACAATGCTTCGGATGCCTCCGGAATTTATTTATATTTTTGAATGCAGTTTTTTTGGGATGCACAACACGAGTATGTTTTTTTTTTTCTTTATATTTAGTGTATTGTGATTCAATACACTACAGTTGGCGCTGTTTTGGCAGCATGAGGGGGACCTACACAATATTAGGCAGGTGGTTTTAATGTTGTGGCTGATCGGTGTATGGATGGCTTGCAGTGCACAGGTCTGCTTGGTCAGTGCTGCACTGACCACTGGGTGGCGCAAGTGAATAACCCAGCTTTGCTTGACCTTTGGCCTAGTTTGTTTACAGTCCGAATTTCTAAATTCTTAAAGTTGTGTTCAGCAATTTTTTTTTTCCTCATTTAAAAAGTTTTACTTCTAAAGAAATGAATAGTATTTTGAAACATTTGTATGAAGTCATGACCACTCATGTGAGATAAAGAGTTCAGTCATATCAGTAATCTTATAAAAGCTCTTTTATTCATATAACCAGCTGAATACTACTCACTTAATCTCAGTAACAGCCCTGCTATTGGACAATTTCATTCATGGATTAAATGAATCATGGTTTACTGTGCATGAATGCAACTGAAATCTACTGCGTTTTAATGATGCAGCATCCAGGCCACTAGGTGTCAGTGTAAGCCATACTTCGACATACTTTACTGAGTGCAACTTCAATCTGAAAATTTGAACATATAATTCTATAATCTGAAATTTTAAAGCAAATTCCACATCTAAAAAAAAAACAAAAAACTGCTGTTTAAAAATACACATTTATAAAATATGCCACAAAAGTCTTTAGTTTTGTTAAATTTCACATGTCTAGAATTCAAATTAACACATTTTTTGATTCAATTACTTTTGTAGTTGGTAGTACTGATATAGAATGAATGATATGTACACTTTTTCCCCTATTAGTTTCCACATTTTAAACCATGCAGAAAGCTTCTGATGATGCCACATCCTACATAGTGTTTCCGTATCAACAATCCCACATCAATGTCTGAGGAGGTCAACATGAAATACATCAACAGTCCCCTGTCGATGATGCGACAGCACTGAACCCGTCCGTGTTCACCATGTCCGAGTATCCCGAGGGAGACAGCCCTCTACTGCAACTGCAGGAAGTGGACTCCAGCAGGGTGGGAGCTCATGTCCTCTCCCCTTTCTTTAACTCTACTTCTCCGGCCCTGCCTGTGGAGAGCCACCCCATCTGTATCCCCTCACCCTACTCAGACATTGACCATGACTTTACCACTTTGCCTTTCTATGGTCCCACTCTGTTGGATTATGGCGCACCCCCTCTTTCAGACTGCCCTTCAGTACGCCAATCACTAAGCCCCACCCTCTTTTGGCCACCTCATAGCCACGTTTCTTCACTTGCATTGCATCAACAACAGACTCATCTCCAACAAAACCATACAACCAATGGAACTTGGACTGAACTTATGCCACATGATCACGCCGATGAGAAAAACAGGTAAATGGAATCTGAAAAATGAGATCTTGGTCTTAATTATAATACATTTTTACAAATGGGTAACTGGAGTTTGTTTATAATATTGTAATTATGTATTATTTGCTGGATTATTTCTATTGTATCAGCTGACTACTGGTACAAAAGTTGTATATGTTAACATTAGTTAATTCAATAGTTAACCTGAGCTACACTGTAAAATGTGGTAATTTGCAATTGTTGCCTTAAAGGGATAGTTCACCCAAAAATTAAATTCTTTCATCATTTACTCACCCTCATCCCATCCCAGATATGCCTGACTTTCTTTCTTCTGCAGAACACAAACAAAGATTCTTTAGAAGAATATCTGAGCTCTGAAGGTCCATACAAGGCAAGTGAATGGTGGCCAGAACTTTGAAGTTCCAAAAGCATATAAAGGCAGCATAAAATGTATCCACATGACTCAAGTGGTTAAATCTATGTCTTCAGAAGCGATATGATTAGAAACAGATCAAAATTTAAGTCCTTTTTACAAAGAACCTCAGATTTTTCACTTTCACATTCTTTGTGCATTCTTTGCACATTTTTCTTTTGTTTTTGGCGATTCACATTCTTTGTGCATATTTCCACTTAGGAAAAGGGCAGGGAGGAGAATTTATAGTAAAAAGGACTTTAATATTGATCTGTCTCTTAACCACAAATGTCATATCGCTTCTGACGTTACAGATTTAACCACTGGAGTCGTGTGGATTACTTTTATGCTGCCTGAATATCCTTTTTGGACCTTCAAAGTTCTGGTCACCATTCACTTGCACTGAAAGGAACTACAGAGCTGAAATATTCTTCTAAAAATATTTGTTTGTGTTCATCAGAAGAAAGAAAGTCATACACATCTGGGATGCTATGAGGGTGAGTAAATTATGAGAGAATTTAAATTTTTGGGTGTTCTATCCCTTTAAGGATATATTTGATCTAACCCTTACAAACTTGTTTTGTAAGTGTAACCTAATGTTAAAGGTGGAGTAAGCGATTCCTGAGAAAGACTGTTGATATTTGAATTCAACAGCCAAACAAACACACCCCTCCCTTCAATGCTCCTTTAGACGCCCCCCCCCCCCAATTCATGCACACGCAGTAGTGTTGTGGATCGGTCCGATCCACTTTATTTTCCCATTTACAGAGCCAAGGATGTGTACAAACACCAGATTTTTTTTCAGCGCACACACAGAACGGTCGGCTAGCGGACTGTGAAGAGATATTCCTGTGAAGTGTATTGAATTAAAATGACTTACTCCACCTTTAAGGCTGATTCAGTGATGTTGAATAATATTTTTGATTTGAATAAAAACAGTTATTAAGATGTTAACACATGAAGCCCATTTTGTATATTAGCATTTTTTCAGAGTAACAATTTAACTTTGTAACTTTTAACTGTTTCTTTCCAGCAGTATTTTTACATATAGTAATACATTTTAATATTGAAAGTTAAAAAAAAATTAAGTAATTAAAAGGATAGTTCACCCAAACATGACAATTCTGTCACCATTTACTCACCCTCATCTCATTCCAAAACTGTATGACTTCTTCCGTGGAACACAAAAGCATCAGTTCCCTATCTGTCACTCACTCGACATTGTGTCGGTGTAGTGACACTAGGGGTCGCACTTGGGAGCCCCGAACACCTCTGATCTTTAAAAAAAGGCCAATGGGAATTGGCAGGTGGAATTTGCATGCCACTCCCCCGGACATACGGGTATAAAAGGAGCTGGCTCTTAACCACTCATTCAGATTTTCTCTTCGGAGCCGAGCGGTT
Organism: Myxocyprinus asiaticus; assembly: GCF_019703515.2. Taxonomy (NCBI): domain Eukaryota; kingdom Metazoa; phylum Chordata; class Actinopteri; order Cypriniformes; family Catostomidae; genus Myxocyprinus; species Myxocyprinus asiaticus. The sequence goes on from NC_059362.1 coordinate 21,759,258, forward strand.
GTGTTCAGCGAGCTGAATTACTCTGCCGAACCATTCACCTCGAAAAGCTGTTGGATTTATGGCGCATTACAGCGGCTTCTCCCCCTCTTGCACTAGTGAAGTGCAGAGAATGCCCCTGGGTGCTTCAGCAGCTAAAAGAGTATATTCTTCCTACTAAAAGAGTATATTTTCCCTTCTAAAAGAGTGGCATTAATGGAGAGTGTCTTTTTAAAGATGCCTCTCCATTTGTGTGTATTTCCTGGTTGCGGTCTTTACCTCTCCGCTTCCGATGGCCACGATCGCAGTCTTACGTGCTTGGGCGCTGCCCACGTGGAGACAGCATTCGTGCATGGGTCATGTTCTCACTGCCAGAGCGTGACCATGGCAACGTTGCGGTTGCGGTTTTTCCTTCGTTAGAGGGAAAGACCACCCCAGCGGCTCCCCACCTCGGTCCTTCTACCTACGGGTTTGAGGCCGCATTGGTTAGCACTGGGGGCCCAATGGGAGCCATTCCGCCTGGTAACTCCCCACGAACCTCCCATTCCCCAGTACGCTCATTTGCCCTGCTGGGATGAGACCGCCGGCTCGTCTCAGGGCGAGTTCGCGATCTCGTTTTGGCGTTCGCGAAGTGGATGAGCTCTCAACTGCAGCATCGGAGAGCGGGCTGTCCAGTCTTACTCTGAGGACTCGACTGGGCTCCCACCTTCGGGTGTGGTCACCCAGTCACAGCCTGATGCGCAGCTGGCAGCCATGCTTGCCCGGGCGGCTGTGTGTGTCGGGCTGGAGTGGAATCCTCCACCCCCCCCGAACCCTCGCAGCCTGACGATTGGTTCCTGGGCCCGGAGTGCTGCTCACGGCCGCGCCCTGCCCCTGTTCCTTTCTTCCCGGAGGTGCATGAGGAGCTCACGTGGTCGTGGCGGGCACCTTTCACTGCCTGGACCCGGTCTCTGAGCTCCTCCACTCTCACTACCCCCGATGGTGGGGCTGCCAGGGGGCACTCGGCGATTACCCAGGTGGATAAGGCGGTTGCGGTGCACCTGTGTCCGCAAAACACCGCCACGTGGCAGGGCCACCTGAGACCCCCGTCTAGCGCCTGTAGGGTTACGTCGTCTCTGGCGACTAAGGCCTGCGGTGCCGCTGGACACGCCGCCTCTGCCCTGCACGCCATGGCTCTCCTGCAAGTGCACCAATCCAAGGCGCTAAGAGAACTGCACAAGGGTAGTTCTGACCCGGGATTGATGCAGGAGCTGCGCTCGGTGACCGATATCGCTCTCCGGGCGACGAAGGTCATGGCGCGGACTCTCGGGCAGGGGATGTACACCCTGGTGGTCCAGGAGTGCCACCTATAGCTCAACTTGGTTGAGATGTGCAAAGCTGACAAGGTACGGTTACTTGATGCCCCCGTCTCCCAGGTCAGCCTGTTCGGCGACACCGTCAAGGACTACGCCCAGCAGTTCTCGGCGGTGAAACAGCAGACGGAGGCTATTCAGCACATCCTGCATCAGCGTGGTTCAAGACCAGCGCAGTTCAAGACCCAGCCCCGGCGTCGAGCCACCCGCAGGAAGCAGACACCACCCGTCTCACGGCCGGCCACCAAGAACCTGAGGAAGACTTCGAAGAGCCCCTGAGACGGGCGACCCAGGCATGTGGAGACCTGCTGCAGGCCTAGAGATGGTAAGCAGAACACTCCATCCCCTGAAGGATGGAAAAGGACCAGTTTCCTCATTCCCTGGGTCACATATCCGGTGCTCACAGCCGTCGTTATCACGACCACTGGCCACTGTTCCTTTATGGCAGGTATGGTGCTCCAGGGGCGGCCCCCCCGCACAAACACGCCCACGCCAGGCCAGTTCTGACGGACTGCGGGGACGACTTTCCTCCTTCCCCCTCCCTGACAGGCCCTATGGTGGGTATCCGGAGCCAGGTAAGTGCTTCGATGTTCCCAGACTCAGCACGGCCATGAAGTCGGGGCTCCAGCCCCCTCGACGGGGCGCCTCAGGCTCCGCCCGTGTGGCTCGTGCTCCCCAACCCCTCGCAGTGGTAGATCAGGACCGTCCGACTCGGCTACGCGATTCAGTTCGCCAGGCGCCCGCCCCGGTTCAACAACGTCCACTTAACTTCGGTGAAAGGCGAGAACGGCACTACCCTGCGTGCGGAGATCGCTACCCTTCTGCGGAAGAGTGCAATAGAGTCTGTCCCTCCAGCCGAGATGAAGCAAGGATTTTACAGCCCCTACTTTATCGTACCGAAGAAAGGCGGTGGGTTGCGGCCAATCTTGGACCTGCAAGTACAGAACCGTGCTTTGCACAGACTCCCGTTCAAGATGCTGACGCAAAAATGCATTTAGCATCCGGCATCAAGATTGGTTCGCGGTGGTAGACCTGAAGGACGCGTACTTCCACGTCTCGGTTTTACCTCGACATAGACCCTTCCTGCGGTTTGCTTTCAAGGGCCGGGCGTACCAGTACAAGGTCCTCCCCTTCGGCCTGTCCTTGTCCCCTCGCGTCTTCATGAAGGTCGCAGAGGCAGCCCTTGCCCCGCTAATGGAAGTGGGCATCCGCATCCTCAACTATCTTGACCTGGTGCTCACGCAACTCAGCCGGCTGGGTTGAATCCCCCCAGACCACACCTCATCCCCTCGTGGGACCTCTCGGTAGTCCTTTGGGGTCTACGGGGAGCTCCCTTTGAGCCCCTGGAGTCAGTTGAGCTAAAGGCACTCTCTTTGAAGACTGCCCTCCTGACTGCACTCACTTCCATCAAGAGGGTAGGGGAACTGCAGGCGTTCTCTGTCAGTGAAACATGCCTGGAGTGTGGTTCGGGCTACTCTCACGTGATCCTGAGACCCCGACCGGGCTATGTGCCCAAGGTTCCCACGACCCCATTTAGGGATCAGGTGGTGAACCTGCAAGTGCTGCCCCAGGAGGAGGCAGACCCAGCCTTGGCGTTGCTGTGTGCGGTGCGTGCTTTACACATCTATTTGGATGCCCCCGGTCACCGTGTTTGTAGAGCTCCTCCCCCCTTGGGTAGGACCTACCATGACATACTTCCAACAAGACTCGGTAAGACCATGTGACATATTTCCACTCAAAATACCCCCCTCCCCGGCCAGGGTGTGGTCTCCATGGTGTCTTCCCCTTGGGAGTGACACCCCCCCCCGACGTAGACACTTATGGCCCCCAGTCGGTAAACAAATTTCACTCTTTTTGGGGAGAAAAAAAGAGGAAAAGATTCCACGGCTGGGCTGGCCTGTCCCTATTTTTTGGGCAGTCGACTTGTCCCTGAAGGGACCGTTCGACGCTCAGAAGAGCGTCGGGGGAGGTTATGTGACGGCCTGGTGCGCTGGCTACGAGGCACACAGCGGTCTGCCCGTCTTGCACTGCCAGTCCACGTAACACAGTTCAGTCGCTGTGCCGTTTTGTATAGAGACCCCTAGTGTCACTACATCGACACAACGTCAAGTGAGTGACAGATAGGGAACGTCCTGGTTACTTTCGTAACCTCCGTTCCCTGATGGAGGGAACGAGACGTTGTGTCCCTCTTGCCACAATACTGAACTACCCGCTGAAATGGCCGGGACCTTGTCTCGGCTCCTCAGCACAAAACCTGAATGAGTGGTTGCGAGCCAGCTCCTTTTATACCCGTATGTCCGGGGGAGTGGCATGCAAATTCCACTCGCCAATTCCCATTTTTTTAAAGATCACGGAAGAAAGAAAGTCATATTGGTTTGAATCTTTTTTGGAAGAACTCTCCTTTAATTCTTTATGAACTAACATACGCTACCGGTCAAAAGTTTTGAAACACTTGACCGAAATGTTTCTCATGATCTTAAAAATCTTTTGATCTGAAGGTGTATGCTTAAATTTTTGAAATTAGTTTTGTAGACAAAAATATATTTGAAAGTTTTTGAAATTGATGACTTGGACCAAATAATAAAGAAAAGCAGCCAATAAGTGCCTATAGATGGGAACTCCTTCAATACTGTTTAAAAATTATCCCAGGGTGATACCTCAAGAAGTTGGTTGAGAAAATGTCAAGAGTACATTTCTGATAATTCTAGGCAAAGGGTGACTACTTTGAAGATGCTAAAATATAACACAGTTTTTATTTATTTTGGATTTTGTTTAGTCACAACATAATTCCCATAGTTCCATTTATGTTATTCCATAGTTTTAATGACTTTACTATTATTCTAAAATATGGAAAAAAAATTATAATAAAGAATGAGTAAGTGTTTAAAAACTTTTGACCGGTAGTGTATACTTACAATGAATAATAGTATGTATTTAAATGAACATTAACCAAAATTTAAAAAATGCTGTGAAAAATTATTGCTTATTGTTAGTTCATAATAACTTATACATTAACATTTTGAACCTAGTTGTACAGTGTAATGTAAAATAATAATGTTAATAATGACTAGTTACTTGTCATTAAAATTCAAATGCTTGTTTATGCTCCCCTCTATAGCAAACCTCTGGTAAAGAGGCTAGCAGATGCTGAGGAGAGTTCTGCCTCTTTGAGAGGTAAAGCTGACATGCATTACTGTGCTGTCTGTAGTGATTATGCCTCTGGGTATCATTATGGAGTGTGGTCATGTGAGGGCTGCAAAGCCTTCTTTAAGAGGAGTATTCAAGGTATCTCTCTCTGCACATACTCATTCTGTACAAATTATTGTGTTCTTTTTATACAGACTTGTGTTCCTGTCAGCATTTTCTCAAAAGATATAAGCTAGAACATGTTAGAGAATTCTTAATTCTTATTGGTCAATCACTGCATTCTGCGGTCAAATATATATGTCTAATGACCATTAAACTGTATAATTGATCATTCTAACTGGCAACAGATTTCCTACATACAATAGAAACTTGTGCTAGTTTCATGTCTTCTCACATAATAAAATAATTTAAGCAAACGTTGTCACAAAATAAAAACAGTCAGACTTGCACATGGGATAATAGTCAACATCAGATTCATTTTCTCAGGACACAATGATTACATCTGCCCTGCAACCAATCAGTGCACAATTGACAAGAACCGACGCAAAAGCTGCCAGGCCTGCAGACTACGGAAGTGTTATGAAGTTGGAATGATGAAATGTGGTGAGGCTCATCTCTCTCTCTCTCTCTCACTCTGTCTAATTTTACACTTTTCTTTCTCTTTCACTCAATACCATTACTCATTTTACACCCTCAGTTACCAAATACTATACCAGATCATGCCAAAACTTGCTGACTTTTATCCAAAGTCAAAGACTTTAGACCCAGTGTCCCAATATTAAGCAGCTATCATGCCGTGAAGTGTTGATATGCATTTGGATTATCATGATAAGGCAATGTGATAGAGCCCTGGATATTTATAGATATCGGTCAAAGGTCCCTCCCCACCAAACCAACTCAGGCAAAATTAATCTTCTCACACTCAAGTTTTGTGCTTTCAAATTAATTTGAACCATATGAGAGTAGAGGGATGAGATGGATCAATATTTGTCAATCTTTTTAGTCTTGCATTTTATTGTTGTCTTCTTTTTAGCTGTGTCTCAGGGGGCTTGTTCTCCAAAGTACAGAGATTACTTTGCCACTAATAGAATTAAGCCTCTGTTGCTGTGGAGACTTCTATTTTTTATCCCTTCCCATCCTTGTTATTGCTGGTTTAGCTCAGTCTTCTTTTACAGCTACACTTCAAGCCTAGAATTGAAAGTGATGTACTATCTTGTCATTTGTTGATGTGATTATTTTGAACCGTATCAGATGTCATATCAAATCAACTTTAGGGAGATTTTATATGTGTTTGCTCAAGCTTTGCCTTTTGGTTTAAACCACAGCTTAAAGTAATAAAGTTTAATAATACTGTTATAATAAAGCTGTTGCAACAGCAATGTGATAAAAGGAACCAATATTCGTAAACAATTACATCTGTTAATAATTAGCCAATAAACCAAGTTTCCCACTAAATAATATAGATCAGTATCTTAATTGTACACTGTTTGCTGTGGCCAAGCAATGCAATGTGCATTAGTATAGAATGTGCAATCATAGGATTTCACAATGGCTTTGAACAAGGCTCTATCAATCAGAATTTAAAGTCTGTACAATCAGTTTAATCAGGGCTGTTTCAAAGTATAAGTGGCTGCTTAAGGCCCCCAAGCCACCAGGGGGCCCGGTCGGCAAGAAGAATGGAACAAAATGTGTTTTATAATGTTTATTATAATAATTTCAGCAGAAACTGGATGAACACTTTTCACACTTCCATGTGTGAAGCGGAAGTCATCATAGTTGGGTAAACTATGGCAGTGATCAGGAAGAACAGTAATAACCAATGCCACCACAGTGTTCCTGTTTGTACAAATTCTAAAAGAAAACATCCGGATTTGTGTTTCCATGAATTTCCAAACGATGCTGAACTTTGTACAGGCTCGGTGGGTTCAGGCAATTAAACGCAAAGAAGATTACTTTCTTATTAAAGAGGAAGCACTTTCATCTATGGACAGTTTTTTCAAGATGAGGACTTACAGCAGTCGCTCATAAGTGGAACTGTGAAACGCTTTGAAATCTTAGCTATACGTTATGGTTTAATTGGAATGATTACACATCACAACTGACATGAGAGTGTGTGTTTGACAGGGTTAGTAGTCAGATGGAGCGCGACATGGGTCTCTCCACTCATTCACATCCTGCATCGCCCCCCATCAGGTATTAGTTTCACCAAGTACTACTCACAGATTTGTTAACTGTACCCTCTTTATTGCATTTTTGCAATTTATGGTGACAGATTTGTAGATCGTTTCTTTAATACATAAATATGTGCCTGCTGATATAATGCACAACCTTTCAATAATAATTTATTTTTATCGACTTACCTTTGTATTTGTGTAGATAATCCTTTAAAAAACAACTTGTAACCTTTGTTGAGTTTAGATTTAACCGTTGATGGATGATGCGGTTAACGTCTCCAAAAGTAAATGCAGGCAAAACTTTTAAAAACTGTGAAAACATGTACACCTCAGCAGCAGCCATTGTTGCGTTTACCCAACTATGACGACTTCCGCTTTGTGAACGCAGATGTGTGAATAGGGTCCATTGAACTATTGTTAAATGTTCTTAAAAAAAATGTATCTTTATACCAGCATAAACAGTTGAATTTAAACTTGAACTGCACCTCTATCTTGACTTTTACAGGATTACGGCGAGAACGTGGCAGCTACCAACATAGAGGAGCACAACAGAAGCGTCTGGCAAGATTCTCTGGAAGGGCTAGAACAAGTAGCCAGAGATCTCAAGAGGTTAAAAGTGTCCCACATCCCCTCAGTGGAAATGAGGTTGTTACCATGACGTTGAGCCCTGAGGAACTATTAGCTCGCATCATAGATGCAGAGCCACCAGAGATTTACCTCATGAAGGACATGAAGAAGCCATTCACTGAGGCCAGCGTCATGATGTCACTGACCAACTTGGCAGACAAAGAACTCGTTCACATGATTAGCTGGGCCAAGAAGATCCCAGGTGTGTGTGTGACTTTTAACATGCCTTAAAGCCACCAAACGGAATTGCAAAAATAACAGTGTTTTCATAACAGCTTTCTGACTACACCCCCTGTCTGCTGTTGAGCGAACAAACAGATAGTCCCACCCCCAACACATGCTATTGGTCGAGTCAATGTTGCTGTGTCGGGCTGGAGGGGTTGCTCAAAACAAGTGGGGGAATTATTTAGCGCAACGGGGTTTAAAGTTTTCAGGGAAATTAACCTATTATAGGTACTTATAGTTGTCTCTGAATATTAAGCTGGGATAGGAGAAAGTATTTTAACAATGAAAATTCAATTTATAAGAAGAAACTATTTAAATATAACATCAGCTCAACATTTTACCTTGAATACTTCTGATTTGGCTGGTTTATGCAAAATTGTGTAAGATAATAAGACTTGTTTTTATAGAATATTTCTTATATTTTGAATATTTTTTATACCCCAAATAGTTTTTTATTGTTTTAAGCATAAAACATATGTTATTAAGGTTTAGGCTTGAAGCAAGAAACTATTTAAATGGGGTAAGAAAATAATTCAATAAACCTGAATGATTAAGGTAGTGATCAAAATATTTGTTTGTTCGACCAATGGCTGACGGGGGCAGTTTGAAAGCTGAAAACAAATTATTTTTGGAATTCCGTTTGCCGCTAGTGGCGCAAAAATTCCACACTTCAGCTTTAACCTTTCAAGCAAGCTCAATCTCAGAGTTAGGGTTGACTTAAATTTAATTACGTTTTTGATGAGTAAACAATATGTATTTCTCACTGCAGGATTTGTGGAGCTCTGCCTTTTCGACCAGGTCCATTTGTTAGAGTGCTGCTGGTTAGAGGTTCTGATGCTGGGACTAATGTGGAGGTCTGTTGATCACCCTGGGAAGCTCATTTTCTCTCCAGACCTGAGTCTCAGCAGGTAACTAGTGTGACGGGTCTCCCGTTTTCCTCTCATCACCGAAATCTCTTTCACCTGTTTTTCCCTCTATAAAGCTGACTGTTTGTTAGTTTGGGGAGAAAAGACCCTTCCAGCGGCTGCTGTCTGTTTGGTTCCTTTTGTTATTTTGTGTTTGGTTTTGTTTTGTTTATGTTGCCTACCTTTGTGAGTATTGTTTCTATGGTTTATTGCCGTTGTACACTATCCTTCAAATTTTATTTGATAATTAGTTTGGTTATATAGTTTATTTCGTTAATCTATTAATTAACTTGTTAAGTACATATTTTTGCTTGGTAATATTCGTTTGTTTTGGATTTGAGAAAGTTTGTGGAGGATTAAAGTGAATTGTTCCCAAAACGCATTGGTTTGTCGTTTAAAAAGTGTAAGTATCGTGATTTTTTTTTTCCGTTAACTTCTTTTGGAATTTTTGCAGCTGGAATTTAAATTTGGTAAGTAACCTGCTTATATATTTGAGGGGCGATAGTCCTTGGATTATGTTTTTTCCTGTATAGGTATAGAGGAGTGTCCTTAATGGGAGGCTGAGATCATTTTTTTTTTTTTTGTACAGAGAAAGCTGTTGGAGCAATTGTCTCGGGAACACGTCCATAGTGACTTGTTAATGGGTTGCTATTTACAAATGCTGGTTTAGAGTTTAATAAAACCTGCTGCCAGTAACCGTACAAAGACAAGGGTTGAGTTTAGTTAGTTTAAAAAAATTTAAGGAAATTGCTGGTCAATTTTAAAGTTGTAGTAGACTTACATTAGTTGTGATTTGATCATGACCTCTAACATTGGGGAATTTATTAAAACTTAATCTGAAGAATTGTTAAATGACTTCTCCAAAGAACAGCTAATAGAACTAGAATCAATATAACATTGGGTTATCGGTTCATGATAAACGTCTAAAGGACAATATAAAAACCATACTAAAATCTGCACTGGTTGAATGCAGTGTTTTAAAAGCAGTCTTCCGTGGGTGCTTCCATTAGTGCAACGTCTAAAATGTCTTATTTGATGTTTGAACAGCAAAAAGAATTGTTGCGAATTGAAACAGAGGCAAAAGAATGTTGGAATCACAAAACGGCCTTGAGTTATCTAAAATTCAGTTGCAGCAACAGCAACTTGAACTTGAATGCTGCCACTTGGACTTAATAAAAGCCGGTAAGTTTTCGGGCACTAACACGACTGATTGTGTTGTTGATTTACATTAATTTGATGTTGTGGGAAATATGAAATTGATTCCCAGATTTGACTAAAAAGATGTCTAGTTTTTTTTTTCATTGTTTGAACGCGTAGCTAATGCGAGGGAATGGCCAGATGAGGAAAGTACCTTGATGCTACAGTGTATTTTTACAGGCAGAGCACAAGAAGCTTACTCTTCTCTTAGTGTGGAGGATGTGGCCGATTATCAGACTGTTAAACCCACTGTATTGCAGGCTTTGAGTTGGTTCCAGAGGCCTATAGACAAAAATGTAGGTCTTGAAAAAAGGGGAAAAACAGACACATGTTGAATTTGCACATGACATATCAATGTACTTTAATCGCTGTTGCATGGCTTCTAATGTAAAAATACTAGACGATTTCAAGAACTTGCTGGAACTTGAACAATTTAAGAACTCCATTTCAGACCATGTAGCGAAAACCTCTCGCTGCTTATGATGCTGCCGTTTTAGCTGACGAGTTAATTTTGATTCACAAAACCTCTTTTGGTCACAAAATGTACGGTGAAAATGTAGAACAAGAACCATGGTGTAAATTTACTCAGTCTGCTAAATGGTTTAATGCTGATTCTGCAGGGGGTCACTCACATAGTTCATTTTGGAAAAAGAACGAGAAAATATGTGTAATTATTGCCATGTGCTTGGTCATTGGCAAAATGAATGCCCATTACTGAAAGCAAAAGGAACTTCTAAAGTGAAGTCTAAAATTTCTCATTCCCCAGAAAAACCTGTCGCTCTAGTAGTGCCCACTCTGTCTTCTTTGACCATGCATCCAACATGTAATCCATTTGTCACAGAGGGGTATGTCAGATTGATTGACTCTACGGATGAAGTACCTGTTAAAATCCTGCGGGATACGGGCTCGTCTGAATATTTTGTTTTAGAATCCGTGTTGCCTTTCTCTTCTGAGTCATACACCGGAAGTAATGTGCTGATTAGAGGCATTGGATTGAAAGTTGTCTGTTCCACTTCATAAACTTGTTCTGATGTCTCATTTGATCCAGGGAGAGGTGGAGGTTGGTGTGCGCTCTTGCCTGCCGGTTGATGGAGTACAAGTAATTCTGGTGAACGAGTGTGGCGAGATGGTCCACCGTCTTTGGTTGTGATACCATCTCCAGTATTTCTCGAACCACTGGATGAGGAAAAATCCTCATGTTTCACAAGTGTTTCCATCCTGTGCTATTACATGGGCCATGAGTAAAACACAAAATGTTGTTGATGATCAGATTGAAATGGAAAAGATTGTGAGTAAACATTTGAAAATTCCTTCAATTTTGTCTCATGATGAATTGATTGGGGAACAAAAAGCTGACTCTTCTCTTAATGAGTTATTTGAACGAGTTCCTTTTGATGTTATCAATCTTTCTTCTGGGTATTACCTAGAGCAAGGGTTGTTTTTTGAAATGGTTACCACATGGAGATTTTGCAGTTGGTGATCCCATTGTACAAATTGTGATAACCACAGAACCTTCGAAAACTTGTTACAGACTGCACACGATACTTCTGGGCATTTGGGAGTTAAAAAGACCTACCAAATTCTTTTGAAACTTTTTTTTGGCCAAAGTTAAAGCGTGATGTGTCTGCTTGCATTAAGTCTTGCACACATGTCAATTCACGGAAAAGCCAAATCAATCGTTGAAACCCACACCACTTTATCCAATTCCTGCCATAAGTCAGCAATTTGAACACCTTTTTATAGATTGTGTTGGGCCTCTGCCAAAATCAAAAGCAGGCAGTGAATATCTGTTTACGGTAATGTGTCTGTAACTAAGATATCCTGCAGCTTACCCTTTGTGCAATATAATGGCAAAATTGTTAAAAAAAACAGTTAAAATAAAAAGCACTCGCTCAATTTATTTCGGTGTTTGGATTACCACAAATCATTCAGTCTGATCAAGGTAGCAATTTTACTTCCAATGTGTTTGGTCAAGTATTGAAACAACTTTGCATTAAACACAATCTTTCCAGTGTTTATCATGCACAGAGCCAGGGAGCTCTAGAGAGATTCCACCAAACATTAAAGTCATTACTGAGATCGTACTGTACTCAAATGGGAAATTACTGGGAGACTGCGCAGGAGAGTACCGGCTTCAGTCCGAACTAGCTCATTTTTGGACATGATGTGCGACGTCCGTTGGCTGTTTTGGCTGCTGACTGGGAAAAGTCTGACCCGCCTAAGAATGTTTTGACATACGTTAGTGACTTTCACAGAAGAATTGAGGCTGGTCAAATGGCAAAAGCGCATCTGAGTAGAGCTCAGGATCGAATGAAATGGTTTTTTGATCGTCGTGTACAGAAGTACACTCTTTTCAGCTGGGTGATCAGGTACTCACGCTGTTACCCATGGTTGGATCACCGTTTCAGGTCAAGTTTGCAGGGCCATATACTGTTGCACTCCAGATCAAACAAGAAACACTCTAGTCTGTCACGTAAACTTGTTAAAACCGTATGCTTGCAAAGATTTTGATATTAAACCTGTTCTTGTGTTGCTGGAGATGACACCAATGATTTAACTTTTACAACTGTGCTGTTAAGTGGTGATACTGAACTTGATCCTGGCAACTGCATATTGCAGGGTCGGTTACGGAACTCTGAAGCACTGAATTCTTTGAATGTCGTACTCAGTCATTTGACCGACAACAAGTGTACTGATTTGATCAATTTAATAACTGAGTACACCTCGTTGTTTCCCTGTATGCCTTCTCGAACTAATTTAATGGAGCATGACATATATGTTTGAGATGCAGTTCTTATTAGTCAGCATCATTACCGCATTTCTGCAAATAAGTTTGACATTGAATGAATTTGACATTGCTGAAACCTAATTTTCCAGCTGGACATCTCCATCCTTGTTAGTGAATAAATCTGATGGCTCATTTGGATTTTGTATAGATTACCAAAAGGTAAATGCTGTTATAAAGCCCGATTCTTTTCCTTTACCTCGAATCAAGGATTGTATTGATCAGGTTAGAAATGCTATGTTTGTAAGTTCGACCTATTAAAAGGTTACTGGCAAGTACCTCTGACTGCAAGGGCTCAGGAGGTATCGGCCTTTATTACACCTTCTGGTTTATTTTCTTACAAAGTAATGATTTTCGGGTTGCGAAACGCTCCCACAACCTTTCATCGATTAATGAATCATGATATATCTGGCTTGAAAGGTTGTGCAGTGTATCTGGGCATTGTCATGGTTCATAGTGATACTTGGGATGAGCATTTGCTCTGCATATGAGCACTGTTTGATCGTTTTGTTGAGGCAAATTTAACTGTAAATTTGTTAAAATGTGAGTTTGCGAAGGCAATTGTTACCTACCTTGGGACGGTGGTAGGTCAAGGTGAGGTATGCCTCATCCGCGCTAAGGTGGCGGTGATCGATAATTTTCCCACTACCAAAAAGGAACTAACGTGGTTCTTGGGAATGGTTTGATTTTATTGCTGTTTTTGTAAAAATGTCTCCATTGTTGCAGTGTTCCTTACTAATTTGTTGCAGGGGGAGGCTTTTCACCGGACTTTTAGTTGTCAGCAAGCATTTGATGAAATAAAGATGTTGCTTACAGAAGCTCCTGTTTTGGCTGCTCCAAAGTCTGACCGACCTAACAAATTGCAAGTAGACACCAGTAATGTTGGTGCTGGTGCCGTTTTGTTGCAAAGCTCTGAGGTTTGCATCGATCATCCAGTGGGTTTCTTCTCTAGGAAGTTTAATTCATATCAGTTGAATTATTCTGTCATAGAGAAGGAAGCACTGGCTCTGATCTGAGCTTTTTTCAAGGTATACATTGGGTCGTCACAGGGACCTCTAGTGGTCTATACGGATCACAACCCTCAAACTTTTCTCCATTCTTTACAAAATCCAAATCAAAGGCTGATAAGGTGGTTTCTATATTTACAGTGCTACCTGTTGGACATACACCACATTAGAGGCTCAGAAGATTTAACAGCCGATGCCTTACCTTGTGCTCATAGTATAAGTGTTCATTGATGTGTCCCCTCATCTATTTTCTTTTGTTCTATCTCTTTCTCTTTTCTTTCCTTAAATTTTGCTTCCTAGGTGCTGAGGTTGCTGGCAGGATCTGGAGAATTGAGTGGACTGTGGAAACTGGGAGGACCACTATTGACACTTATGTTTGAGTTTTGGGTTTTTTGAATGTGTATTTGTGAGAGTGTTTAAGATCCCTGTGGTCTCTTATTTTTTTATTGTATTCTTTTTTAGGGGGGTGACTGGTCTCCCATTTTCTTACTAAGGCCGGCCAGTGGGTGGGGCTGGGAGGCTCATCACTGAAATCTTTCACCTGTTTTGCCCTCTATAAAGCTGACTGTTTGTTAGTGTGGGGAGAAAAGACCCTTCCAGCGGCTGCTGTCTGTTTGGTTCATTTGTTCTTTTGTGTTTGGTTTTGTTTATGTTGCCTACCTTTGAGTATTGTTTCTATGGTTTATTGCTATTGTACACGCTACAATTACACATGCATTTGCTGACATGACTGACAAGCATGTTGCTTATCATTGAATCTTTCTTTATGTGATCAAATAAACATGTTTCACTTTATGCAAACCCGACGATTCACTGTGTCCTCTAACTTGTCATGGCTTTGAGCCGGCTGTGACACTAGTGTAATTAATTCTATGTTTATTCTTCTGGTGAAATCGTACGACTTGGAACATATGAATTAGTATGAGTTTTACACCAACCAATCACATACGGTTCCCTCGTCTCCTTCTGAATGCTAATATTTCTTCCATGGTACATAAATTAAAATCATGGTAAGGGGTGGTTTATGGTTACGATTAGGTATGGGGTTTGGGTAAGGGGGGTAAATTTGAACAAATCTCACGAATAAGCATTTGAAAACCCTGATGTTTTTCTTTCTTCCATGCTACAAAACATGGCTTTCTTAATCCATGTACAGAACAGCACTTTATGAATTACAATCATGGTTATGTTCAGGGTCTGGGTAACATGTTACACTTTAATGTAATGGCTAGGTTTAGGTAAGGGGTTTGAGTAATGGTTTAATTTAGAAGAATTTTCACAAACGTGCGTTCAAAACACTGGAGTTTCTCTTTCTTCCACTGCACTGAATAAGGTGTTACACTTTATTGTTAGGTTTGCATGGAAACACGTTTTGTATCAAAATCAAATCACTTTTATTGTCACACAACCATATACACAAGTGCAATAGTGTGTGAAATTCTTGGGTACAGTTCCGAGCAACATAGTAGTCGTGACAGTGATGAGACATATACCAATTACAATAAACATCAGATTTACAACACAATTTAAAATCTAATATACACATAATTACACACAACACAATATACAAATAATAACATACAATGTACAGTATACAATACACACAATATAGAATACACATTATACAATAAAAAAAGTACATATAGTATATATAGAATGTACAGTAGGTAATTGTTAAGAGAGAATATAATAATAATATAATTATGACAGTCCGGTGTGAGATATAAGAGTAAGATTAATAAAGTGCAGTGCTGATGTATATTCATTGTGGGAGATAAAGAGTTCAAAAGTCTGATTGCTTGGGGGAAGAAGCTGTCATGAAGTCAGCTGGTGCGGGTCCTGATGCTGCGATACCGCCTGCCTGATGGTAGCAGTGAGAGAAGCCCATGGCTCGGGTGGCTGGAGTCTCTGATGATCCTCCGAACTTTTTTCACACACCGCATGGTATATACACTGTATTGCCAAAAGTATTCGCTCACCCATCCAAATAATTGAATTCAGGTGTTCCAATCACTTCCATGGCCACAGGTGTATAAAATGAAGCACCTAGGCATGCAGGTGCTTCTACAAACATTTGTGAAAGAATGGGCTGCTCTCAGGAGCTCAGTGAATTCCAGTGTGGTACTGTGATATGATGCCACCTGTGCAACAAGTCCAGTCGTGAAATTTCCTCGCTACTAAATATTCCACAGTCAACTGTCAGTGGTATTATAACAAAGTGGAAGCGATTGGGAATGACAGCAACTCAGCCACGAAGTGGTAGGCCACGTAAAATGACAGAGCGGGGTCAGCGGATGCTGAGGTGCATAGTGCGCAGAGGTCAATCGCTACAGACCTCCAAAGTTCATGTGGCCTTCAGATTAGCTCAAGAACAGTGCGTAGAGAGCTTCATGGAATGGGTTTCCATGGCCGAGCAGCTGCATCCAAGCCATACATCACCAAGTGCAATGCAAAGTGTCGGATGCAGTGGTGTAAAGCACGCCGCCACTGGACTCTAGAGCAGTGGAGACGCGTTCTCTGGAGTGACGAATCACGCTTCCCCATCTGGCAATCTGATGGACGAGTCTGGGTTTGGCGGTTGCCAGGAGAACGGTACTTGTCTGACTGCATTGTGCCAACTGTGAAGTTTGGTGGAGGGGGGATTATGGTGTGGGGTTGTTTTTCAGGAGCTGGGCTTGGCCCCTTAGTTCCATTGAAAGGAAATCTGAATGCTTCAGCATACCAAGAGATTTTGGACAATTCCATGCTCCCAACTTTGTGGGAACAGTTTGGGGATGGCCCCTTCCTGTTCCAACATGACTGCGCACCAGTGCACAAAGCAAGGTCCATAAAGACATGGATGAGTGAGTTTGGTGTGGAAGAACTTGACTGGTCTGCACAGAGTCCTGACCTCAACCCGATAGAGCACCTTTGGGATGAATTAGAGCGAAGAATGCGAGCCAGGCCTTCCCGTCCAACATCAGTGTCTGACCTCACAAATGCGCTTCTGGAAGAATGGTCAAAAATTCCCATAAACACACTCCTAAACCTTGTGGAAAGCCTTTCCAGAAGAGTTGAAGCTGTTATAGCTGCAAAGGGTGGGCCGACGTCATATTAAACCCTATGGATTAAGAATGGGATGTCACTTAAGATCATATGCGTCTAAAGGCAGATGAGCAAAAACTTTTGGCAATATAGTGTATGTCCTGGAGGGAGGGAAGCTCACCTCCGATGATGTGTCTGGCAGTTCGCACCACCCTTTGCAGTGCTTTGCGGTTGTGGGCAGTGCTATTGCCGTACTAGGCGGAGATGCAGCCAGTCAGGATGCTCTCTACAGTGCAGGTGTAGAACCGTGTGAGGATCTGGTGGTTCATTCCAAACTTCCTCAGCCATCTCAGGAAGAAGAGGTGCTGATGAGCCTTCTTCACAACAACTTCAGTGTGGATGGACCATGTGAGTTCCTCAGTGATGTGGACACCCAGGAACTTGAAGCTGCTTAGTCTCTCCACTGGTGCTCCATTGATGGTATAACATGGATGACAGGAAATATCCCTGCTTACAACCACATGAGGGAATCATATGTGATTGGTTTGCATAAACGTCATGTGACGCCAACTCGCACAAATTAGTAAGACTTTTCGTGAGATCAGGTTGGATTGATCACACTGTGGTCCCAAATAACGGATACTAATTTGCTTGTGCAATCTATCAAATTGCATTTGCACATCGTGGGTGTATTGCATGTGATTTACTATGAATAACTTGGTAAATTGCTTCACCTGCCAATGTGTTGGATACATTCTCCAAAAGGAGGCTTTTGCATGTGGTAATTGAACCTCTTCAAGCACTGGAGAGAACCGGCATTTAAAATATTTTGCAATATTTCTCCAGTTAAAAACAATGGACCTCATTCATGTAAATTTCAGTGTAAAATGGACCTTCCTGAAAACTTTGTTTCCCATAAACATCGTAAGCCTAAGTAGATTGTAGAAAACATTGATGCTAATGGCCTCCTCAATGAAAAGGCCATAAGAAAAGCACCAGACTCGCTAGTAAATGCTGTTAACATCTATGTGGAACAGTAATGAAATCGATTTTATGAATGAAGTGCATTCACATCGTAAGATTTCAATTTTGCTTGCATAGTAGCGTCTCAAGGAAAGTGAGGACTTACTGTCATTGTATGTCTTTGCTATCATATGATGCTCAAACAGTTCATGTAGTCAATAAAAATGTTTTGACATGACTGTAAAAGATTTTCAGTTCACGCCGGGAGGAGGATGTCCACCATTATCAACCTTCTCTGGTCCAGTTCGCAGCATATCGCCAGCATAATTTGTGAAACTTCTCGGGTAAATCACGATGGTAACAGTGATATAGGCTACTTGCAACTGGAAGAATCTTCAGAGAAATTAATAGAATGCCTGAAGAAGATATCGTATAGCTTGCAAGTTATTACAGACTTGCAAGCTATACGACAATGTGTGGGCTTTTTCTATTTTTTTCCCCATTTTATTGTGTTTGCACCTGCCCACGATGTGTTTATTTATGGGTTTAACGGCATTAGCATTGACCATATTATCAACTGAACGCGATTCACCGATGCCCATACTGAATTATGAAACCTAAATTATAGAGATCATATCAAATAAAAAATAAATAAAACCTGTCCAACCAGTCACGTACGAGGGCATTCATTTAATAATTTTTAAGATTTGAAAAATCAAGCTTCTGATGGAAAAATTATAAGCAGAGTTGGGGAAAAATTTATACTTTGAAAAAATAAATTATAGGCAATGTTTTAAAAAGAAAACAAAACTTTTTTCCCCATTTTTTAAGGTTAATTTCACTCATTTAATTATCAGATAATTTTTTCATTACTTAATTTAATCATGACAGTTTGGCTGAAAGAACACAACACGTTCGGATGTCTTGCGCACAGTTTACACGTGGTCAGGAGCAGGTGTAAATTTCGTTCATATTAACTTGTCAGAGAACGAGAGCAAGACAGAGACCCAAGAGCAGAGGAACGATTCAAATGATTTATTTGCAGTAAATAATAAACTTCAGCAAAGTAATGAGGAATCCTCCGATGAGCACTCCCGCAGGCGATTGCACCCGCCGTGACAGCGAGGAGCAGAGCCGTGAGGAAACCTCCGCTGAAGCGCAGCTGACACAGCAAACTGGAAGGCAACCACACTTCCGACACACGGGCATAGACGGGCAACCAAACAGATACACAAGAAAGGACCAACTAGGCAGAGAGAGTGAGGTAAGTTACTTCACACCAAACACACTTCAACACTTAACACATTCAACAATCCAGCTAAGAACATGACTCACGAGAGATTAAAATAGGCAGGAACAAACAAGGGACAGGTTCCGCTGGCCAGCGGATAGTTGGCATGATCAGCGTTCCCATGGAAACAATCAGGGTTACCATGGAAATGCTGATTCTGCGTGCCAGTGGCACCTGAAACACATGAGGGAGAAAACGTCAACATGCTTGGAACAAAACAAAAAGAACATGGAGCATGAGTGTCCGGATCCCGACACAGACCAAAACCGAACCAGACAGGAAGTCAGGATTCAGACACCATGCCCCGGACACGAACAAGACTGACCTAAGAACGGTGGTGACTCACAACTGACCCGTGCTCTCACTCAAAGAACGTACACGAAACACAAGACAGACAGGGAACGATGATGTCACAGTCCCGTCAGACAGAAACCCAACCTGACAAGGTGACAGGACCGTGACATTAACGGAGAGCGCACGGCAGTAACTCACATCCGGACCCTTGCGCTCAACTCAAAGACAGGACACGAAACACAAGACAGAACATGGGGTGAAGATGTCATGGTCCTGTCAGACAAAAACCCAAACTGACAAGGTGACAGGACCATGACATTACACCCCCCCAAAGGGAGGCCTCCTGGCATCTCAAATGGGAACATCAAACAAAAACAAGACAAACAAAATGAGAACTAACAAAGAACAGAAAACCCAACAGAAAGGGAGGGAGGGAGTGTAAGTAAGGGAATGTGGTCCAGAGGCCTGTGAGGAGGCCTCATGGCAGAGGCAGGGTCTGTCGGCCTGGGAGGTGGCCTCAGGGCAGAGGGGACAGGGTGGCGGCCGCTGGACAGGTGGCAGTGAACTGGGCAGCAGCTGCTGGACAGGGTTCAGGAGGGAGTGGTTTAGGGGGCGGCAGGGGAATGGCCTCTATGGCCGTGGATGCTGGCCGTGACAGGGGAATGACAGACCTCCGTGTCCATGAGCACCGACGGAGACTGGGGAACGGCCTCCATGGCTGTGAGCACCAACAGGGACAGGGAAACAGAGTCCATGTGTGTGAGTACAGGTAGTGACAGGGTAACAGCTTCTGTGGCTGTGAGCACTGGCAGTGACAGGGGAACAGCCTCTGTGGCCGTGAAGACTGACATGGAATGGGGAACAGACTCCGTGGCTGTGAGCACAGGTAGTGACGGGAAGAGCATCTGTGGCTGTGAGCACTGGTAGTGAGAGGTGAACAGCCTCCATGGCCGTGGATTCTGGCCATGACAGGGGAATGGCCTCCGCAGCCGTGAGCACTGGCAGCTGCAACTAGGGAGTGGCCTCCGTGGCCATGGGCACCGACAGAGACTGGGGAATGGTCTCCGTGTCCGTGAGCACTGGCAGAGACTGGGGGATGGTCTCCGTAGCCGTGTGTACTGACGGAGACTGGAGCGTGGCCTTTGTGGCCATGAGCACCGACGGAGACTGGGGATCAGCCTCTGTAGCTGTGAGTACAGGTAGTGACAGGGTAACAACTTCCGTGGCTGTGAGCACTGGCAGTGACGGGAACAGCCTCCATGGCTGTGAGGACAGATATGGACTGGGGAACAGCCTCCATGGCTGTAAGGACAGGCAGTAACAGGGGAACAGCTTCCATGGCTGTGAGCACAGGCAGTGATAAGGGAACGACATCCATGGTTATGATCACAGGCAGTGATAGGGAAACGACCTGCCGCTGGCAGCGGCAGTGGAACGGCCTCCGTGATCGTGGACACTAGTAGCGGCAGGGGAATGGCCTCCGTGGCCGTGGATGCTGTCAACGACTGAGGAGCAGGTGCCCGGCTCCTCCTCTGCCGCTTCCAGGCAGTGATAGGTTCGTCACACTGGACCATCAGAACATTTGCCGTTTGGATGCCACGTCACTGTCCATAAAGTTCCCTTTGGCTACGGAATCTATCAAAGCAGAAACAGCGTATTTGGCTGATCCACACTGTAGCAGGGCCGGATTGAACATTCGGCAGAGCTCCGTGGTGAATGCTATGAACACACCCACATGGTGGTTCCCCAAACAGCGGCCCTTCCGGTGAGAAGCATGATGACATATGCCACCTTCATTGACTCCGATGGGAAAGCAGAGGGCTGCAAAGAGAAATACACGGCACATTAAGGAAGGTGCAACAAGAGTCCTCCTCACCTGAGAACGGGGCTGGAGGATTGGGGCAGGGCTCGAAGTGTCCAGAAATGTGGGGAATCGCCAGAGCCGGTGAGGGTGCTTTCTGGGTGCGGCCAGTATCGAGAGACTGGCGGAGTTGTTGTATGACAGAGGTGAGCTCAGTGAGCTGCGACACCATCATCTCCAGAGCCCGGTAATTAGTGGAGATTTGATCCTGCTGATGTCCCAGTAAGGCTCCCTGCTGAGACAGGGCGGAGCAAAGAGTGGATTTCTCCACTGGGTCCATCTAGGCTGGATTGTTCTGTCAGAGAGCGAGACAGAGACCCAAGAGCAGAGGAACAGTTCAAAGGATTTATTTACAGTAAATAATAAACTTCAGCAAAGACAAAAACCCAACCTGACCAGGTGACAGGACCGTGACACCAACTAACATTTTGAAAATACAAACAGTTTCATGAATCTGAGAATTTTCATCAGAATGGCTTTATGAATGATTTACAAACAAAAAAAGTTCTGCTCTTTTTTCAGTATTTCGCAAGTAAATGTAATCCCGCATTGAGGATAGTGTAAACATGTGTGACTCGCTGTCCTGGGCGAAAGGGGCTCGAGACTCGAACCGAGCTCGAAACCCCCCCCCCCCCCCCCCCCCCACCCCGGACTTAGATTAGTTATTGATGGATAGATAGGAGGAGAAGGGGAGGTGGAGGGATGCCAGAAGACTCGATACCACGTAGAGGAAAGCAGCTGTTTATATACTCTTACTCTGGCAGTGATTGGTCAGATTAAATTACTTGCTCCTCCCGAACCTTGTAAAATGAAACTCCATTTCATGAATGAAGCCCAGTGTTTAAAACATTGGCATAATTTGGACATAAATTGTTAGTAGGCTGTTTTTATCGTAGAGTTATAAGAGTTGTATAATCATCAGTGTTATCAGTTATGATTTCGAGTTCTAAAATAACTAAGTAAAACAGGTTTTTATTAGATATATCAATAGGTATTCTATGTATTCACCGTTCTCAAAGTCTCTGTTTTGCCATGACAGCATGATGCATTGCAAATCAGAATAAGGCCTGTCTTTCAGTCTTATTGATTTGCTTTCACAGTTTCCGTTTCTGAAATGATTTTCGGGCTTGATAAATCCCTTTGTGGGTGCAATTTAATCTCTTTGCATCGACACAGCCCTTTATTGTGCACATTTAGAGGCACGCCTCTAAATTGCATATTAATTTCAGGGAAACACACAAAAATTGCTAAGACATGCTATTTTGTACATCTGAAAGACTCAATCCTCAGAAGACTACATTAGCAGATCAGCTCTGACATTTTCTGCGTGTGTTATCAAGTTTACAAATTTTTTTGCACGCAAACCTTTAGTAAATCAGGGCCTGTGATTTTGGTTAGAGGAGGTCAATGCTGCTGATAAATGCGGTCTATGCTTACTGAAATTTGAACTACTGCCCCAGTGGCTGAAGCTGGAAGTGTTTTTGAACAGTTTTCAGGTGAGATGTCCACAGAGTGGGGTCAAAAGTGAGTTGTATTTTTTGTTGTTAATGATGTAGTACAGTCAACATTAATGTATATTGTATTAATCAGACGCCCTAACCCAAACCCCAAACCTAAACCATAAATCGGGTCAGGTTCGGGCTTAAAATCTGACGTTACTGGCAGGGTCAGACCACACAGTTTTGGGTATGGGTCGAGTTTCATTTTAAGGCCCATGCAGACCACTACAGTAGTGTAAAAGTTTCATTTTCGAGCAAAAATGCAACCTCCGAATCGCACACCATTTTCACGAGAACACGATTTCTTCCTAATTTCTGTGGGACCAGAACCTGTGTGTTTGTGATTCGGCAGTATGCAGTCGATTTTAAGGTACTTTAACAGTTTCCTGTGTGAGCATTTTGAAGATTAAGCAATTAAGATCAGGAACCTCAGGAATGAAATAAAGCCCATATCAAATAGCAGCATATAAGTGAATCACAACGGGATATATTCAATAATTGCTCATGACATTTATTTGTTTAGCTAAAGCTTTTACAAATAATGCCATTATGCATTTCCAAGTCTTGTGTGCTCAGTTGGCCGTGGGTGTGCACCATGGCACCCATTGAAGCTCCACTATAGCTCTGACCACTTTGGTATTGATTGAATTCATCTAATGGATGCGTACAGAAAAACTAAGATCTGAAATTCTGTAAATCATTGACGTAAATAATTGACGTAAACAGCACCACATTATGACATTAAAATTAACTAGTTAAATTAAATATAATTATATGAGGAATTATATGATGTAATATAAATTTTAATGTATACATTGCAAAGCAAAGTTTAAAGAAATGTGAATTCTCAAAGGGATAGTTCAACCAAAAATGAACTTCTATCATCATTCACTCACTCTTATGTCATTCCAGACCCACATGACTTTCTTTCGTCTGTTACTGTAGGCAGAATGTTAGCTAAAGTTCCTTTTCACTTTTATTGCATCTTTTTTTCCATACAGTGTAAGTGAATGTTGAATGAGGCTAACATTCTGCCTAACATCTCCTTTTGTGTTCCACAAAAGGGTTTGAAATGACATGAGAATGAGTAAATGATGACACAAGTTCATTTTTGGGTGAACTATCCCTTTGAGAATACACATTTCTTTATACTTTGCATTGCAATGAGCGCTCAGGAGCACACATGACAATTTATATTACATTATATAATTCATGTGTAAACTATCCCTTTAACAGCCACCTCTGTTTAGTACTTCATTGAATACTGCAAAATGTCTGAGGAATACGGCCATTTAAAAACATCACCGGTTTAGCCAGGACTAATTCTTCCATCACGAATCCTCTGCTTTCTGCCCTTTGTACCTCTTTGCATGGTGTGAACCCATGTTATAAATGCAAAGGGGGGAAAATGGGCCAGGGTTACAGATACACACTTTATAGAATTTATACTGGACTAAGCTACAAAACTGTTCCAGTCATGGGTGGTTGTACTTTTTATTAGACAATGCTGTAAATATGTTTACTGTCTGATCTGCTGCCAAACATTTATTCTCTGAGTCCCTGAGTTTAACTTGGAAAATTCCTTGCCAAAGTCAAGAAGGTGCAAAAACAGTGCATGCCTTCTCTGAGTTCAGTTGCCTTTAGACCCACTGCACCAATGATATCAGCTGAGCCATATCTAGGACGTCTCTGCATGGGTAAAGTGCTTGATCTAACATTCACTACTGCTAAAAAACTGAAACTGAAAGTTCCCCAGAACAGATAACTTTGTGTTTAATTTGTGAATAAGTATTGTTTAATGCTAAATGGAGTAGCAGTAATCTCTGCATGCTCGCTCACATTAAAGACCCAATTTAGTTTTATAGCTTTAAAGGGATAGTTCACGCAAAAATTTAAATTCTCTCATTATTTACTCATCCTCATGCCATCCCAGATGTGTATGAAGATTTTTAGAAAAAATGTCATCTATATAGGTCCATACAATGCAAGTGAAAGGTGGCCAGAACTTTGAAGGTCCAAAAAATATGCAAAGGCAGCATAAAAGTTATCCATATGACTCCATTGGTTAAATTCATATCTTCAGAAGCAATGTAATAGGTGTGGGTGAGAAACAGATCAATATTTAAGTCCTTATTTTCACTTTAAATCTTCACTTTCGTTTTCACTTTCACATTCTTCTTTTGTTTTTGCCGATTCACATTCTTTGTGCAGATTGCCACCTGCTGGGCAAGGAGGAGAATTTATAGAAAAAAGTAAGACATGGATTTAACCACTGGAGTCTGCCTTTATATGTTTTTTGGAACTTCTGGCCACCATTCACTTGCATTGTATGGACCTACAGAGCTGAGATATTCTTTTTAAAATCTTTGTTTGTGTTCAGTGGAAGAAAGAATGTCATACACATCTGTGATGGCATGAGGGTGAGTAAATGAGAGAATTTTCATTTTTAGGTGAACTATCCTTTTGGGACTATCGCCCTGATTTACTAAGATCCCAAATAAAGGGTACTAATTTGCTTGTGTAGTCTTGTATAATCTAATTGCATATAATATATCATTTAGAATAAACAAATGTTCATGAGAAATAAATTACATCATATTAATGCGTGCCAAAAATTCTGAAGCATTGAGTTTACAATGTATTTGACATTCCCGAAGTCTCTGTTTTGCCACAATGACATTGTAGTGCACAGCGTAAATCAGATTAGTACCTGCCTTTCAGTCATATTCATTTTCTCTCACAGTTACCTTTTCTGAAATGACTATCAAGCATTATAAATGACTTTGTGGATGCAATTTAATTTATTTGCATTGACACCATCCTGTATTTTGCTCATGTTTGGAGGCAAGCCTCAAATTCCATATTTATTAAGGGAAACCCTCAAAAACTGACAAGACATGCTTTTGTGCATTTGAAAGACACAGTCCCTCAGTAGACTAAGTTAGTAGATCTGCTCAGACATTTTTTTGCATGTATTATCAAGTTTGCATGTGTTTTTATTAGGGCCATCAATTTAACGCATTAATTCAATGCGATTAATTATATAAAAAATAATATGTTAAAAACATATATGCAATTAATCATGCCTCCGGACTGTAAAGAATATTTGTACCGTCTGCGCTATTCAAGCTTGATGTACCACCTTCATGTTTTCAGCAGGGGGCAGTAAGTTCAAATCTACCTCTATAGGCAACATACCACACTTACTGACAGCAGACCACACAAGATGAGGACGTGATCTTGCGTTCAAACACAGTAGGATGGAGCGCAATGCCAAATTCAGGGGTCTCAAGGCGTGTTTTCTAAGATTCAGACTACATTTAACTTGACACAGTGTCTTTATGAAGCAACGTAACCAAACTGAGACACTCCGATAGCCCTGTCTGCATTGTGCACATAGACGCATCCTTAGAAAAGCCCTTATAATGAATTCAATTGCAAAATGGATTGCTGTTAACTGCATGCCAATGATAGGCTTATGTTCAGTGATATTGAAATAAACAATATATTGCCTTCTGAAGCCACTTTTTGTATTGCCTAATCAATGATGTACATGTCTACCACAATAATGTAATGTATTTTAATGATCTGAATTATCTAAATGAAGCAAGTAGCTAATCATAATTCATGGCTATGACATACAGTAACTAAAATCTATTGGCTGTTTAGAAAAAAAAGGATATCTCCCACCCAAACTTCCTGTTTCAGGAGGAAATATGTCAATACAGGCTGAAAACAAACTGCAGCTTTGTGCGTCTACTATTTCTGCAATAACTATATAGCCTACTCTCGTCAAATGATGGGGTCTTTAATGAAGTGCAAATGCCATTTGAGTCTCACTAACTTCTGCAGACCCAATTATAACACCTCTCAGCATCTCACACTAGTGGTCCTTTTTGCCATTGATGCATTGAACAGAATTCAACATTTTATACTCTTACTGGGTGCCAAGTTTTGGAATATGGCTAGTAAAGTTTGAGATTAATCACCCAGTCCTGTGTTTCAGAGATGGTGAAGCTAATTCGCAGGACTGATAAATGTCTTTTTATTTGGCAGGGATGAGGGCAGCTGTGTGCAGGGCTTTGTGGAGATCTATGATATGCTGCTGGCAACCACATCCAGATTCAGAGAGCTGAAATTACAGAGAGAGGAGTATATGTGTCTCAAGGCCATGATCCTCCTCAACTCCAGTAAGTGTGTGCCAGATTGTTTTTATCATTAATGATCTTAAAAGAATATTCCGGGTTCAGTACAAGATAAGCTCAGTCGACGACATTTGTGACGTAATGTTGATTACCACAAAAATTAATTTTGACTTGTTCCACTGCTTCTTTGAAAATAAAAAAAATTAATTAATTAAAAAAAAGCTGGTTACAGTGAGGCTCTTACAATGAAAGTGAATGGGGCCAATCTGTAAACGTTAAAATCAAAAGTATAACAATAAGACGTAAGAAATATGCGTGTTAACATGAATGTAGTGTGATAAAATCACTCACTTACCTTTTTTGTAAAGTTAGAACCAGTTTTACAGTTTTGTTGCCATGAAGATATATTGCCATAAACCCTGTAATCCCGCAAAAGCAATGATTTAAACAACTTTACAGCTCAAATAAAACATAAGTTTTAATAGAATAATTAACTTTAGTGCTGTTAATGCTCACATTTCTGCCTTTGAACCCTCCAAAAATTGGCTTCATTCACTACCATTGTAAGTGCCTCATTGTAACCTTGATTTATGCTTTTTTTTAATTAAAGAAAATCGAGTAATTTTGTGTGGGAATCAACATTATGGCACAAATGTTGTCAATTGAGCTTAATTTATATTGAACCCGGAATATTCCTTTAAAAAAGTAATGTTTTTATTTCATGTTTTGTTGTTTACTCAACCTCATGTTGTTCAAACCCTTATGACTTTCTTCCTTGGAATACAAAAGTGTATATATATACTGTATATACTACACTGTCTGGCCAAGTCACCATTTGGATTTAAATAAGCAGATACTTAAGAGATTGGATCATTATTGCAGTGATTAATATGTTTCAGCTGGCAACAGTTCTTTTAACCCTAACTGATGCAGTGTGTAGCTTCTCATTTCCTAAACAACCATGTCGGAAGATGTATCCCGTGGTCGTGGAAAAGATGTTACTGTGTTTCAGAAGGGACAAATTATTGGCCTGTATCAAGCAAAGAAAACAACTAGGAGATTGCTGAAATCACTGGAATTGAGTTAAGAAATGTCCAATGCATTATTAAAGCCTGGAAGGATAGTGGTGAACCGTCAGCTTCATGGAAGAAATGTGGTCGGAAAAAAATCTTGAGTGATCATAGATCACTAAAACTCTTGGTGAAGTCACATCATAAACAATCAACAGTAGAACTCATGGCTATGTTTGAAAGTAAGAGCATTTCCACACGCACAATGCGATGAGAACTTACAGGATTGGGACTAAACAGCTGTGTGACCACAAGAAAGCCACATGAATATGAACTTGTTTTCTTTGCATTATTCGAGGTCTGAAAACACTGCATCTTTTTTGTTATTTTGACCAGTTGTCATTTTCTGCAAATAAATGCTCTAAATGACAATATTTTTATTTGGAATTTGGGAGAAATGTTGTCATTACTTTATAGAATAAAACAAAAACTTTCATTTTACTCAAACACATACCTATAAATAGTAAATCCAGAGAAACTGATACTTTTGCAGTGGTCTCTTAATTTTTTCCAGAGGTGTATATACATTTTGCATTTTTTTTTTTAAACTAAAATATTTTTTATGTATGTGCATATGTGTACTTCGGGGACAAATTTATACACAGAAGTGTGCTAAATCGGACAAAACATCCCTTTGGGGAGATTTTGGGATGTCCTCATTTGGAAAAAAACAACCCATACATAAATTAAATAATTAATTTTAAATTCTTACAATGCAAAAAGTTTTCTGTTAGGGTTAGTTAATGGCAATTATAGCTAGCTTTATATAAAAACAATAGAAGTCTATGGTATGTCCCCATTTAGATTGCTGAGCAAACGTGTGTGTGTTCGATTCTGGCTTGCATCTCAACGTTCACACTCCCCTTCTCTTTTCCCATAATTTGCTGTCCTCTGTGCTGTATCATCTAAAGCTGCAAAAGAGGCCAAATAAATACAAATATGAAACTGGCTTACCTCCATGGTAACTCTTTCAGAAGGTTACTACTCTCCTAGCTTTAATTGAATGTAGTGTTGGCAAGGCAGAGCAAGAAAAACTCACACACTGTAAATTTCTAATGGGGACATGCCTGCTTTGAGGAGTTTTTCACTCAAGTATCCGTTTCATTAAAAACGCTTATACAAGTAACAGGCAGTACCTGTTATGTGTTCAGTGTCTGAGCGAAACAGTATTTCTTCCTGTTCTGATTCTCTTGAACTTTTGATCTGTCTTTTCCTCTTCATTCTCAGCCTCTTGCAGCTGTCCTCAGTTTGTCTCTTCAGTCACTTATTTGATCTCTCCAGATGTGTTGCATTGTTTTAGATGGTTATTTGTGTCTCACCCTCTGTTATTTCAAATAGTTGTAAATGTCAGTGTGTTACGGCTTTAATCTCTGTGAACCTGCGTTCAACGGTATTTGTGCGTCATTGCAGACATGTGTTTGAGTTCGTCGGAGGGTGGAGAGGAGCTGCAGAGTAAATCTAAACTGCTCTGTCTGCTGGATTCGGTGACAGATGCTCTGGTGTGGGCCATCTCGAAGACAGGCATGAGTTTCCAGCAGCGCTCTGCGAGACTGGCCCACCTGCTCATGCTGCTCTCCCACATCAGACATGTCAGGTACGGACAATAAAAACATTGAAAGAGGAACATTTGACCCAGGTTTACACATGGTATTAAGATCAGTCACTGGTGAGCCGATCACAAGTGGTCAGGTGAGACACATTAGAAATTGACATAATACCATAATAAGGGGAGGGAGAGAGAGATGGACCACTTGTAGAAAATTAAAAGGAGAAATCCTAACATCCTAATCCTAACCCTTGTCCCATTCATGTATATAGGTGATTTACTTGTATGCCTGCTGACTAGAAGTCATAGAAAATGGCGACCCAAAGGAATAGTTCACCCAAAAATGAAAATTCTCTCATTTACTCACCAGATGTGACTTCCTTTCTTCTGCTAAACACAAACGAAGATTTTTAGAAGAATATCCCAGCTCTGTAGGTCCATACAATGGTGAACAGTGGCCAGAACTTTGAAGATCTAAAAAGCATATAAAGGCAGCATAAAAGTAATACATATGACTCCAGTGGTTAAATCCATATCTTCAGAAGAGATGTGATAGGTGTGGGTGAGAAAGGTCAATATTTAAGTCCTTTTTTTTTTTTTTACTATAAATTCTCCTACCTGCCCAGTAGGTGGCGATATGCACAAAGAATGCGAATCCCCAAAAACAAAAGAAAAATGTGAAAATGAAAGATTTATAGAAACAAAAAATGGACTTAAATATGGACCTGTTCCTCACCCAAACTCATATTGATTTTAAAGAAATGGATTTAACCACTGGAGTCATATGGATTACTTTTATTCTGCTTTTATATGCTTTTTGGTCCTTCAAAGTTCTGGCCACCATTTTCTTGCATTGTATGGACCTACAGAGCTGAGATATTCTTCTAAAAATCTTCATTTGTGTTCAGCAGAAGAAAGGAAGTCATACACATATGGGATGGCATGAAAGTGAGTAAATGATAAGAAAATTTTCATTTTGGGGTGAACTATCCCTTTAAAAGAGATTTTGACATAATGCAGCATTTTCACTCAGAAAGGATGGCTTGTGGCCTAGGTGTTCAAACACATCAGTAATTTGTCTGCTGTTTATTAAGACCGTAACATCTGTTTCTCTTCTCAGCTGTGAATTATAGATGCAAAAACAGTTTAAAACGATGAATATTATTAGATGACTACTGTCATTGTTAGGTAAAACAAGATTTTAAACATTTTTAAGGATCTACAGGGATCATGTTCTACATTATCACTGTTTTTATGCTATGATTTCAGTGTATTTGTGCTGTAGTTTTCTGTACAAATCCTTCCACTGACAGTATATCCATCTTCTTTAGTAACAAAGGCATGGACCACCTCCACTGCATGAAGATGAAGAAGATTGTTCCTCTGTACGACCTGCTTCTGGAGATGCTGGATGCCCATATCATGCACAGCTCACGGCTGTCTCACTCTTGCCATCGAGTAGTCTCTGTTCCGAAAGAGAGCAAGGGGGCCCAGGAGGCCTACGGCAGCTCATCTCAGCAAAAAGGAATGTAGTACCATAGTCAGTCAGGTGAGACACTGAAAGAGTGCTCTGTTTTATGCATTAAGATGCAGGTAAAATAAAAACAGATGAAGTGTTGTTTAATCAGTTTTAGCAAATCTAGCAATGTTTGTCCATTTAACTTTAATTTCCAGTTCTTTGAAAAAGACTGCTGCTAGCTCAAAATATTGGTCAAATATTGAAATTATTTTACAAGCTGAATAAATATTGCATTAATGTGGGCTTTCACTGTTTCTGTCTTAGCTCTTCTTTCTCTCCAGTGTTGAAGAATGATCTGTAGTTTCGGGAGGATGGACAACAAATACGGCCACATAAAACAAGTGGAATTATTTCACCAGATGAAAACACCATTGGTGTCTTTCTTGAGCTTCTTTCCTACAATTAAACAAACAAAAAAAAAAAAACACTCTCTCTGACCAAAAAAATAGGTTTAGTATTTGTCATCTAAACAGCAAAGAAACGCATGAATTCCACTTTTCCGATCCAAACCACAATCGTGGGTGGATCACAATCAGATTTTTTTTTTTTGAATTTTTGTCATTTGGGACATGAGTATGTAACGTCTGTGTCAGAATCCGCTCACTCTTTCCCGATATAGTTAACTCTGTGGCATTCGCTATACAGTGAATAAAAAATATAAGCGATTTCAGACCTCATATGCATGAATGTTTAAAATAAAGTAATGCCTCGGATGATGCGCTCTCGCACCCCACATGTTCACGATCATGGAGAAATTCATGATGGACATGAGCAGAGGCAAAATTTCCAGTTTTCTGTACTCATTTTCCATATTGACAGCTTGCTACTCTGTTGTTGTAGAAGAAAATAACTCTCTTCTCTTTTCATTACTTTAGCAACCAATGTAGAGATACCGTAAACTGACTCCACTGGATCTGATTTTATCACTTGCAAAATTGGATTCATGTGCTGTGTGAACAAAGCCTAAAATGTTGAGGCTGAAGGGGAGCACTGAAAGAAAGAGAAAAACAAAAAAAAACAAAAAACACATTTGTGGATGTCACGTAGCACCAATTCAGGACAGCTGAATGTATTGCTTGCATTTTTTCTTTTTTACTGGATCACAGCAAAATGAAACAAAAATGCTTTTCCATTCTGTGCCCAACACCATAAAGGCCTTTTACAAAACATTTATACATTTTCTACTGACAGATCAATTATTCATTGCAGTTGTTCAATAAGACAATCTCAAGACTATTCCACTGTGAAAACTTTTAAGATCAGTCTATTTGTAAGATGAACCACAAATACAACATTCTTGTAATATTGCACTATGCTATTTAAATATCTGAAACCCTGTCTTCAAGAACATTCCAGTGCCTATGCTCAAGGTTATAGTGAGATCATCAGATAAAAAAAATAAAAATAAAAACCCAAATATACCTTAAAGATTAAACGCACAAACATAGATGTAAAAAGTATTATCAAATTGAAATTTGAACAAATTTTAAGTTATTTTTTCTGCCTGCAATCACCTGAATTTTATATTTGTTTTGATATAAAAACACTATTATTCATTTTGCATGTTTTAAAAACTAAAAATAAAAGACCAGCTGTAAAGGATTTTCGTTCGATAAGACAATGTTTATTTTCAAACAGGGAACATACATTTGTTTTGTGAAACGAGCTTTAAAAATTCATGTTCTGTACACATGTCTTTGTTTTCTACTAGCAGTGCATTTGTAACAATGTGTTATATTTACACTATGTTATAAATAATTGCAGGGGTGAAATAAAATGTTTCTCATTGACATTATTTGTTGTAAATACTTTTCTTTTGTGTGCGTGTGTGTTAAAAATATGAACGTATTCAAAGTCATGAGCAGTTATTTCTGTACAATTCAGAAAAATCGTGGAAATTGAGAACATATTAAAAAAAAAAAGAGAGACCACTCTAATGCCGAAATAGCAGATATCAATTATCTGAACCACAAACTGGTTCAAGAACAATCTACCCAGGAGTAAATCAATTCCAGTTGCTAATTCTCAGGCATATTACCCTTTATCAGCGCATGATCTGATTGAATCTTTAAATCCAGCGTAGACTAAAGAATTAGAAAAACAAACTCTGTGTTTTCAAGATCGTAGAATGATTGACAGATTTTTGTGTGTTTACAGCATCATGACATAAAAAAGGACCAAGAGATTTTGGATTACATCCAACTCATATCATTCAAGCAATAAAAAATTCTCAGTAGTATGGCTCTCAATGGGGAATAAATAGAATAAAATTAATTATATAAATACAGCTGTTAAAAATATTGCTTGGACAAAAGTGAGGTACTCCACCAGACTTTCGATACATGAGAACGGGTCTTCTGATTGATCAATTTGTCAGCAATTAAAGGGCGATTCATGTGGGGGGAGGACCGTTGGTGTAGCGCAACATGGGGTGGAATGACCGGGCAAAATTGTTGGAAAGGGTGCAGCTGTAGTCGTCTTCGGAAAGAGGGACCAGGCAGGCCAGCACTAGCAGCAGGATGAAGAGGAGATGGAGGGGAAAAGCAGCTCGGATTACCCGATAAAAGAAAGAGCGTTGAGGTGAGGGGTCACGCTTCCCTGGCCTGAAACAATGCAGAAAATCAGAGCCTTGCTTGACTGCTGCTCTCTTATCAAACCACATCACCTTCAAAACATAATGTTTCAGAGTATTGTGTATACAGTGGCCCCAAAGTGTATTCTGACACTTAAGCCACATTTTAAAGTGAAAGAATATACAGTACACTCACTGAGCACTTTATTAGAAACACTATGGTCTTAATAAAGTTCCCGATGTGGTCTTCTGCTGTTGTAGCCCATCCGTCTCAAGGTTCGACATGGGCATTCTGAGATGCTATTCTGCTCACTGCAATTGTACAGAGTGTTTATCTGAGTTACTGCAGCCTTTCTATCAGCTCGAACCAGTCTGACCATTCTCTGTTGACCTCTCTCATCAACAAGGCGTTTCCATCTGCAGAACTGCCGCTCACTGGATGTTTTTTTGTTTTTGGCACCATTCTGAGTAAACTCTAGAGACTGTTGTGTGTGAAAATCCCAGGAGATCAGCAGTTACAGAAATTTACAAAAAAAAGGGACAGAAATCCCATTCTGATGGTTGATGTGAACATTAACTGAAGGTCCTGACCCATATCTGCATGATTTTATGCACTGCAGCCACACGACTGGCTGATTAGATAATCGCATGAATAAGTAGGTGTACAGGTGTTCCTATTAAAGTGCCCAGTGAGTGTATTTGCATTATACAGCAAAATATCAAATCAAGTGCCATTTACAACACTTTTCAAGCAAAACATTTCTCAAAAAGAAGTTTGTTAGGATTCAAATGATAATATATATACACACACACACTGTATAGTTCAATATTAAGACAAAAATTATTAGGACATTTTCCCCACAAAAATAGCTAAAAAAGATAGTTCAGAGAACAGCTCTAGTGTATGCAGGTGTCACTTGACTTGATATTTTGTTATGGTCTTTATATTTGTTGGGGCCACTGAATGGGTCTGCTTTTCTCTTTTTTCCTAAAAATGTAACAAGACTAAATAAATGAAAATGGTTAATGTGTAGGCAGCTGTTAATCTGTACCTGGAGCATGAGGATTTCCTGTCTCCTGTTGCATCTGCTGTAGGCTCCTGCAAAAGCACAGAATGTAGATGAGATCAGCATCAGCACTGCACCAGAAATGAGCATTACTCACACCAGGTCCTATCTCTTTATATTAAGAGCTAATCAAATTCTGTTGTCATCCTTTAACCATTCTTTACAGTATGACTGAACATTATCTGCCATATCTTAGACCTTACAGTAAGATATTCCTCTGTTCTCCCACTATCAGTTTCAGCTGACCCCTGTGGTGAGGAGTGAACAGTTATACGGTGGTTTATTTAATTATATTTGTTTGTGCTCAATGCTAAATGGAATTAAATGAAAATGTTGCATCAGAGCTTCTTTGCTGTTGTCATGACACTGAGTATGGTCTTGATTGCTGTTGGCTGTACACTATAAATGATTATGCAAGGATGGTAAGACCCATACATTGCATGGAATCACAATTTAGTATGCAAACAAATGTAAGGAAAAAATACCAATTTCAAGTCAGTATGCAAATATTATGAAGGCACCATTGCTGTAGGTTCCCTTTTTAATGCTGAACATTTTATCAATGTAAAGTCAAAAGGAGATTTGGTAACACTTTACAATAAAGGTTCTACTTTAGTTAACATGAACTAACAATGAACAATACTTTTACAGCATTTATTCATTTTGGTTAATGTAAATTTCAGCATCTGCTAATATATTTTTAAAATCAAAAGTTGTATTTGTTAACATTAGTTAAATGAACAATTGTATTTTTATTAACTAACATTTATAAATGCTTTAAAAATATATTGTTTGTTCATAATACCTAATTCATTGACTAATGTTAACAAATGGAACCTTATTGTAAAGTGTTGTCGGAGATTTAAAACTTTAATAATACTTCTTAAAAAGTGTAAAAAAAAAAAAATAAAAATAAAAAATTAAAGGAATAGTTCAACCAAAAATGAAAATTCTCTCATTATTCACTTACCTTGATGCCATCCCTGTCTGTCTTTCTTCAGCAGAACACAAATGAAGATTTTTAGAAGATAGAGCTCTGTCAGGTCCTTATAATAGAAGTACACATGTGACAGCACTTTGTCCAAAAGTCATATTTAAGCAGCATAAAAGTAATCCACACGACTCCAGTTGATCAATGAATGTCTTCTGAAGCAAATCGATACATTTGTGTAAAAAATAGATATTTAAAACGTTATTAACTTTTAAAAAGTGCTTCCTGCTAGCAGCTGGCACGAAGCGTGATATAAGCGTGTTGGCGAGTTCACGTGAGAATTCGGAAGCGGCGCTTATTTACAACAGAAGAACGAATGTCACGCGAGAGTTTGGCCATTTGAAACTGCATCAGAGCCCTGGATGGAAGTGGCGATTTAAAGTTAAAACCGTTTTAATTATCGACTTGTTTCTTACATAAACTTATAGATTTGCTACAGAAGACATTCATTGATCGACTGGGGTCGTGTGGATTACTTTTATGTCTGCCAAAGAAAGACAGTCATACACATCTGGGATGGCATCAAGGTGAGTGAATAATGAGAGAATTTTCATTTTTGGGTGAACTATTCCTTTAAGTTGTTTGGAGTGAATTAATTACAGAAGTTTTAAAATATTTGTTTGAGGAATATTAATACAGTTCTGCCTTGCAAGCACTATAAAAAGCGTGTTCTCAGCTCATATTATTTTGCTGTAAAGGAATATAAAGTTCAATTTATGGTCTGTATGAATTTGCTCGGAAAAGATAAATGCCTTTGAGGTCATAAAACCTTCATGGTTCTAATAAAATGTTAAACTTTGCTGTACTTTTTTTTTTATTCACAGCAACCCATGTTGGCAGGGGTAGGAAAACCATAAACCATAGAGAAGCGTGTGCTGGCCTTTTAATCTTTTCTCTTTGTTGAGCATTTTAGTTGAGCAAAATGTACATTTTAGTGAAGTGTGAACATTTTTGGGATGTTAAAATACCTTCTCGGATCCCAGCCTAATATGCAGAGTCAACTATAAGTAAGCCATTTGTAGGCTTCCTGCAAATTCCTTCAAAAAGTACAAAAATGTAGGCTCCATCGTGCAGTCAAAACATTACTGTGTTTGTTTGAGCATCCCAACCAGCCTCACATAGCAAAATTAGCTCAGCCAACAGAGCGTAGTGGATCCAGAAGTAAAAATCCCATTCATTTTCTCCATAGGCGAATTTATATTTTACAATAACTTCTAAACCTTTAAAGAGCTCTGAGGTTGTGTCCCGAAGGTCATGTACCTTTGCCTTTTTGTCCAATTTTCAAATACTATTTTGCTTAAAATAAAAGTTGGTAATGTTGCGATTCACTTCGGAACTGGATGGTTTTGTTCATGGCTTAAAACTCTTTTATGCAGGATTTTATGAAGTGGGAAAAAATGGTGGGAAAAATACTTCTGGAACCAGGACAGCTGAAAAAGTGGGCAGGCACTGTTGTGCTCTATAGCATGAGTTTAGGGCAGGGCTATCTGTGTCTAACCAATGGAAGACAGGGGGTGTGTTCAGGAAACCTGTTTGAAAATCTTTTTTGCCATTTATTGTGATGCTATTGGCAAAGGAATTACGCATTTCACCTTTTCAGAATGCTCTTACCAATTGCTCCTGAATAGTGAGAAGATCCTGGTTGACCTGACATGATAGCAGACGTAGTTTGCTTCCGATGACATGGAGTTTTTCCCTTGCTTCAGTACTGTCCTCTCCCCCAGACTCCAGGAGCAGTTCGGAGGCGATCTCCTGCAGGGAGCCCACCTGCTTTTGTCTTTCCTGCAGCTCCTCAGCCAGAACCTGCCACCAGGGGGAGCAATATATTAAACAAAAGTATTCCTCTGCTGGGATTACATAAATGCAATGGACAACCTCTCATGCTTAAAAGAGCACAACAGTCTGGTTCCGGAGGTAAAAATCTGGTCCATGTTATTTCAACTTTATTTTTAGAAAAACATGTTTAATAGTGGAATTCGTGCTGAATAACTACACAACCCATGATCCTGCACAGAAAGATACACCAATCAGAACATCGCAACCAACAAAGCGTACCCGTGTATGAGGTCAGTCTTTCAAACTACTTATATATATTTGTATATATCTGAATATTTTGTAATATAAACTCTATTTGAAATTAAAACTCAATTTCTGAGTTTAAGGCACCAAATAATTTTTTTTTTTTCTTTTTTTTTTTTTGAAGAAACAACTGTCAGAGGGTTCTCTCTAACTCACCTTCAGTGTGTTCCTGTGTTCCTGTAACATGGAGAGCTGCACAGAAGGGTCGTGCATGTTCACCACGTAGCGTCTGCTCTCTGCATGGGCCAGCCATAGCAGTAGAGAGTGCACCATCTCATGAAACTCCTAAATGAAGGCAAACGTCAAAGATCAGTGGTAATATACCTTCAGTCTGGAATAATACAGTCACTTTCCAACCATGTTTTGTATAAATCTGTTACAAAGTTCTCACTTGACAATGTTCTAGTGTATTGCGTAGACTCCCCTCCCATTCCTCTAGGCCTTCACAAGCCTCTGTCCAGCGGCGATTCATGCTGCGCAGATCTTCCTTAAGCTCCTGAGCTCCTAGACCAGCCTCTTCCTGCAGCTCTCGCCCACCCAAATTCAGAGACAGCATCATGGTCTTATAGCGAGCAAATGCCTTCTGCATTTCCTGTGTAATGTGGAAATACAGAAGAGTATGAAACTTGAACTTAAACTTTAGTCTTTTAAGTTTAAATAAAAAATTATTACAATAAAGATATTTCTTTTTATGTCTCTGCATTTATAATCTGCTTTGTGCATCTTCAATAATTAAGCCATAAAGTATGAGAGCCTGCAGTGGAGTGCCTGCAACCTATTTATCCATGATTATGTTACGAAATAATACAAATATAAAAGGACACAAACTTACATTAAAGCATTATTTTATCAAGCAACTTCATTAAGTGCCATCCTTCTGCTAAAAGATATATTCCCTGGCATAACAGAATGATAACAACAATCCGCTATGGGTGCTGGGCAGTGATACAGTGAACAGGTGTTTTGTATCATAGTGGTTACTATATCATGGATTTAAACACAGCTGGAATGCTGTATTCACCAATCAGCATGCAGGACTGTAACTATCCATTTATATTTAATATCAAACATTAGAGGTTGACCGATATATCGGTTTTACCGATTAGTTGGTACACTGATTTACTGGTAAAATCGACGCAAATAGTTGCCGATATTTGTTCATTTTATTTTTATTTTTTTATTCCTCCATGTTCCTTAGTGGTCAAAACCTTTAATCTGGTAAATATATATATTCAACAAAAAGATTAATTTGGTGAATACTTAAATACAAAGCATGTAACAGAGCCAAAACTCTGTCACCATCAGTGTTTATGTACTAATTCACGATTATTAATGCAAAATGTTATAAAGAAAGACAGATATGACTATTAACTAGCGATCGCTGATGATCTACTGTTTAATGAATTACTGCTCATACAGCATTTATCAGCCCATATGACAATGTTTACTTTATAGTGATTCTATTGTAATACATTGTCAAGTAGATGGTTGTTAGAGTGTATGTTTTGTTTTCCTTGTGTTTTTTTATAAGCTGAAACCACAGACATTTCAAAATAAGAATCCCCGGTGTATTTCAGGCTTGTTTATAATTAAAAGTCTCACATTACGCACCAAATCTTATTTTTTTCTGGTTATTATTGGGATTTTGGTTGCACAACAAACATGCATTTGGGATTTTACTAATTTTGGACTCTTGCAGCCTCTATGTCTGTGCCTGTCACTGTAAGACAAGACTAAGAAATTTTTTTAACATTCAATAAATACATTTTAAAAACTATCAGCCGATTAATCGGTTATCTGACTTTTCCACCACCTTAGTTGTCAGTATCTGCAAAATCCACTATAGGTTGACCTCTATTAAATATAAGTATCTAGCACATAAACAGAGGCAAAGTCCAATTTAATGGCACATTAAAGTTTACAATGATTTTAAAGTTTTAATTTTATCATATAATTTCACTGATGATGTGAATGTGTGATTGGATGCTGATACAGTACAAAGAGCCCTATACTGTTGTGATGCTCACTTTAAGCTGTTTGACTCTTGCTTCTAAGAATTCGAGACTGACAGATGTCTCAGGCTTTTGCAATCGATCCAGCTCAGGGGTAACATGATCCAGCCAGGAAGTGATGTTGTTCAGGTCAGATGTCAGAAGCTGAGGGTCTCTAGTGCTGCACTGTTCCTTGCTCACAGCTTGTGCTTGTAGCAGCTCCCAGCGCTCTATTACTCCTGTTGAGAAAATTGTGAAAATACATCCTTTAGTTTACATTTATATGATAATCCATATAGACATCTACCTTGCCATCCATCTATCTAAACATCTACCCAACTTACTAACCATCCATCTACCCATCTAACTAACCATTCATCTATCTTCCCATCTACCTACCCATCTAACCAACCATCCATCTAACCATCTACCCAACCACACTTCTATCTACCCATCTACCTTACCATCCATCTACCTAAACATCTACCCAAATAACTAACCATTCATGTACATAACCATCCATTTACCCATCTAACCAACCATCCATCTAACCATCTACCCAATCACACATTTATCTATCATCTAACTATCCATCTACCCACCTAACTAACCATCCATCTACCCATCAATCTATCTTCCCATCTATTCATCTAACTAACCATTAATGTACATAATCATCCATCTACCTAAATATTTACTCTAACCATCCATCTACCCACCTAACCTTCCATCTACCCATCAATCTATCTTCCAGTGTACCTAACCATCTTACCCATGTAACTAACCATTAAATGTACCTAACCATTCATCTACCCATCTAACTAACCACCCATCTACCATCCATCTTCCAATCTACCTAACCATCCATCTACCTAAACATTTACCCAACTAACTAACCATTCATGTACCTAGCCATCCATCTACTCATCTAACCATCTATCTACCCATCTAACTAACCATCCATCTCCCTAAACATTTAACCAACTAACTAACCATCCATCTACCCATACATCTATCTTCCAATCTAACTAACCATCTATCTACCCATCTAACTAACCATCCATCTACCTTTCTATCTACCCAACCATCTACCCATCTAACAAACCACTCATGTACCTAACCATCCATCCACCCATCTAACTAACCATCCATCTACCTAAACATTTACCCATCTAACTACCATTCATGTCCCCAACCATCCATCTACCCATCTAACTAACCATCCATCTACCTACCTACCTACCTAAGCATTTACCCAACTAACTAACCTTCCATCTACCCATCCATCAATCTTCCCATCAGCCTAACCATCTACCCATCCAACTAGCCATTCATGTACCTAACATCCTACTCAAACTAACCATTCATCCATTTAAACATTTACCCAACTAACCATTCCTCTACCTAACCATCCAACGGCATATCTAACTAACCATCCATCTACCATCTAACTAACCATCCATCTACCTAAACATTTACCCAACTAACTATTCACATACCTAACCATCCATCTACCCATCTAACTAACCATCTATCTACCTAAACATTTACCCAACAAACTTACCATCCATTTACCCATCGAACTAACCATCCATCATCCTAAATATCTATCCAACTAACTAACTATTCATGTGCTTAACCATCCATCTACCTAAACATTTACCCAACTAGCTAACCATCCATCTACCTATCTAACATCCATCTACCTAAACATTTACCAACTAACCAACCATTCATGAACTATCCATCCGTCCAACTAACCATCCATCTCCCTAAAAATGTATCCAACTAACCATTCATCTACCCATCTATCTTCCTATCTACTTAACATCTACCCATTTAACTAACCATTCATGTACCTAACCATCCACCTAAACATTTACGCAACTAACCATTCATCTACCTAAACATCCATCTTCCCATCGACCTAACCATCTACCCACTTACAGTAACTAATCATCCATGTCCCTAATCATCTATCTACCCATCTATCCATTTAACCATTCACCTACATATCCATCTACCCATCTAACCAACCATCCATCTGACCATTTAACTATCCATCTGCCTATCTAACTAACCTTCCCCTTCTAACATACCCACTGAGCCTTTATGCTTTTAGACTTAAAGGAATAAGAAATTGTCCGCCTGTACAGTACATGCCATCTGCATCATGGTGTGTACCCAACTATTTGTTATGTGTCTTGTTGTATGACCAGACTTAGTTCTTAGGGTTCTGTCCTCCTGTGCACTGATAAAGTGTGTGTACCTGTCTGTTTGTCTGCAGTCTTGAGGCCAGTGAGGCCTTGTTCCTCCAGCTGTTCCTCATCATCCAGGATCATAGAAACTCTTTTCACACTCTTAATACTGCCACTGCACTCTGACATCAGCTGGACCTGCAGAGTGCACACACACACACACACACACACACACACACACACACACACACAAGCTCCATTAAAATCAAAAGTAAATGTATTTGGGAATCCGCATGTTTATGCTTGCAGTCATTGAGGAAAAACAAAATATGCAAATTTAGACCTGTAATGAATGCGTTTATGAAAGTGTTGGGTGGATTATGTTGGGAAAGTGTTTTTGGAAAATTAGAAGGAAGGACCTGAAGGCATATACTCACATAGTCCTGCTTATAGGGAGTGCTGGTATGTGCAGGTGAGGACGTTTCCAGGTGGAGAGATTTCCTTTCAGGCATGTTTTGAAAGTGCCAGTTCTGTCCTGTGAATGTGTGAGGGAGAGAGAGATTAAACTAGATGCTCAGCATAAATACTTACAAAACCCTAACAACGCACCCTAGTCCTTGCGTCATTTGGGCTGTGAGGGCAGAAATGCACACTATCAGAGGAATTGATTTTGCTTTTAAAGGTGTCATTATTTTACAATATTTGTTTTCCCAGAGGTCCACTTATGTTAAAAAATAGTCTTATTTTAGTTTTTCCTGACCTTCCTCTGAGCAGTCTGCTTTTTTTTTTTTTGCTGCTGTGCCTTTAATAAAAGCCCCTATCGCACGTGAAATGAATACTACCTCACCATGACGTACGTACGTTTTTTTTTTTAAAACTCAATTCTCGTGCATGAGCATGAAAGCTGCAGAGGGGTATGAGCAGGTGCATTGAGTCCAATGCCCACTCCTCCACTTCCTGAGATCTGAAAATGCATGCCTCTAAATCACAGAGCCACCCCACAGTGCCAAGGCTTTCAAGATCAGAGCACATAGCAAAACAGGGTTAAGGAGGACGAGTAATGTGGAAAATTAATGAGGTGTGGGAGAGTGTGACTGGACAGATGTGAAAGCACCAAAATAAGGTAAATAAGATTTTGCATACATGCCCATGTGCATGTAAAGGGACTAGAGCAGTCCGAATTAACACGTTAATGCATGAGTTTAACGCATTAATGTTTCTTAATCGCGATTAACACATTAAC
The DNA here is from genome assembly GCF_019703515.2 of Myxocyprinus asiaticus. Lineage (NCBI taxonomy): Eukaryota > Metazoa > Chordata > Actinopteri > Cypriniformes > Catostomidae > Myxocyprinus > Myxocyprinus asiaticus. The sequence continues at coordinate 21,802,006 of NC_059362.1, forward strand.
TGTTAATAAAGCATAAACCAGCATAAACATGCCTGGAGTCATTACACTGACAAACACCACAAATACACACAACAGCTGTGCCAGTGATCAAATGATGGAGAAAGGAGCTCTTGAAGCTATTTGTTGTACGAAACAAGCCCAGATGGGACTTGTGACAGAGATCAAGTATTTTGCAGCCTAAGTAAAGCGCATTTTAATTACCACCGTTTTTGTCTGCAAGCGCTTTTCATGTGAAGTTCAAAGCGGCCCTGACGCAGATCGTGAATGTGGCTTCACGATTGCTGTAACAAAGTGGATAGCCACAGTCTACCAACAGATTAATATTGTGGAGGATGAGAGTTTTAGAGATTTAAAGACTATTGCAATAAATATGCAACCTATGTGGGGACTAGTTCTTTCAACTAGTCAAACTCATGCTTAGACTTTGGGAAACGTTTAATGTTATTGAATAGGTGCAATTTTAGTGCATTTCTATCGTTATTCTGTGGAAAATGTTAATAAAGCATTATATTGTTACATATTGTTTTGTTATCTTTCCTAAGAAGGAAATAAATGCAAAATGCATCAGCACTTTTGAAATCTGTGATTAATTGCGATTAACTATGAAACAATTTGAGATTAATCGTGATTAATCACATTGTAATCGACTGACAGCACTAAAAGGAACATATGCAAAATGGATGACTACTCAGCAGCTTTTTTGTCAACTTGGTGATGAGGATTCTGGGCTTTCTATGACCTCTGTGTCTAGTGGAAGAGAGGTGGAATGAGTATACTAGCAGTATGACACCCCTAATCTCAAGTAGCTACAGTTTGGACTATCAGCTATAAATCAGATTTCCTTTGTAGATTATTCTGGCCTAAAACTGCCAACATTGATAGGAAGAAGCTGTCTGACCAACATATAAAGTGACCAACCACAGTTGTTTTTGTGTGACTTTTAGGAGTGGGCAAATCTGAAATCTGATGTAACAATGATGTAACTCAAACAAAACTCAACTTGAATAACTTTCAAAGATCTGACACCATGAACCTCGCAAACCATAATGGCGAATCCAGCACTTAGTACTTCCTCAGAAGTGCTCATAAATTTGTTTCCTAGTGGACTAATAAAAATCTGTGGACCCAGAATCTTGGAAATTACCTAAGCCAATCAAATGTGAGTTTACGATTTTGGGAAAGGTTTTACCATTTTTGTGTGCAATATGCATCAGAATGTTCATAACGGTCTGTGGGCATGCCTTCTGAGACCGAGACTATGACAACCCAAACCAGCAGTCACAGAAACTAGCCAGTGGAAAGGCCAGGAGCAAGCTGAGACTCTGTAGGGTGCAGGGTTAGAGTTATCAAGATGGCAGTTTCTTTATTTACCTGACAAGGCAGAGAAGAAAGCAGCTTCCTCATCCTCATCATGTGAAGAAGAGCCGCCAACATCCCCAGTGTGATCCCACTCCAGAGGGATGGAATCCACGCTGACAGGGGTTTCACGGCCCGAGCGCTCATGAGGTGGGGATAGCAGGCACATGGAGGGCTGGCTGGTAGTGGGGCTGCCCAGCGTCTCTCTGGACTTCTCACTGTCAAATAGCTCTGGCTGCTCTCGTAAAACCTGTTAAAGAGAGACGGTAAAATAAAACACTGTCATTAATACTATTAAAATATGATTTTCTTTTCTAAAACTCAAAAATAAGAGTCAAGTACAATAACATGTTTATACTCTTGGTACTCGCAGGCCTTTTTATTATTACTACAGTGCTGCTGGCCAATCAGAATTAACACACACGATAAAGGCCCTGTTTCAAATGACACACTAAGCCCTTGCATGCTCCTATGAGTCCCCACTTTGGTGATGATAAGCTACATTGTAGAGTAGTAGTCTGTTCTGGAGTACGCAGTGAGAGCACCCTTCAAAATCATAAAAAATAACAAATGGGACATCCTATGGTCTTGTGGACTTCACAGAACTCACAAGTGAGGGCCATCGCAAGAAGGGACTAAAAATTAAATGCTTTTTATTTCGGTCCGTTCTGAGCACTTTATTTTTACGTTTGAGTTCCGGCATTCCACAGCCTCTTCCAAATGGTAATCAGTTAGAGCGAAATACAAGAACGGTTCTTAATGAGAAGAATGGCTATATAAAATAACGTCTTTTAAAATACATGTATTAAAAAATATATCCTCCAAAATATTTTAAATATTTAAAAGAAATATACATTTGGCCATTTAAAATCAATTAATGGCCTAAATCTGTCTCTCCTTCACACATTGAGTGGGCATGTTTGGACTAAACATCACCTTATACAGGCCAAATTATTTTTATTTTTTTAACCCTTGGTGTTCCCACAGACAGTGCATGCACAGGCCATGTTCTTCTGAAGCCAATAAAGTCCAGAATCTACTTTATATTGATTTAATAACCAACACTGGGGTAAAACCGAAGGGGGCACACACTCATTGTCCTTGGCACTATTAGCTTATTACAGTTAAAGTGCCAAGAGTAATGAGTGTGTGTTCCCTTCTGTTTTATTTCTTATTATAGCCATATGAAACCGAACATTATCACAAATTTAGGCCTAAATAAAAAAAAAATTAAAAAAAACTGTATGGATGATTTCATTTTAATTACAGAACTGCTTCTCAGTCAAAACCCAGCAGCATCAAATCCATATTAATGCATAATATCTAACAATAATACATTGAAGACTTGGACACAACTTAGAAATGTACTTTTCACCAATAATATTTTACTTGTATCGCACATGCATGTTAAGTAATTATATATAGTTGTAAAAAAGGTCTTTAGAATTTCATAGTAAGCTACATCCAACAAAGTGCAATAAGGCAAAGAAATGTGTGATACAGAAGATGTGTTTCCTTTAGGATCAAAGCACATGCTTATGCTCTACTAAAAAGTAGAAGCCTAAAAAAGAGAGAAGTGATCTAATTCAGAAAATATACTGTGAAAAACCCTTTGGTCTTTGATTTCATGAAAAAAAAAAAATTACCTAAATGAAAGTAACCAATTATTAATTGGTTATTAACTGGTTACCAGCATTCAATAATAACATTTTCAATCTGAAACTATTAAAGGGACTTCATTCCCATTTTCGGATACATTCTGCAAAAAATAAAAAGAAAACCGTTTTTTGTTTTCGTTCCTTGAACCGTTTTTAGTCCCTGATCGCAAGTAAGCAAGACTGCAAATGAACACAAAGTCAACCATTTGGGAAAGGATCAAAATAAGGCATAGATATGAGGATGGCTGAACATTCAGAGAGGGGTGGGCCTTTTTTTTTTTCTTGTCAAATGGAGTGTGAAAGTGCATATGTCTTCTTTGTGTGACGGTGTTATGTCACAGTTTAAAGATAAGAAGAAATCAAGCACACAACGTGTTGTTTTTTTAAAGGTCGCAAGCAAAAGAAATTTGTCAACTTGCCCCTTTAATTGACTAAAGTTGAATCTGGCATATAAGAGACAAAATGTATGTGTAGCGGTGAGCTTACAGTACCGGTCTGAGGTTGGTGAGACGCTGGTAGAATCGAGCCACTCTGCCGAACACCTCCTGACAGTACGTGTGCAGTTCCTCCAGCTCATCTTCAATCACAACAGCATCTTGAGGAGAGCTCTTCTGAATCAGACCCTCCCCAAACACTATCAAAGCATCAATCTTGTTGGTGTTCAGAGTGATCTCCTTCTTAAAACTCTGGAGGAGAGAAAGAGGGTTCAATTAGGTTCAATCCAATAAATTCAACTAAAACATAAATTTGACCTAGTCCAAACTCTGTGGAACTGCATGGTTTAGAGATCTTGTTGTCTAACCTTGAGCTGTTTCATCTTATCTTGGAGGTCGCTTTCAGAGAAGTGCTCCACGTTGGTCAGCTGAAGGTCAATATCAGTCAGCCAGATGAGGAGACTCTCGCGGGTTCCCTCAAACTCTTCTCTCTGACTCGTGAAATGCTAAATGAGTAAGTGAAAGAGGTAGCGACAGAAAATGTGTGAAGAGAAGGCCAATAGGAAGCAAAAGTAAGGAGAGGTTTGTAAAAATCATTATGTAAGATGTGATTTGAGTAGGTTACACTACAGTGTGTTACAAGCAAATATAAATGCTTTGATGCATATAAAGTGTCACTCTGTGTCATTACCCTGAGTCTGCGCAGTATGGCAGCCACTCTCCTCTGGAGTGCGTCCCAGCGCTGGTTACCTTGGTGCACCATGGCCCTGAGTCTACTGGCTGCATCGGTGCGGTTCTCTCGGGCCAGACGCCTGTACTGGTTATTAATGATCTCCAGCTGGGTCAGACTCTCATGTACCTGCCTTTGAAAGGCCTAAAACAACAAAGAAATGATAATCTATTTAAGAACCGCCGCTATATTCCATTGGTAAATTAAGGCTGGAAATTTCCATTATATTCATAAATTCCCCCTTGTAAATCTCTTTAGATCTCAAGCTCCACATAAACAGAGCAAGTGTATATTTAACTTAAGAAAAACAGAAATATGCATATGTATCTTACATGTACTGTCTACTTGTGTATCTGAATGTTACTACTATGTCCTGACAGAAGGAAAAGGTTTGTTTTATAAATATATAATCTTTTATAAAGTTTTACATCTGTGCCCTTTGTCAACATCGTCAGATATTTATGAAGAAACAAAAACAAATCAGGCAATATCAAATTAAGCCTTCATCCTGAATGTCCACTTTCCACATTTCACCTGCTATATGTTCACCAAGGTCAGTCATGAGTTTTATTTTACACCATATTTTAACACCATATTACTGTAGTAACACCATGGTTACTAAAATATTACTAGAGTAAAACCATGGTTAATTGTTCACGGATCAAACCTTTCTCTCAACCTCCCGACCTTCACCAAGACCAAATCACTGCAAGGCAATAAACCTTTATATTAATTTTCATTTATTATTATTATAAGTAGTATTAAAGGAAATAATTCAAAGTGGAGACAGGAAACAGGATGGGAAAAAGTGTGACAAACGGGGAAATGGTACCCGGGTTGTCCACGTAAAAAAAGCACATCCACGTCTTTACACATTACGCAACTGCAACAACACTTGGGGGTGTAGCTTGTCTTCAATTTCTGTTTTTCCACCAGACTATTGGAGTACACATAACCACACTGTGTGGCAGGTTGTTGTTTTTGTTGTCGTTTATAGTTTTAGGTAATTGTTTTTAGGTCATTTTATGTGTCACAACTATGATTTGTCAACTCTGTAAAGAAACTGTTTGGCATTTTTAAATAATTTCCCTAATTTAAAGTAGGTCCTCTTAGTATCAAGCAACACCAGAAATACTAAATGGCTACCGCATTTGTGATACATATGTGATATGCAAAATACAGTTATTTTGTTACCTCATATTTCTTGAGCTCCTCTTTGGCCTCAGTGTACAGGACCTCTGATGAATTGGGTTCAGCAGCAGTGTGCTCAGCTACAATCAGACAGTTCTCAAATAGAGTGTAATCCTCCTGAAACTTACACCACAGCCCCCACGTCTCCTCAACCCTGCAGGGAGAGATGAGTGATTAAAAAACAAACAAGTTTATTACATTTTAATACAGCTAACAAAAGCACTTATTCAGTGCAGAAAACCTATTTTGTTCAGACTTCATCCCTATGGAGGGATGCAACAGAATGATTAAACATCAGTGAGCCGTGCTATTGTGATTGATTTTGGACCCATCTAGATTAACAGCCATACCTGAGCCTCCTCTCCAGGGACACAGAGCAGATATTTCTCCAGCGCTGGTCCAAGCTGTGTGTGGTCTGCAGAATGGATTCATTCTCTCCATCGCTGCTGCAGGCATCTTCATCATGGAGAAGAACTTCACACAGGGTGAGCACAGATGCCACCCTCTCAGTGTGTTGCTCGATGTCACGCTGCAGGTCCTAAACATGCACACATGTCACTTTATCTAATAGGTATCCAATCTAAATGTAATGGAAAATAGTCTCCTTTCAAATTATTCAAGAGGACAGTATGAAACCTCCTGAAACAGCAATTAAACAGTTCAACATTGTGGGTGAAATATATAAAAAGGGATAATGAAGGGTATGAAATATATATATTTATTCATTTGAACAAACAGACTGGTATTTCAGTTGATTGAACCAGGATTTTGCATACTCACTGAGCACTTTATTAGGAACACTATGGTCCTAATAAAGTGCCTGGCATGGCTTTTGTAGCCCATCCGTCTCAAGGTTTGACGTGTTGTGCATTCTGAGATATAATTCTGCTCACTACAATTGTACCGAGGGGTTATCTGAGTTACTGTAGCCTTTCTGTCAGTTCAAACCAGTCTGGCCATTCTCCGTTGATCTCTCTCATCAACAAGGCATTTCAGTCCGCAGAACTGCCGCTCACTGGATGTTTTTTGTTTTTGGCACCATTCGGAGTAAATTCTAGAGACTGTTGTGCGTGAAAATCCAAGGAGATCAGCAGTTACAGAAATACTCAAACCAGCCCGTCTGGAACCAACAAACATGCCACAGTCGATATCACTGAGATCACATTTTTTCCCCATTCTGATGGTTTTTATGAAAATGAAATGAAGCTCCTGACCTGTATCTGCATGATTTTATGTATTGCACTGCTGCCACACTATTGGCTGAATAGATAATCGCATGAATAAGTAGGTGTACAGGTGTTCCTAATAAAGTGCTCAGTGAGTTTATATTGATGAAATCACTGAATACATACAAATGCTCCACTTTGGCACTGGTAGTCCAGAAAATTAACGCTTTACTCAATTTCTCTTCACTTTTCACTCAAATTGAAAATGCCCAAAAAGTACTGTTTCCTGTAGATTATTCGACATTCGGTCTTTAAATATTCATCAGGATTGTTGGATTAGGAAAAACTCAGGATTTCACATAAATTATGATATTTCACAGATCACTGTAATTGTTATCATGTCTGCTCTAATACAGTGTTGGGTAAATTACTTAAAATTAGTAATCCATTACAAGTTACAGGGCATATTTCATGTATTCTACATAAATAATATATTAGAAATAAGCATAACCCTATAATGTATTTAAAAGTAATTAAATTAGTTGAAAGTCAGTAACTGTAATCTGATTACAATAATTTAAAATGTAAGGAATTACACTGCTTTTACTAAAACGTAATTATTTTACAGTTACTTATAACTTTGTAATTGGATTACACACAACGTGCCTAATTTTGTTTTAAAGGTCTCATACAATAGATTTACATGCATCCAAGGTCAAAAAACACTTTAATTTGCTCATCATTTAAATTGCAGCATTACCTTTTTTTTCTCCAGTGTCAAAAACGACTCGTTCAATGATCCGTTCTAAAGGATTCATTCTAAATTCCTCCTTTCAGAGAGCCTACTCTGCTCTGATTGGTCAGATGTCCCAGTCTGTTGTGATTGGTCTATCGCTTAGTGTAGTGTTTGAGGGCGGGTAAAAGCTGTTCGCGAGCAGCCAGTGAAGACCAGAGGCAGGTTTTTTGTTACCAAATTACATAGGTTAGTACAGGAAGTAAGTCTGGAATTACTAACGACTCGTTTCAGGTGTTCAGAATCGGTTCTTTCTTTTGGGAGTCAATAACTCCATTTGTCGTGCACTTTGATTTTTGAAACTTTGCAGACTTTTTTTACATTCACAAACAGCTACATAACACACTACATGAAAGGTAATATTTGAAAAACAATAACAGGTGCTCTTTAACACACATTATATATTACTTAAAAGATTATAAAATATGCAGATCTGCATATATCCACAATTGAAATCTTCTGCTCAAAAGAACCCAGAAGAGCGGTGTCCTGTGGTATGACCTGTGATGTACATAATATTTTTTACATCTCTAGATATGCTGACCTGCTGTTCTGCCAGCTTCTTCTGGATCTCATCTCTGTGGCAGACACTGTAGTGAATTGGTTTGGCCAGCTCTGCCTCAATGCGGCTGAGCCAAGAACGAAGGTTATTCATGTTCTTATCCAATTGCTGCACTGTCACAAGTGTCTCCGTCAGCTTTTTTACCCTGAGAGGACAAAGAGAGAGAGAGCGAGAGAGAGAGAGAGAGAGAGAGAGAGAGATTTAGAGCCCTGACTATTCTAAAAAAAAAAAGTGACAATAGCTACACTTGGAAATAATAATAATAATAATAATAATACCATAAATTCAAGTTCTGCTATCATGATAATAATTTCATTTCCTTGAAGTTAAAAATGGACAAATAAACAAATAACAAATATATATCATTTTGAGCCATTTTTAAGAAATATTGCATAGTAGCCTCAGATGCAGACATTATAAATCATTCAAGTAAGTTTGCTTTGCTATTTGAGATTGTGTACTTTGGCTGGAACCCAATGAAATCCCTGTCAAAGTTCACCACTCTACACTTGGCATGAAAACACAGCTGGATGAAGGTCTGATAACCTCAGGTCAGAAGACACCAAAACACAGACAAAGGGTGTGTTAGTGCTTGACCACGAGGCAACCCATTGCGTTGTTTCACTGAGCACTTACCGCATGGTCTCTCAAACTGCCTGAGCAGCCATACCTGCAGATGGCTGACTGCGATTATAGCATGCCTGGGTACATAATGTCCCCTGGCCCCATTGTGCCCCTGTTCATAAGAGCTAATGTGAGGTGACAGACCACTGCCCTCCACCACCCCCTCCTTCCAACTGTATATATGTAGAGGGGCTAGGACAGGCTACAGAAGCCTGAACATGCCATATGGCAAAGCCGAAGCCAACAAAACTAGTGAAGGCTACGTTAATTAACCCCTGCTTCCAGTATTAGCACCATCTGGCTGTTTAAGAGCACATCAAAAAAAAAAAAAAACGCAGAACTGACCAAATACACAAGAGCCTAGTGAGGTCACAGACAAGAATGGAAAACTCTAAAATGCAGAATACTTTTCAGCTTATAATAGGCCTACTTTGTTCAGGGCCATCACATGATTGATATACTTAACGTACAAATTTTCAATTGACTGGATGATTACTAGAGCATATTCCAGTTGTGGTAACCTCAACTATCCAAGACACTAAGGAAGTAAAACAACATGTATCAAATGTTGAAGGTATGAGTACATGGAACACACAGGCTGAAGACTCACATCTTATAACGTTACTTGGATTTAAAAATATATAAATAATATATATACACAAAATAGATAAGAAAATAGATTTATTTATAACAAATAGGGGCGAGAGGGACAGAGAAAATAAATAAAATAGGGGAGAGAGGGGTAAGCTGTGCCACATTTTACTTTAAATATATCAGGTTCAATACAAGTTAAGCTCAACCGCATTTGTGGCATAATGTTGATAACCACAAAAATTATTTGGACACGCCCCTGCTTTTCTTTTAAAAAGCCAAAATCTTGGTTACTGTGTGGCACATATGATGGAATTTAATGTTGCCCATTTCTGAGGGTTTAAAAAGGCAGAAACATAAAGCTAAACATTTTTTTTTTTATCAGAGCACACATTAAATCTTCTGATAAAACTTGTGTATTATTTTAGCTGTAAAGTTGTTTAAATCATCGTTTTTACAGTCATTTTAGGGTTTTATAGTTTGCGGCGTTAAGGGCAGTGACACTGAACTTTGAGCAAGCACATTTTTTTCTAATTGACGGATCAGTTCACCAAGCTTGAACTTTGGTTCGCAGCGTCGTACAAAATTTCTTCACATGAGCTTACGTTTCCGGTCTCCCGTGTTCAGATGCGTTTGATTGGGAGTGAATGTAGCGCGAAGTGCAGTGTAACCGCCCCTTTACGTCGTCATAGCAACGCAGTTGTAAAATTGGCTATAACATAACACAGAAAAGGTAAACGAGCAATTTTATTACACTTTTATCATTGTAACATGCATATTGTTTATGTCTTGTCGCTATACTTTTGAAACAGTAATTTGACATTTACAGATTGGCCCCATTCACTTCCATTGTAAGAGCTTCACTGTAACCCAGATTTTCTTTATTTAAAGAAAAGGACGGAAAAGTCTAAAGTAATTTTTGTTTCAACATACTGCCACAAATGCTGTCGACTGAGCTGAGCTAGTTTTGAACACGGAATAATCCTTTAAATTGTCCTCTTAACAAGGAGAATGTAAAAGATGAAGGTAAAACTGACTCCAACTTTTCAGGATATCTGTCATTAACAGCAGGAGTCTATAATATAATAACATAGCAGCCATACCAGCTAACATTTAATAATTATGCATATGGTAGGGTAAAGGTTATCATGTCAAGGCATTAAAGTTTAATCATTTTTGGAATATGTGAATTATTTGCATTTCTAATAAAAATGACCATGAATAGGTAAATAATAATAATAATAATAATAATAATTAATTATGCGCAATCCCATTCCACAGTCTTATTTTGCTGCACATTTTCACAAATCAGCAAGAAAAAGGTTGAATATTCAGATAGCTTTAATACTAATAGTATTTGTTATAATAGTAAATGTTGCCCCCAAGTGTAAGAACTATAAGGATTAGCTGACACAGCTTACCCAAAAGCAGCTGATACACTTTACCCCACAGCTACCATTCCACATGGAAATAAAAACGCGTATCCCTTTTCTCATGTGCATCTCTCAATCAAAGGCATCTGTACATGATATCTGGATATATGACATGACATGACTTTTTGTCTAGGAAAATAACTTTCTGAATTGCATGCTTGCCCTCTGTTGATCACAACCGTTTCATATGCAAAACTAAAGCACTTTTTCTAAATCACTCTGTATAAAAGCATCTGTTAATGTCTCCAATGGAAATATAGTCTAATTACAGGATTTGTTATCAATAAATGGATCTGAATCAATGAATGTATCATGAGTGAAAACCAGAAATGATGCAGGAAAAGTCTTTTAAACAAAAAAGATCTTTGATCACTCAAGACACACTGTAAAAAATTACTGTAAATTTACGGCCAAATTCCTACAGCAATCTACTGTGATTCTTAAATACAATAGTTTGCTGTTAAAAATGTTGCATTCTGGGAGATCAAGAGCAGGCTCACTGTGAAGTGACTAGTTTTACGGTAAATAGCTGTTCTATGCAAGGCATTAAGGGAAAATGAAAATTTTAAATCGTGATATCATCTTGGTGAAAGCTATAGTGACATTTTGAAACTTATATTTTAATTAAAAATATATTTTAAGAAAAACAAGTTGTTGCACTGTGCTACTTGGAAGACAAAACCTAAGGTCAGACTGAATGTCTGATCCTACCTTATAAATGGCACTATATGTGGCAATAGTGATGCATTACACATAAAAGCAAAAACACTAAAGGATATTAGAGCAAAATGATATCAGCATATTTAGTGTTTGGGGGAGGTGATGTTGGATGGGTCAAGGAGGCAGATTTCACCACCTTTAGTGAGCTGCTGTAGCCCTCATTTACATGTTACCCCTATGCATTGCATAACTTGCATATGGCTTTTGCACTTCTGCAAGTCACACACAGAAATCAACTCTCAGCATACAAAATGCAACAATGGTGACAATTAACAAACATACTTTTACGTAAAAAAGGAAAAGCTGAACATCAAAATGCAAGTAACTTAGACTACAACAAAAACAATGTCAAAATAAACCAGCAAATAGTAAAAAATTGAAATAAATTCTTCATGTCACAGTGCATGCTGGGAACATAGCTGTTAATTTCAACAACAGTAGACAGTATGTAATTTAACAGCAATATGCTGCTAAAATGCAGTTGTATACTGTAGCTGTTAAAACAGTATCTTGCTATTAATTTCAAGAACGGTAACACCGTATTTGTACAGTATAATGCTGGCAACCACAGCTGCCAGTAGTTTACTGTTTTTTTACAGGATTATTTTTTACATTGTACAAACGATCAGCCGTTAATCAGGAAGATACAGCGCAACAAAAGCAAACACCAGGCAAAAAAGAAGAAAATCTAGAAACTAACAAATAAATAATGTCCCAAAAAAAAATTTTGGGCAATAAATCCTCAAAATCTTCTTTTTAGTACAGGCCAGAGAGGCTCATTTATCAGCAATAATCCTGCACATATCCTGTCCTTGTTTTTTGCTCACCTGGCTTCAATGTGGTCGAACAGGTGCTGCCAGCGGTCGTTGACATCACGTAAGGCCCCGTGGATCTCTGCCTCTTTCGTTTTGTCACTGGCCAATAAGAGCTGCTCACCCAGCTGCTTGAGGTGGCTCTTGTTCTCGCTGAAGAGGTTAATCTCCTCCATGCAATCCTGAAGAGAGAAAGGGCACAATAAGCAGCAGTATATCCTGGCAGGGCCTCTCATGTGTTTTTCTCATTAACACACCGAGCCCAAACAAAACCAACTAACTCCACTTTGTCTCTGGATGGATCTGACAGCTGTCCAAACCATGTCCTTTCTCTCAGCATGGCCCCTCTTTAAAAACACAGCATTTTCAAGACAAAAATCTCCTCCATTTGTATTAGGGAGGAACAATTGTTTACACTGACCTCTCGGCCGCCAAAATCCTTTTCATTTTTCCTTTCTCTGGCCTTCAATACTTTCTCTACTGTTTTAGATGGTTCACCTGTTTTGTTTGGTCTGGCTCACTTTGATCAGCAGGTCTCTAGCTGTTGCCAGTAACGATGTTGTTGGGAGATAATGTCCCTCCTTCTGGTGTGTGTGATCATTAGTGACATGGCCAAAAACGGTAAACTATGTGCTAATGACTGCAGTGTTTGACGAGTGAGAGAAACTGCATATGAGGCCATTGTTGAAGAACAAAGAGGTAAACAAATGAACAAGCAGTTAAGCAGTACAGCTCTCTGCCCTCAATTCTATAGTACATACAGTAAAATAGAATAGAGCTAATCTCTATTAGTGCTTTTTGAGAAAGAATTCCTATGTACTAGTTGAAACTGACGTACAATATGTCTAGGAGAATGGATACTAACGTTATTACTGAAATCAACTTTTTAGAATATGTAAACATTTGAGTAAAAGGCCAGATTTCATGCCATCCATTGAAGCACACAGGATGCTTTTGGGAACTTTCTGAGATCATGCTGGGATGACGTGAATCATCAGGTTTTGCACAAACTTGGAGTCCATGCATGTTGGAATGCATGCTGTCACTGAAGCAAAAAGGGGACAACTATGGTAAATATTATGCAAATGGATAAAATGAAGCCTTAGTACAATGTAAAATCTGTGGGGCATCCCTTGGGAACATTTAAGCATGCTGCTCATTTGAGATGGCTTTAATCCTTCATAGATACTCACAATACCATATACCATTATCCCATATTACTGACCTACTTAAGCTCCTTAACGTACAAGAATAAACTCGCTATGACAAAGGCACCTAAGCATACCAATATGATGTCTTTGTCTGAAACCTACCTTAAACTTTTAACTGGGCATTATGTAACCACAAAAAACAAACACTCATATACAGGTAAATTTATCTGTGCTGATGTATTAAAGGAATATTCTGTGTTAAATACAAGTTAAGACAATTTTTGGAGAGTTTAAAAGACAGAAATATAATTATTTTGTTAAAACTTGTTTATTACAGTGTTTATGGTAACATTGGATATAACTGTACACAGAAAAGGTTAGCAAGTGATTTTATCACCCTGAAATCATGTTAACATGCATATTGTTTTAGTCTTGTGGCTATACATTTGTCTTGTGGCTATAGTAATCAACATTATGCCACAAATACTGTCGATTGAGCTTAACTTGTATTAAACCCAGAATTTTCCTTTAACACATAGCAATGACATCCTGGTCTGTTTAAGGGTAAAAATATAACCAATGACACTGTACCTTTTTAAGTTTCTCCACCATTTCCTCAATACTAAGGTTTTCGCCTCGGTGAGCCACCTTTTTCTCCATCTGTGTCAGCCAATCACAGAGCTCTTTGTTCTTATCGTTGAAAATGATCCAGGCGTTCAGGCGATCAGCTATCTCCTGTTTGCGAAGTGACACCTACACCCAAGAAATAGAGGAGAGGGTTAAAATGCAACTCAGTATGACAAAAACATTGACGAATAATAGGTATGTTACTGAACATTTTAAGCTCAGGAATGTTTAAAGGCTCTAATTGTTTTGATCTGGATTTTAAAGGTGTTGTTTCATTTTTTATGTTAAAATACTTTCTCCTATTAATATGCAGATACAACAATAAGCCAATCGTAGGTTGATTCCTCCAAAAAGTGACAGCATTGATGCTCTTTCAAAACATTGCTCTGTTTGGTTAGACATGCCAACTAGCCTGACACAGCCTCTTTGGCTCAACCAACAGCATGAATACCTATTTGGCCGACCAATTGCAGCGCAGGGGAGTGTTCAGAAAACCTGTAATTATTTTTGCCATTCCATTTGGTGCCGCTAGTAGTATAGAAATTACACACTTCACTTTTAAAGAGCAAAAAAAAAAATATGTGCATGTTGTGCAGGTTAATAAACACTATCTGCTGATTTATCACACTGTTAACAAGATTTTAAATGCATCTAAAAAAAAGAAAAAAAAAAAAAAAGCTTATTTTTCTCTCTGACTAGTTTTAGAGGCAATATTTCCACATAAAGGTGCACGCCGTAATTTTATTAAATTTGTTGTCTTGGACTTACACTGACACCTTGTGGTGTGGATGCAGCATCATGCAAAAACGGTAGTTTTCAGTTACCAATGCCATTGTAGAAATGTACTATTCACAGTCAGCCATGATTAATTTAATCCATGAATGAAAGTGTCAAATAACAGGACGGTTACTGTGATTAAGTGAGTAGTATTTGGCAGGTCATGTAATTCTAACATGGCAGCACCCATGTGCGGACCCTCTCCATGTAGAATAAAATAGCTTTTATAAGGTAACTGATATGACTGCGGTCTTCATCTCATTTGAGTGCTCATGATTTTATACATATGTATCAAAATTACTATTAATTTCTTTAGGATTACAACTTTTTAAAATGAGGAAAATAAAATTTCACTTTTAAGAGCTCCAGAAATAGGCCTAGAGAAAAACTTGCACTCTTTGAAGTTTAAAAAGTGCTCTTGAACTGACAGGCCTGTTCACAACCCTAATTCAAATTAAATACCAGTAAACTTCAAAATAATTCAATCCAAAGGTTTTGGGTTACAACTACACAATGTTATTCTTTAAAAGCCAAGCACAATGAAAGGCAGGCCAGTGTGAAACAGAACTCTTACAGTAGGCCCCAAATGTCCAATATCTGAAAGGCTTTTAACAAAACCCTCGTCTCATGCAGTGAGATTGATTACTGAACTGTTAAGCAAAGAGTACAGAGCAGAACTTTCAAGGCCCCCTTGCTTTAACTGCTTTCTGTCAGTGTCTATTAATATGTACCAACTTCAAGACACATCAGGGAACATGGGCAATGCTTTGTACTTCCCTTCTGTTCATTTCATTCTGAGATTGCAGTAGCTAGCATGCACTCTTTTAAAAAGAAAAATAGCATTTTCCACACCACATTCCTCAGTGAAGGCTATATGTTTTCCTTGGTCCATTAATGTCATGCTTATGGCTGTAAGAACGCAAAGGCCAGTTTTAACAGTGATTTTATCATGAATAAATGGTGTTCTAACACCTAAAGCCCTCTTACTAGTGGCAAAAAATACTGTAACGCTCAGACTAGAGTGGCTTATTGCATTAATATGCTAATATGATAATAAGACACCAATGTTCAATAGGGAGTTCCATTTGTAATTAAGAATTGTTGGAGTAAACAATTCTTCTGCTAAGTTATATAGTTCATTATCCTAATTTCAGGCTGTTTGCTGTTGTCAAGCAACATAGAAACCTGGCAGATTAATAAACTGTAGAATGTGTGGTCACAGAACACAGGTGTGTGCTTATAGTAATTTTACAATGGCTTTGAACCTGGATATTCTGATCAGAATTTAAAGACAGAACTACAGTATCTGTTTTATAATGTGACATTGAAGTTTTTCTTTTTAACAACACTGTCATATGGTGGTGGCTAAAGGTATTAAACGGATAGTTCACCCAAAAATGAAAATTCATCATTTACTCACCTTCATGATGTTCCAAACCCATTTGACGTTCTTCTGTTGAATACAAATGTAAGGCAGTATGGTAGTCGCAGTCGCCATTTACTTTCATTGCATCTTTATTCCATGCAATGAATGTTGACTGAGGCTATCATTTTGTCTCAAATCTATTTTTAAGTGCCATGAAAGAAAGAAAGGCACACAGGTTTGGAGCAACACAAGAGTGAGTAAATAATGACAGATTTTTTTTATTTTAATTTTTCAATTCTTTGTTGTTGAACACATTATGTATGCATTTCCTTGAGAACACAAGCCTTAAGGTGTTCTTCTTAACACAGAAGATCTGCTCCGAGAAAAAAAAAAGAGCAAGGCCTAGCTTTGCCATCTGTCATTCATTCCAGGACGAGTCCACCTGCAACCTGTTGGCTGCAGACACTGACGTGCATGCAGACTGACCTCACTGGCTTCTAGCCAGAGTTTCAAATAAAGGCACAAAAACAAACTGACAACAACAACTTCATAAACAGAAAAAACGGTTCACTAAACAAGGCTCCCTATGTAGTCTGTTGAAAAGTCCAAGGGTTGGATGTAGGCCATGCGATGATCTGTACTAAATGTGGCTTTTCAGTTTTAATTGCTCTGGCTGTTTACAGTTACAAGAGCAACTCCATTCAAACATCAGAGAGCCATTCAACTTCTTAATGACGACAGGGTGGACACCTGCGCTCTTCACCCGATCAAGATAATCTTTGAAAACCCCTTAGCTCCTACTGTGCATGAGAAGAAACTTTAAAACATTTTTTTAGATACAGCTGTCTTGTTATTTATTGAAATATTTACAGAATTAATTATTGAGATGCATATTAACATATTATTAATATGTTATAATACTGTTTAATTATATATAAATGTATACTGACTCCAAAAAGTATTTGGACACGTAAGCTACACTAAAAAAAAAATAGATGTATTTCCATTATATAACAAAATGTGAAACCAAGTGTAATTTTTTATCAAAGAATTATTGCACAAAAATGCTTTTTAAACCAAACATTTAACAAAAAACGCTTGTTAGGTTTCAAATTATAAAAAAATAGATAGATTGTTTCAAATGAAGACCAAAAGTTTTTTTTTAGACACATTTTGGTGGTCAAGCTTTGTGGAAAACTATACCTGTAGATGGACTATACCTTAAACGGGAACTCACTTTATACAGTACATCCACTAAAAATATGTAATTGGCTGTTTTCAGTTTTAAAATAAGGTATACAGTACACAGTAGTCCCAAAAAGTATTTGGACCCTTCTGTCACACTTTAAAATGTCACTGCATTAGATGCCTAATATCCAACCAAGTGCATATAAATGATGCTGGAGCTAGTCTCAGTACTAACTTAACTTTTATGAAGAATTCTTTGCCATGTAATGATATGACATTCTGACATTTTAATGTGTGACTAGTGTCCAAAAGTGTCCAAACACTTTTGGGTCCACCGTATATACTTTAAGAATATTACTAAAATCAGCAAATGTAATTTGTTTACTTTGAGAATTTTAAGGCAAACCAACAGGTGGAATGACTTTTGCTTTGTACATTTCATGGCAGAAACATTGTCAGTGTGTCAGAAGATCTTTTGACACTTTGTAAGGAGTAAACTCTAAATTTACATACACTCATTTCCCTCTCTTTTTTTTGTGCCATGCGGTGGTGCGAGTGAAGTTTCCCCCCACTTCCAGAGGTCGAGGCCCCAGCGGTGAAAGCATTGTGTGCCTTTCAGTGCTGCCTGGACAACAGCCCCATGCCTCTGCCTCTCTCTCCCTCCTACACTCACTCACCGCTCTCTCTTTCCCACCTAAACAAACACACACTCACCTTCAGGCAAAGTTCTTCCCACTGGCTGTGAAGTTCTTCTACCTGTCCCTGAAGCAGCGCAGTGTCTGCGGGCAGCACGTACTGAGACACGTCTGCCTTCATGGTTATCAGCTCTTTCAGACCTCCAGCCCAAATCTCCAGCGAGTCCTCGTCCTCCTGCATAACACGGCAGCCAGCACCAGTTAAACTCCCCTCCTCTGCTGCACACTAACCCTAGTGCTCTCCCTCTCTCTCTGTCCCTGTCATCAGTCCACAGGATTAAGGCCTGCTGGTTGGGACGGGGGAGGGGAGGAGGCAGAGAGGGGGAAAGGGGGAGAGAGGAGGGAGAGCAGGGGGGAGGGCAGAGATAACCCAAAACAGCCTGGCAATGGGTGATGGGGTAAAGGCCAAACATGTTAAGGACACTATTCATTCCTTTGTTTGTCAATTTCACCCTTTCCATACCTTTCCATACTTCAAAAACATCATCTATGTTATAAACTCTGTTCTAAGGCAGTACTGATTAAATCAACAGGTGTTTTCTTTTTTTCTTACCAAAGACTTCATTAATAGTTTGAGTGCATCAAAATACAGCAGAACTCAGTTGGCAGATGCAATTACTACAGCAGAGTCAGAAATTAACCAGGGCTTGGAGCAAAAAAGGCAACAATAGTGATAAAAAGCACAGGATATTGAAAATATTGGGCCTACAAATCCCCTGTAATGAATTCTGTTTAACATTTGATATATATATTCTGAAAGGCTAAATATATAATTATATTCTATTCTAGACTTTAGTTATGGGTTTAGACACCATAGTGACAATTTCAAATAATGGATT
Source organism: Myxocyprinus asiaticus (assembly GCF_019703515.2). Taxonomy (NCBI): domain Eukaryota; kingdom Metazoa; phylum Chordata; class Actinopteri; order Cypriniformes; family Catostomidae; genus Myxocyprinus; species Myxocyprinus asiaticus. Next base: position 21,820,719 of record NC_059362.1, read on the forward strand.
CAATTGAAGCACAGTCCTTAAAATAAATGATCAACATATACCTCATAAAAGTAAACAATAACAAAATAAAAATGCCACTGAAAAACAATTCCAGGTTGCAAATACTCTGCACTAGTCATCAGAGCAAAGCCAACTGTCTTTGCCAATGCCAATTAAATAAACCTATAATAGCAAATGTGAACACTGGCACAATTCATGCAGAAGTTTTCCAAAGCTCTTGGAGCTTTTCACAAACAGCATAAAAAAAAAAAAAAAAGAGGAGTTTAAGGGAATTTAAGCCAAGTGGGAACCTGCACTATTTTTGTAACTCTTACTGTTAAATCAGAACTGATTTGACAATATTATATCTACATCAACTCAAAGTTGGTTCTTCATCAGCCTGCTGGTGGCAATGCTGTAATAAGTTTAAATCTTTAAATTAAGATGTATACATGCAGGATGAAGCCAAGCTAAAATTGTATAATCTAGTTTGGTTAGTCCTACTTCGTAAAAATCTAACCGGTACGATTTCAGTCTGACTGAAGTATTTAAATTACATAATATTTACCAAGGCAAATAACTGTTTTGGCTTGCCTGAAATAAAACTTTTGAAGTAAGCATACTGAGTGTCCAACACTTTGCAGTACCTTGCAGAGCTGCTTGTGTGTCTTTAGTTCTTCCAGTTTCTCTGGCAGAGGACTTGTCAATCTTGTTTTGATCTCTTTCAGTTTTAGAGCACTATTAACCAGTCCAGTTTCACAGTGCCTCCATGTCTGTAAAGAAACAGAACAGACTGTTTTAGACTTAAGTGGACAGCAACATTGTCTATGAGATCTGGGGCCATGCTGGTTGTGAGAGCCATTGCCTTTGCTTAGTGTATTTTGGGTGCAGTCTATCACTGTTATCGGAGACCAATTTACATCATGTGTTGCGTCTATGGGGATACACCATCCCCCCACCTACTGTGAACACATGCACACTATAGCCTGTCAACACAGTGATGTCATCAGTCCTGTCATCAACATATTCAATCAGATCTGGTCTTGAGAGGGTGCGGCTGTTGTTGTTATATAATGTCAAGGGGTCAGGCACAGGTTTAGGAGCCTCAATACAGGACAAAATTGTAAACAGATTTACATTATGGTCAAAGACATTTTTTTATTTTTTTTTCAGATTTTGCCCAAGTGCTCCAGGGCTCAGATACAACAGACAGGATTACAGTAATCTCCATGTTCTCCTGTCGTCAACATGCCACAACACTGGATGCCAACAGTCCAAATGACATGAAGTTTGGCAGTGCCAGATAATCTATGCAGTTGGCACAACTGTATATGTTATACAGTGCATGTTATACACTCATGGTTGTCAACTGGGAGTGCCATAAAATTACTCTCAAGAGATATTTAAACAATGTTGGGTGTAATCTGATTACAAATTAATCAGTTACAGCAATCTAATTACTTTTTAAATTTTAAAAGTAGTGTAACATTACATTTTAAATTCTTGTAATCAGATTACAGTTACTGACTTTCAATTAAGTTAATTACTTTTAAGTACATTACTTGGGTTACACAATAATATTATTGATGTTGAATACATTTACAGTAACACATTGTTATGGTACATATGTCTGTTTGTGTTTCTGTGACAGCTGAAGGGTGTGCACCACCTAACGAGCCATTGTAAAGGAGAATCGCATGGTGCTGAGTGCTTGACTTGTGTGCGACAGTGAACAAGTTAGAAATATAGACATTTAGAATTCGTTGAGCAGAATTTTTTTTTCTGTGAATTTTTTTTTAAGTAACTTTAAAGTAAACAAAATAGTAATGTAATTACTTTGTAATCAGTAAAGTATTAGGATTACAGTTTTAAAGAAGTAATAAGTCATTTTTGTGGTAAATTACCCAACACAGTATATAAAACAAAGACATTTCTTAAAATATAAAAACGTGAATATAATATAAATATAAAAAAATATTAATATATATAAAACATATTCTATATTTTTAAAAACTGTATTTCTAAATGTGGTTAATTTTGTTCTAGAGTGTGTTTTTAATTTAAGGCTGACGGTTTGTTAATGTTACTAAATGGCTACTTCACCCAAAAATGACACCACTCTTTTGTCATTCCATACAACGAAAGTGAATAATGACTAATATTCTGCCTAAAATGATTGTGAGGTCCACAGAAATACGAAAGTCATGTGGATTTAGAATGACGTGAAGTAAATGATGAAACAATTTACATTGTGGGGTGAACTATTACTTTTTGTTCCAATAAAATGTAATTTTTTTTTTAATTAAGGTTGGGGAGAGTCCAGGTGGGGTCTGTGGGTTGGCAAAGGTTGACAATCCCTATTATAGACTTTATATTGATAGATAGATTGATTTTCACATTTTGTTTCATGTCTTGAGGCTCAGAAAAACAAAAACTGGTAGAATAGAAAAGCAAATGGAGTTCCATTTAACACTGCACTCCCAAGCTTTGTTCCCATATATACCTCCACTCTAGTACTTATGGAATTGTGGGATTGCTTGTGAGCAATGACAGATGATCCGTGTAGACACCTTACTGCACAGTGGTTTAGTAGCAGTGGTCTTTAAAGACCGCTCTCTGTGTGATAAGGTCCAGCTGCCTCATTTATGGATTATGGTGAGATTACAGCCGATCTCTCATCCTCAAAATGAAGCACTTTAATAGAGAATTGCTAAGTAGGGTATGTAGGTCAATGGCGGCTAAGCAAGATCACCATGCTAACCATTAGGGCCTGCGCATTGAATGTGCTCTGTCCATGTCAAGAAGGAATTCAATGAGACATGAGTGGGTTTGCTTTTGAGGGAGAGGTCTCGGCCATGACCAGACTGATCCAAGACCAGGTCCTTGTTATGTTCATACCATACATATTTTAATTAGCATTAATTTGTTTAAACGGAACATCCTCTTGCATTAAAAAAAAGCTAAACACAGCACAAAAAAACAGAATAGAACGCAGGTGTCTCGAGACAGGTTTTTAAAAGCTGGAGTTCTTTTTTACTTGACACACCATTTTTAAAACGTGCTGCTCATGTGCGAGATGCTGAACAAACAGTGAGAAGAGATACTGAACAAACAGTGAAAAGGGGCACAGCGGTCAAAGACGACTGTCTAGTGCATACTTAAATAGAAAAACCATTACAAAACAATGCAGATGAACACAAAAACACATTCTGTTTGAACAGCCCTAAATTCTTCTAAGCAGTTTGGCAAAATTCATTCATTAAAAGCAAATTAATTCATTAAAAACAGTTTCCTTTTCACAAGAAAGCCTTATTTTTCTTGTTTTTCTATTTTACATTTTAGTCACAGCATTTATGTATTGTTTAGCCTTGCTTACTGTATAAGTGCTATAGTAAGAATTGTGAGAACTGGGTCACATACTTGAGTTATGGTGTTTGCAAGAGCCTTTCTTTTTGTCACAAGGCTACAGCTTTGCTCCCACATCTCCTTGAGGGCATCAAGTTCAGTTTGCAGGTGTGTCTGTGTCTGCACATCTGCTACGGCATGGATCTGTATGCCTACCTCCACAGTCTGATTGTAAAGTTCTTCACAATGCTGTAGTTGCTCTTCAGTCCACTGTAGGAAACATATATTCTTGTTATATCAAGATTTCCAGTCCAACATGAGCATTAGAACTGGCTTTCCAAGTATCCAATTGGAAAGACAAAAGCCAACCAGATCATTATATCTTCATTACTGAATTTTCTTACCTCAAAATCTTTTATGGAGCATTGGAGCTGCTTTAAGCTGCAGGGAGCCAGACCTGTTGGGGGCAGCAGTTCTTCAATGTGTCTGAGTAACTTCAAAAGTTTCTTCAAGTCTGCATCATAGAGCTGCCACTTTCCCATCAGCCCCTCCAGATATCTCCCATGTTGCTGGACTCTTTGCTGCATCTCCTGCCAACACTCCTTCAGCTGGCTGAGTCTTAGGTTTAGATGACTTCTGCTCAAAGTGGTATAAGTTTGTCAGGGTTTACAAAACAAACAAAAAAATAAAAAAAATAAAAAGCAAACACTTAAGTGATGTGAAAACTAGAAGCCAGCCATTTGTATGTTGATTTCACTGAAAACTGCAAAAAAATGTGGCTCAGGGTTCTTTCAAAACATTTCTGTTTCTGTTGGTTTGAGCACACTGACCAGCCAGACATTGCAAGATTGTCTCAAATAATAGTGTGAGTTTTGGGCAGTACTATGTTTGTATACAGAACTAATGGCAGATGGGGAGGTCTCCAAAGAGACTGCAGATGTCAAAAGATGAGCAAAACATAAAAGATTTTATATCATAAAACTAACTGCAGTTCCATTGACCTTTAACTTTACAAATCATCTGAAAAACGATCCAATGACATTTATATGGCTCTCAACATGACATTTGTTCCTGCTGTAGAAAACCAGACTTCAGTGAAGCCCAAGAAAGATCCTTAATGCAACCATGCAGAAGTTCCATCTGAAGCAGCACTTACTGGCTGAAAAGAATTATTTAGTGCCGTTTCCATTCTGGTAGCACACGCAGTTTCATTTCCTGAGAATAAGCCTGCTTGTTCCACAGCTAAGCTCAAAGGAGCTCCTCCACACCACATAACTCCAAGAGTTATGGCCTCAGCTGAAGCCCGTGGAAAAATTCAGTTGGAGAACCTCTGTTTTAATTACTCATTAGATGACATCCTTTTCAGAAATAATTTGACACTGCATTCTTTGATTTCTTACCCATAGCAGAGTCCCACAAACCCACACTGAGGTTAAATAAGAAAATTATGATAAGGTTATTGGGGTTGTAGGGAATAAGCTATTGACCGTAATGCAACAAAAGCTCACCTGTCCTCAATTTGACCACTCTCCAGGAAGCGTAAAACCTCATTAAGAATGGCATCCAGTAGCTGCTGGCTGATCAGCACCTCCACTTTCAGTGTCTGGAAGATGTATGATTAATATATGACTAGATGAGCTGTAATAACCATTTACACAGTACTTTAGGAACAACAGCTTAGTTCTTGTTGCTCTTCTCTATTTTTAAGAGAAGTAAAAAAAAGTAATATCATTGACTGCATTTACAAGCACAAGAATATTCCAGTACTAATCAGAATTTGGTCATCTTTCAGTAATGTCTGTTTCATGTAAATGGAGTTACCCGATTGCTTTAACCAGATTATGCCAATATCTAGAGACAGATGACATTTGCCTGTATTAACTTATGTAACCTTTGCTATATGCAATGCATAATTTCAATTAATTTAAACCGACTGATCTCAGTTCAGGAGATTCTGTGCTGTCAGTAAAGGGATAAACTTTCGACGTACAGAGTCATTTGGTAAAACAGCATGGTGCCGACCACAGCAGAGTTTGTCTTTGGGAGAAAGGGTAACAAAGCTACATCTGGTAAGAAACCTAATTAAGTTTTTACACTGAAACCTGTTTGAGTCAATAGAGTCTTTAGTTTCATTCGATTTAAAAATGTTAATGATTTATTGTGAAACAGAATGCTGCTACACACAATGCACACTAATGTGTACTTTAGCGCATTGTTTCCTTAGAAATCCTACATTTACTGTGCATTTTCACAATCAGAATCAATGGGTTCTACAAAAGCTGAAAGATTTTGCTTTGAGGCTTTATATTGAGTTAAGATGAAAATAAAAGTGAATTTCAAACTTTTCTGAGACCAGTGCAGACAGACAGCACTTAAGAGGGAGCAAGGGAGCATCCGATAGCTCTCTATGCAGCTAAGTGCATTCAATCAAATTTCTTATTAAAAGTTCAGTTTCAGGCTGCAGATGATGTTTGAACCACTCAACATGTTTGGCAGACATGGGACAATGGTAATCAACACATATATTCAGAATTTATAATGTTTAAATTTTATTTTAACATGGTTGGCAGTGATTGGATGATGCTGGCCAGTAATTTGAATCAGAATTATGCACCTTTCTGATGTAATGTCTGTAAAGTCTAAAAAATGTGAATAACCAACACTCCTGGAAACATAATATACAACTGGATAAAAAAATCTGGCTAGGTATTATTTAAAATGTCACAACTTAGTCCCACTGTCTACATATGTTGCCATCAATGTACTATTTGCTCTAGAATTATTATAATTTTTTTTTTTTTTTTTGCATGTTTATTAGGTGCTACCAGAGAATATTTAGCAGAGACAGGCCACTTGTATTAAAATGAATGGGAAAAATTGGAACGCCCAATGGTCAACAGATGTAGAAAGGAAGTCCTGCCTTACAGGTAAAAGAGCCAATCACCTTTTACATACAGACATCAATCAACTCGATGACCTGTTTCATGTGACGTCACTGTATGACTGCACAGCCATGTTTGTGACCAAAATTCCATATGCCTTCAATGTGCTGTGCTGTTAGATGCGGCAAAATCCGGCTAAATTTTTTTTTTCTATTTATTAATCATGAGAAGGTAATACTGGTGTTTACCTTCTATAGCCAATATTTTATTTTAATATATTTTTATGTTTTAAAGTTTTTATGTTACAATTTTCCTTGATATTTAGACATAAGAGGTATCTGTACTATAAAAACATACTGTAAATTTCAGAACTCAAAACTTCCTCCCCAGTCTAAAAAGAGTATTTATAGTTGCCATCCTGCTGAAACGTCTCACTTTGAAATCTGTCGGTTCATGGCATCATGAAACATTGCTCATTTGTATTTACACAACATGCATCATCACACCCATGGCCCCAACCCCTGGTGCACAGTTCAAGAGAGGAGGACTTGTGTGGCTAACTTTTCCTAACATAACACCTAAGGTGACCCATCTGGACTATTTTGAATTAATTTGCATATAAACATGAACTACACAGACTCTGACCGCTGCCATGTATCTTGCCAATTTTAAAAGATGTGGTGTCAAATTACAACTCTGAAAGGCAATTCTGTGGCCTTGTTAGGAGATAATCAACATTATTCGGTTCACCTGTGAGTGGTCATAATGTTTCGGCTCATCAGTGGCTGTGTCTTGTTTGGAAGGATGCATCCTCCGGAGGTCGCATTTGTCGGCTGCATACGTCAGAGGCTGTCTCGTTTCAGAAAAGCGAGTAGGACACTTCGAATGCAGCCTTCGAATGCGACCTTCTTTCACGGGAATTTGGAGGATGCATGAGGTGTATCCTTCGTGGGCACTCACAACCCACAATTCTTTGCTTCAACGGAAATGTCTAAATAAATTATAACAATTTGCCCGTAAATATAACGTTCAAACGCAAGCAATGTTAATTCCCAAGTTGAAGTACCTCAGTAGATGGGTGCAGAGTATATAATATGTATAATTATATTAATATATAATTAAAATAAAGTATTAGACTAAAAGTACACCTGTAAAATCTATATTCTTTTCTCTTTACATCATTATAACTCTCCTAAAATGTACCTCATGCATTCCCTTCCAGAGGGACTTTGTTCCCTTCTCACTCAAGGGAACAGCATGGGTGCTGTCATAGCAACCATGATACGTTCTGTTTCCATTTATCCTACGAAGGCCGTCTCATTTAAATGAGGCTTGTTTAAAGGAGGACACTCGGTATACTGCAGCCTTCAAAGGACGCATCCTACCTAGCATGCAGCCTTCCAAACGAGACACAGCGAGTGTATGTAAACATGTACTAAGATGGACGTCTTTGACCATTTTTATGCATTTCCAGCGATGTGTGCCACAGTGTAGGATGATTTTGTATGTATGTGCATCTAGTTTCACCACTCTGGATTATGTGTGTGTTTTTTTTGGCTCATGATGGAATGGATCGCTTGTGAACCGGACATAATACAATTCAACCTCAGGAGAAATACAGGCTGCTCTGGAAAAAGATGGTGTGGTTGTTTCAAGGAGCACAATACGACGATACTTGAACAAAAATGAGCTGCATGGTCGAGTTGCCAGAAAGAAGCCAATGCCACAAAAAAGCCCGGTTACAATATACCCGACAACACCTTGACATGCCTTACAGCTTCTGGCACACTGTAATTTGGAGTGATGAGACCAAAATAGAGCTTTATGGTCACAATCAGTTTGGAGAGGTGTCAACAAATATTGTGCTCCTTGAAACAACCACACCCTCTTTTTCCAGAGCAGCCTGTATTTCTCCTGAGGTTACCTGTGGGTTTTTCCTTTGTATCCCGAACAATTCTTCTGGCAGTTGTGGCTGAAATCTTTCTTGATCTCCCTGACCTTAGCTTGGTATCAAGAGATCCCCGAATTTTCCACTTCTTAAGTGATTGAACAGTACTGACTGGCATTTTCAAGGCTTTGGATATCTTTTTATATCCTTTTCCATCTTTATAAAGTTCCATTACCTTGTTATGCAGGTCTTTTGACAGTTCTTTTCTGCTCCCCATGGCTTAGTATATAGCCTGCTCAGTGCATCCACGTGAGAGCTAACAAACTCATTGACTATTTATACACAGACACTAATTGCAATTTAAAAAGCCACAGGTGTGGGAAATTAACCTTTAATTGCAATTTAAACCTGTGTGTGTCACCTTGTGTGTCTGTAACAAGGCCAAACATTCAAGGGTATGTAAACTTTTGATCAGGGCCATTTGGGTGATTTCTGTTATCATTATGATTTAAAAAGGAGCCAAACAACTATGTGATAATAAATGGCTTCATATGATCACTATCCTTAAATAAAAGGATGATCAGTCATATTTTCAAAATCAATGCCAAAATTGTATCATTTTTGCCAGGGTATGCAAACTTCTGAGCACAACTGTACTATATATTTAATGTGTATATACTAATGTTAGTCAATAAACAACACATCATAAGACCATGAAGCACAGACTACAATGTAAACATATTTATCATATTCACTAATATGCCTCTGTTGCTTTCACTGTATTCTTCATGTGTTTAAAGCAGCTCTTACATTAATACAAACGGGATCATCACAGATGTTTTTTACATGTGTAACTACTGAATGAGAGTTGTTTACGGTGATGTACCGGTATGCCTGTGTACTCCAACATCAGACTTGCCGGCATACGGAGATGAATCGTGGATAAAATATATTTAAATGCCTGCGATAGTCAAATTTGTCCATATTTGTGCTGACTTCAGACCTGTATACACCTTTCCTGGGACTTGGCATGGATCAACAGCACTTTTTAATGATATCGTTTTATGAGTGTTTTTCCCATTCACTGCCATTGTTTCCTCTCTGATGGTCACAAATATGACAGCTGTGGGGGAAAATTGACGTCATTGAAACAGGTCAAATCAAGCCGGGAAAATTGCATTTTTATTTATTTTTTTTTTTTTATTTGCATTATCTGAGGTAAAGCAGCACAATTTATGATTCCAGTGTTGTCAGATGTTATTGCTAATTTTAAATACATTCTTTGAATGTAATATTAATCAACTGTTTTTGTGATTTTGGTGTTTCCCCATTCAAGTAGATAAGGGCTGCACTGTCATGACTGGAAATAGCCTCCCGAGAGCATTCCAAAGATGGCCGACAGTGGACTAACTTGAAAGAAAGACTTTGGTGCTACTAGTTACAAATCAAAAATGGAAATCAAAAATGCACACAGCAGTCACACTCAGGTCTCTGGAGGTTAATCATTTTTTCATCATGTAAACACCTTGTTCGGAATATCCACTGTAATGGAATATTAATTTATATCTACACATGCCCAAATGTAGGTGATTCTGTGTCCTACGTGATATAGAAAATTGCTAAACGTGAAGCAACAGAAAAAGAAAATGTACTGGAATAAGACAGAATTTATTTTCTTTAAAAAGAGATGAACACAATTCAATATTATATATATATATATAAATACATATATATACAAAATGCCCTATATTTAGCTATGTACTGTGCTCTTGTGTACTGTTATCAAGGACATGAAGGAGAATTAATGAGTTGATTAAAATTCTGTGCCGAATTGCTAATACATCGTAATAAATGTCCAGATCATGCATGTCTTAATTTATTATGTATGTTGATTGGCATGTATAGAGGAATGTTCCAATAGCTGTGGAGCATGTAATTATATTTTTCAGAATAAAGGCATGTAACGTGCGTGTAAACACAGTCATTCTGCAGCAACAGGACTATGAACATTAGAAAAAACCTTGAAGTTACTGTATGCTTTACCTGATGCAGAGCTAGCTGCTCTCTTATGGCAGAACAGTTTCCAAGCACCTGATTGGACAAACCAGCCTCGATTTTGTTCAGGAGCTCCATCCAACACTGGCACTTCTGTTTGAAGTTCTGAGCATGCAGACTCTCCGTATACATCTTCCTATAGACAGAGAAATGCTAATGTTAGGGTGTTTGTTTATGGAAAGAATGTACCATGTGTATATGAGGTATTTTCAAGGAGAAAATCACATACATTACCGCACCTAACCAAAATGCTTAAGAACAGAACTACATTAGTTAAGTGAAGCTTCACTTGCCTGTGCCTGTCTGTGACCTGAGAGAAAAGCTGCACCCACTGAGTGTTCAGGGTCTGTAGCCTCTTTTCATCTGTGGCGCTTAGGACGAGTCTGACACACTTCTGATTCAGAGCACTGAGGTTAGGGGTCAGCCCACTCAGATCTAACAGAACCATCTTACAGACATGAAAGAAAGAGAGAGAGGTTTACATGAAACCAAACCAAACTTTTTTTTTTTTTTTTTTTTTTTTTTTTTTAAATTGAAGCAAAAAGATAAAGCAAAATCATCCAAATAATCCCAAGAAGTGGGACACCATTTTTTTGGGGGGCCACTGATTCACCTTCAGGCTCCCCAAGCTTACAACTGAAGAGCTTATAATGCATTCAAAGCTCTCAAATCGTTGCTCCAGTGACTCAAGCTCAGTGTTGAAACTGCTGTGTTCCTCCAGCTCCTCCTATGGATCAAGAACAGCACAACACTTGTGTTTATGAATGTGTAAGGCAGAATATGTTTTCCATAATTCACAGATTACTTTCACTTATAGTTATGGTCCTGGATGATGATTGGTCAATAGCCATGTCTTATACACCATACAGCACAGCTATGACCTCCTCATCAAGCTACTATTTGTATCACTGTGCAGCACCCAGAGCTGACCATTACTTTGTTGCATAGCAAAGTTCTGTAACGGATTACTGTCTGGGACTTTATCTTCTAACGAAAGGATGGCATTTAATGATTTTACTTTTACATTTTTACTTGAAAATTTGAATAAACATTTGTGTCCTTAATATTTTTATTATGGGGTGAATCTAGTATGGCCTTATTATTGCTATATCCACAATATAAATATACACAACATTGTGTTTTGTAATTCCAAAATCGAAACTTCTCCCTCACCTGAACTTGTGCCCCACTCTCAGCAAGTGCCTTGCCAAGATGGACAAGGTTACATGAGAGTAACCTGGTTTCTGATTGGATTAGTGGCACTGACTGGGGCTCAATCTGCCCATTGAGAAGCTCTGCAACCTCCAGCACTTTTCCCACACTGCTTTGTAAGGTCTCCATGTCTTTCTCTAGAACCTGTGGAATACATTTTTCAGATTTCACATTCATATACAAGAGCTATTTACAACATAGATACACATGAAATGACTAACCAATTAAGAGATGTTTATTAAAAACAAACAAACACATATTTAAATGTTCCTAAACAAAGTAAAACAAACAACTGCTTATTTTTCAATGGTCAACAGCATAATAACATTTCAATTTTTAAATTGAATCAATGAGAATCCACAATTCTCAGAAATCTTCTTTTGTGTTTAACCTTTTTTTTTTCTGTGGGAGAATAGAGTACCACAGGTCTCATTGGTATTTTTAGCCTACTGAGAAAAGCTCCAGCTCTCAGAGCTCAATGTCCCAACTTTTCAAAAGCACTACTGGATAAAAGCCCTGCAGTCCTATCTGTGGGCCTCTAACAATTTAGCACTTAACATGCACATGCTGGAATTTTTTTTTTTTTTTGTTTAAGTCCTATTCTTTAAAAAGAATTTTGCTGTGCATCATTACTTTGCAAAGTACATTGTTTTTAAAAGATACGAAACCCAAAACAGTAACTTTGTGTTTAAAAACACAGAGATAGTTTAATCAAACGTCTTTGCGTGCCTGATTATTTGTTTAGAACGTACTGGTTAATTTTAAGGGCTCTATAGTTTTTTTTTTTATCTATTATTGAACCACCACTGGCCCTTTTAACTATTACATTTGTTTTCTACCTGCGACATATTGTATTTCCCTTGTTTTTAATACGTGTCCTAACCAGACGTGATGCGATAAAGTGACACGCAATAAAGGTATCTATCTCTTCTATGTTAAGAGTTTTTGTTCTAACCAGCCACGATCGCAACAAGCAACAGGACATACTGTTCATAGCTTGGTTTCTGTTTCTGTGGTGTCATGCTGGATAGCCTTGCCCACACTCATTAGTCCAAAATTCAGCTTCTCATAACAGTAACATGAAATATCAAATATGTTCTGATTGAATGTGATTGTGCCGAAATGCACAGCAGTTACTCACATTGATGCTTTGCATTCTGCTGTGAAGCAGCTCTGCAGTATTCTCGCCTGTTGCTGGAGAATTCAGAAGCTCTTCAAGCCTTTCCCAGTGCTGATTTAGAAGAGCACTGCACTCTCCAGTGAGACGTTCATATTCCAGCCAGAGGCGCAGAGCATCCTGGGCCTTTAGTAAGTCAGTACGCAAGTCCTCAATCACTGCTAGATGTCTGAAACACAAACATACAAACATGAATACCCACCTAGACACAGACATGAACAACTTGATATGTCTAATAAAATGATCTGTCCTATGGGGTGTAACTGATTACAAATGTAACTAGTTACTGTAATCGTACATTTTAGAGAAGTAATAAGTAATTTGCAGTGGATTACTTCTTTTGAGTCATTTACCCAACATTGCATATAACTTGAACATAATGTTTACAGTACTTTGCATATGTACATGAATAATCTCAACATTCTCTCAAGTACACACAAAACACTCATATATAAATGCAAAATGCACTCGCATTCGCAAACTGTTTTGTCAACTGGTTATTAAAGTAAACACCAAGAACAACTGGTCAGGGTTTGGCTGCTTAGTTTTGATAGTTAGCCCCTGCTGATAGATGCCATTACCACACCATTATGCTGGCAAAAATCCATTTTCTCCATTGATGGCCATTCAAAAATAGCTATTTTTTGAAGGCATTTTTAAAGTGTGAAATTAAATATTTTTTTCTTCATGGACTAGCAGGATAGTTGCTAGTAGTGGTCGACCAATAAATCGCTGAGGCTGTTAAATCAAAAAATTATTGGCCGATAAATTTTCCAGTTTAACCGGTTAGTTTTTGCAAGCCTTGACGGTACTGAGAACTGCCTGCTTGAATGTGACAGAGCCGTCTGAAACATGTAAACTACCATCCAAAGTTTGTTGTTATTCCATGCCATCATGTTACAAAATAACAGACCTACATGCCATAAAGTTTCATTCAAACAGTACCGCAGTTATCAGATCTGCATCTCGGCAGATGCACACAAACTCATGATGTTTAAAGTGCTTGCTCATTACGTTCTTCTTCTCTCTAAAATTCTTTGTAACTTTTCATTTTTTACATACCGGGTTCTTCCTTTCTCCAGGTGATCAGACAGAGGTGTGGCTGCACAAGGGTTGAGTTTGTCTCTCAAGTCAGAAAGCACTTGAGTTACGTAGGTCCAAGTCTCTGATTTGTCCAGCTCCTTTTCAAGCTCCTGTGAGTATGACATCATATCCAACAAATCATCAATGCTAACAGTGAACAAATAACAATTTACTTGTGGAATACCAATGTGTAAACCAACACTGCCGAATGTTGTCATTATGTAAATACCAGAGCATGTGAGCAGAGCAGAGCGATCAGAATTTCACTGGAGCGAGGAGCGCGTTTCACAAGACTGCGCTTAGACCCGCTCCGGCCGCTCACATTCCGCTCCAAACAGAATGCGCTACATTTCACATGTGGCCACATTAATATGAATGTGCTTCTACACTGACAAATATCTGGTGTTAGCAGCTGTATTAGGTCCAAGATTTTAAACAGAGTAGATTATCAGAGATGAGGCAGCGTTTAAACTTGTGTGATTTGCGAGCTCATGGTGACAGGTGCCGATTCCAACAACAGACTACAGTGAGGTGAGAGCGCAGAGGCAGTTAAAAACACAGATTACAGATGTATGTCCGGGAAACTAAAGTAAAATAATTTTATTAGGCTACCGCAGACGTCTGTAAGGTTTACAGACGATTCGCACGAGATAAGCCATGTCTGTAAAAAGCACAGAGATTGGAGTGTTGACTGCATTTACACACTGCTGTCACGCAGTTTGAAATATGGTTTAAAATATGTTCATCGATCGTAATCTTGACCAATTGCTTTGGAGATTTCGGTCTTTCCCCATTCAACTAGATAGGAGCTGCACTTATATCCTGCTTGTTTACATAGGAAAAAATAGCTGCTCGAGAGCATTTTAAGATGGGTGCCAGTGAACTGACTTGCTAAAAAGACTTTGACCATGCACAATCTGCACTGGTACAGTGCTGTGCCATGTGTATTTAAATTAAGTCACTGTAATTCTTTTCAGCGCAAACATGCTTTATTTTATAAATTAAATGAAGTATTAAACATGTTCATATGTATCTGGGATTATTAGAATAAATTGACTTGAATATCTGGCAAAATACAACAGAACTAGTTACATTAGCAAGCCAGTAATTGAATTAAAAACAATCTTTTCACATTATGTAATTTTATTTGTCCCTCCGGAAAATGTTGGGAAACGTGAGGATCAACACAATTTGTCCCGTTCACTCTGCTCAAATCACAAAATTAGCACTTGTGTCCTTTTCTAATTTCCCTTATCAAAAGAAATCATGTTCGTTTGTTTCTCATGCATCAGTCCAAATGCAACAGCCAGCATTAGATGAAGTTTTGAAGCGTGTCTTACATTTTCTGGTGTCTTCTCAATGACCAACATCCACTTCAGACACTTGAGTGGAGCGACAACTCGCTCCACTCTGTTTGCATGCTCTGGTAAATACTCATGTTGGGAGGATCGCTGGTGCTGAAACTTCTGTTTGCAATGTTAACAACATTACGGTTTAAAAAAAAAAAAAATCGAATTCCAATTACTGGATGTTTCCTCAGTCATCACATTACTCACTTGCAGATGTTCCACATAAACTCTGCTCTGCTCAGATGAGAACAGAGGAACTCTGTTGAGCTCAAGCCTGTAGACCACCCCGCTTGTTTGCAGTCCTTTGGCACACATTTCGGATTTAAAGTAAACCCACTCATCCCTGATTGGCCGCAGAGTTGACTTGAGAGTGTTTATCTAAGAGAGGAGACACAGGAGCTGCTATGAATAACATTTAATTGCCCAGTAAAGATTATGACTATAAAATGGATAGTTCCAACTCTGAACTCAAACTGGATGAGCCACGTTCAAAGCAGTTGTAAAACAGCTGATATACACAGACCTGTGACTGCACATGAAGTGAATTCTATATTGATGTGCTGAGTAGCTACAGTGCTTGGCAAACATAAATAGCCCCTCATGGCTTATTGCTTTAGTAGCCCAACTAAGAAAACAACCAAAATGCTGATGTATTCTGGAATGGGGCTTAAAAACTCACCTGTTGGCTCAAATTTTGGCAGTCCTGGATGGCTAAATTCACGTTCATGGAGAATCCTTGATCTCCGGGGTGTTGACCATCTCGCTGCCCAAACAGGTGGAGAGCTCTCAAACCCAGCAGCTCAGAGGAATTCACACTCAGCCGTTCTTCTATCTCCTGGATTGAAGCAGAGTCAGAAGGACAAATTTACTGAACAGTTACATCACTTTTGCACATGTTATTTCAGTTCAAAAACCTGCTTTTATTTGCTAACCAACAATTATCCAGTTTAACCAGGCCAGACACTATTTAACAGAGATTTGCAACTTCTATTAAAATGAATGGGAGAAACTGGAACCGTCAACGGATGTAGAAAGGAAGTCCCGCCTTAGAGGTAAAAGAGCCAATCGACTTTTAGATGCAGACATCCGCTGTCAATCAACTCGAGACCGTGCATGCACATTAGCTATACAAGCTGGGAAAATTGTGCTTTTTAGCATAATCTGAGGTTAAAGAATTATTATTTATTTTTTTTTTTTACCAGTGTTGTCAGATTTTACTGCTGGTTTGAAATATGTTCATTGATCGTAATCTTGACCAATCGCTTTGGAGATTTAGATCTTTCCCCATTCAAGTAGATAAGAGCTGCACTTGTATCCTGCTTGTTTTCATAGAAAAATAGCTGCCCAAGAGCATTTTAAAGATGGGTGCCAATGAACTGACTTGCTAAAAAGACTTTGACCATGCACAATCTGCACTGGTACAGTGCTGTGCCTTGTGTTTTTAAATTAAGTCACATGCTTTATTTTCTATCTAAATTAGGCTAATCATCATAGATTGTGCTTTATTTCACAAAAGTCGGCGCAAACATGTCTGTTTGTGTACATTGTGTAGTGAACACAGTAGCAGTATTCTTGCAAATATATGACACTAGTTGTGTCCCTGTTCGCACTCCTCTGCACAATTCTACAACATTTTGTTGTGTAAGTAGTTTGCTCGCACTGAAAATCACAATGGTCAAAGTGTACTACGAGAACCCAGATGATGTTCATCTTTAACTGAAAAAAACAAACAAAAAACACTGGAATGCTGGACATCTTATGCATTCAGTAGTCATGAGACTTGCGGCTTTCTCTACTTAACATGAGGGACGATGTTTCCTAGCCATGATTCTAGCCTTACCAAACAACTGTCATAACGTCAAACAACCGAAACTTCTGTGCAGACAGCACCTATCAAATGTGAGTTAAATGCTTCATCACTCCACGCTGTGTGAAATTGTAGATCATTTGATATGTAAGTGTTGGACTGAGTTTGGCTAATGTGCTAAACTAGCAGCAGTTCGAGACGTCACTTCAGTCAGCTGGAAAACAGCGAATATTACCATGTAGTCCAAACGAGACAATACTACACTTTGAAAATTCATACACTAGATGGCTAAGTGCTTACCAACCAATGTCTTTTGAGACATACCTCATATCAGCAAGTGAAATTCATTCTTAATGAGACTTTTCTTATCTCTTGTTCTACTTTGGTCATTCTGAGCCACTCAATTTCTCATTCACTATCACGTCATGAACAAACAATTGCAACACAAAAACTTCAAGTTACGATCAGTAATTCAGTTAAGTAGATAAGAGATGTACCTCACACTCCTGTAATGCTTGCTCAATCTGCCAGCAGCTGTCTGGTCTCATGCTGTTTCTCACCCATTCCATACGTTGAGAGATCCAGCTGTGTATATACTGCAATTGCCTTTCTCTGTCTGCATGGGCCTGCCATTTGTCCTCTGCATCATGTATCTTCAGACAAAAGGACACATCACATTGGTATGAGTTGAAATATGGATGGCTTTGGCAGGCTTTAAAGGTTGCATCAGCAATGTTGCACTTCTGAGCTCACCTCGCTGTCAATCTTGCCCTGTAGAACAAGCCAACTCAGATTGAGAGCTCCAAGTTGCTCAGCAAAGAGGATGTGCTCAGTACGATTGGCTAGATTATCCACAGACCCCACCCCTTCTACAGACTGGTTCAGAAAGTCAAGGCAGGATTGGTGGCTGGTTACCTCAGCCTTGATGTCCTAAGATACATAAATACAACTGAAGAATATGTGTGCGAGTGCTTCCTTCAGAATTCTCTTTTTGCAGCGAAGAATGATCCCACAATGGGTAAATCAGTAGGATTTTAGCTAGAACAGCAGAAATATTACCAAAGGATGAAAGCATAGGTGTGATACCTTCAAAATCTGTAGATATCTAAACAGCTCAGTGGAACCCAGGGCGCAATGGACCCTAGACCTTTCCTCCTCCATTCTACTCTCAACATGCTCCAGAAAGGAGGTCAGCTCAGCTAAAGTCTGACTCTGAGACTGGCTCGCCAACAGCTAGAAGGAGGGCAAAAAGATGTTTATTAAAACAACAACTAATTGCCAGAGCTTTGTAAAGACAGGGAAGCTGAGACATTTCCTACCCGTTGCTGTGTCTGGTGAAGGGTGGGCAGCATACTAGTCATGTCCATCCAGCCCTGCTCAAGTTGAGCCAGTCGTCTGCGCAGACCAGGAGCTTCACTGTCAGTCAGATGCAATATGTTTGTGCCTGCACAGGTTGCAGATAATTTCAGTGCAGACCTCACCTCCAGCTCCTTAAAGAACTCCTGCAACATACAAAACACACAGACATATTCAGAGCAAGTCACATTTCATTTATACACACTGTATACAGTCACATGCCACATAATAGTTCAATAAACATGAATAATCTACAAGTTCTTTTCACCATGAGCTGGGTAAGGACAAATCTGTCAGACGAACTGTTCAACTTCTGAACCTTTTCATGAGCAGAACTCATCCACTCCTCTAGTTCAGTTGAATCATGCTGAAACCTACACACACACACACACACACACACATACACGGAGAGAAATCCACACCTTCATGTTACTTCATAAAACAATGTATATGTCCTCTAAAAGATTTTATAAAACACAGCACTGTAACAGGACAGGCTTTGAGGGGAGAATCTGGTTCCCAAATTCTGATAATGGTAACTTTTCCTATGGGTCACTGTGAAAAGCACGTTATCTACTGAAGACAGAAAGCCATCATTTTGGACAACCAGACAATGCTTAATCAAAACAAATTGGAGGATTGGTTGTCAATCATAATCGTTAAGAATCCCGTATGTACAAACTACATACTATTAAATTATGTATTCAGTGCAAATGTCATTTTCCTCATCAACAAACAATTTTTAGCTATTCTGACCTTTATTTTAAATTATAATGTGCAGTGCTTCATCTCTTTAATACAAATTGTCTTCTTTGACAAAGTGTTCATAGCAGTCAAAGCAGGTGTGAGCTGTTGTGAAACAATGTCAAATTAGTGCCTTTAAAATATCAAAGCACTGAGGGCATAATACACTTATAATACGCATTTCTGAAATAAAAGGGCTTTACTTTAACCTCATGATTCCATTGAGCATTATACACATTTTTATTCTTTTTATCACCCTTGTGTCTTTTACCAGACCTGTCATAATTCTTCATGATCTTTTTTGTGAAATGTATCTTATGCTCTAGTTGTTTATGGAGCTCCTGCCAGCATGTCAACAGTCGTGATCTTGGGACAGCCTTGCCTGGCACCTCACAGCAGCAACCCTTATTCTGAGGGGCCCTGAGCTGGTCCTGGATCTCTCCCACCTGAGGCCTCATGTCTTCTAGGGCCTTGAGCAACTTCTAACAATGAGAGAGAGTGAAAGAGAGAGAGAGAGAGAGAGAGTAAGTAAGTGAGTCAGAAAGAATGAAAGAGCACAACAAAGACAGAAATAATTAATTAATGAATAAATGAAAGAGAACAAGAAAGAAAGAAAGAAAGAAGAATGAACGAAAAAAGAATAAAAAAGAATGAAAGAAAGAAAAAGAAGAGAAGAGAAAAATTAAAGAAAGAAAAACAAAGATAGATAGATGTAACAAAATTTAGTCAACATTCATGAGAACAACTCAACTAAAAAATCTACAATTTATTTACATTTATTGCTCTTTGATTCAACAGTCAATTTTGAGCATAGTATTGATAATGTAAACAGTCTAACAAGAGTTAAATTCAAAATGTGTTTAAAATGAACAACAAAATTTGCATTTTAGTGCTTTGTGAAATTACACAGTAATGTTAATATTCTGATGAATATTTTTTAGATACTGCTCTGATAGAGTCCTTTTTCAGATGAGCAAAGGGCAAATCAAAAGACTGATGAGGGTCTTGCAGCACCATGATACATTTTAACAACATATATATTAATATGAATAAAAATGTAATTCATTGTGCATGTTGTTCACAATCCTTAAACTTGGACTTAGAGATTTCAATTTGCACAGTTACAAACAAAAAAATAAAGGGAACATTGTTGGTGAGATGTTTTGATTTTATCACATATGGTACTTTGCCTGCAAAGTTTGAAAACCACAGCTCTAAATCAACCCCCTATCCCTCCTCTCTCACATCATCTCAGTCCTTTCTCAAGTGGAGTGGCTTATAGAGTTGGGAGAACGTTTGATGTACATCTATTACAGGCAAACAATAAGGGTTGCTTGCTGTTCCTCCTAAATCAATCCACCTGAGAAATGAGGTAGACATAAGGGGAACAATAATACGCAAGCAACCAACCGTTCGTCACTGGCTGTTCTGCGTGAGTCAGTGCAGCTAAGAAATGTGCTTTCGTAATTTTGAGGGTCACAAATAATATAAGAGCAGCCAATGTAGGCAGCAGAACATGAAGTTCTACAGATATGGCAACCATTGTTCTGAATAATTAAATTTGGAACAGATTGTATAGTCAATGAAAAGAGAAGACCCCCACTCTTCACTTCCTCCCACATATCTGAAATACTATACTCATACGAACAGGTGTCCTCTATTTCAGTTTTTTTTTTTTTTAAACTAGGGTCTGGGGCCCTAAGGGGACCACAAAAAATTTCAGTGTAAAAAAAAAAAAAAAGTGTTTAAAATGTATAAAACATATGCTAATAAAATATAATAAAAAGCAAATAATTTGAGATGTTTTATTTATTTAATCAGGGGTTCCCACACTCTGACCAATTAATTTATGAATTTTCAATTACCTTTCCAGTTATTTGTGATTACAGGATAAAAATGTAAACAGAATTAATTTTTTGGACTGATTTGTGAATTGAAACAACATAAAAGAACCATTTGCACACAAATCGACCCTATGACTTGAGAGCAAGTTTCACTCTATACAAAATCAATATCTAGCAAATTACACATTTTACAGCACAGCATAATTAGAAAAAACGACACTCACTGAGCACTTTATTAGAAACACTATTGTCCTAAAATATGCCCAGTGTGGTCTTCTGCTTTTGTAGTTCATCCGCCTCAAGGTTCAACATGTTGTGCATTCTGAGATGCTATTCTGCTCACTACAATTGTACAGAGCGGTTATCTGAGTTACCGTAGCCTTTCTGTCAGTTCAAACCAGTCTGGCCATTCTCTGTTGACCTCTCTCATCAACAAGGTGTTTCAGTCCACAGAACTGCTGCTCACTGGATGTTTTTTGTTTTTGGCACCATTCTGAGTAAATTCTAGAGACTGTTGTGTGTGAAAATCCCAGGAGACCAGCAGTTACAGAAATACTCAAATCAGCCCGTCAAAATCACTGAGACCACATTTTTCCCCATTCTGATGGTTGATGTGAACATTAACTCCTGACCCGTATCTACATGATTTTATGCATTGCACTGCTGCCACACGATTGGCTGATTAAATAATTGCATGAATAAGTAGGTGTACAGATGTTCCTAATAAAGTGCTCAGTGAGTGTATATACACAATACAGAAATTTCCAAGACTTTTCTGTTACTTTTAAAATATCATTAACTTCCATGACTTTTCCAGACTTTCCTGATTTTCTCAGGTTTTCTAATATCATGGGAAATCTGTATAAAAGGCCATTATTTATTTGGCAATTTGTAAATAATTTATAAAATTGTTGTCTTTGTAATATCATTTTTCTCACACAGTATAAATTGGTCTTTATCCATTTAAAATGTTTCCTGTATATTTTAGGAAAGTCCCTTAAGTGTGCATCATAATATTTTCTCCCTCAGAGAACACAGCACAACTGAGATGTCAAATAGGAGCGTTTATGTTACATCTAATTTGGATCACAGATAGAATTTGTATTTATCTTAACCAGGGCTTTCCTCAAGAACATAATGGTGATGGCTCATGGTTTACTCTTTGTGGGGATTAAACCAGCAACCTTCTTGTTACCAATCCTGAGTACTTAACTACTACACCAGTGACAATAATTTTTCAGTATGGATGCAACTAACCTCACAGGACTGCAGCTGACCCTGCATGTCCCCCTCCGGCTCCAAATCTAGACTGGGCACGTCTGTCTCCAGCTCATCCAACTGCTTGAACAGTCTTTCTGTGACCTCCTCATACCAAGACCACTCCTACAACACATATATTGAAAGCTGAGAGAGTGTGTGCTTCACTGATAATTAATGTAATTTTATTTCTGTGCCATCTCTCTTAAATTTACTTTAAAGAGACCAAAAGTCTGAGACCACTGCAAATATTTTCATTACAAATGATACACAGTATATGAATTGGAGTAAAAGGTTTGATTGAAAAATGTACACAAATTGCATAGTATGTGGTACTTCCCCTTTATCTTTAATAAATGCATCCTCTCGAGCTGGCATGGATTTCACAAGTATGTGGAAAACCTGACAATCCATGATATCCCAAAATGATTTGAGGATGTTAAAGGAGGTAACATGTTCAATGTCACAAATGTGCTTATTTGATTAGTGACCTAGAAACATTTTTCAAATAAAATTTCCCAATTTGTTTTTTTTTGTTTTTTTACTTTAGTTCCAATTTTTTTTTTTCATCCCAAATTTTCAGTGAGGTCTCAGATTTCTGGACCCCACTGAATAATTCATATACTTATATGAAATAGACTTGTTGATGACAGGAGTCCATCATTGTGTTAACTGACACAATGAGTTATTGGTTGCAAATTGAATCATTAAAATGCTAAATTATTAAATCATTATTACCTGGGTCTGGAGAGAGCGCTCAGCAGAGGAGAATGTCTAAAAATAAAAAAGATGTAATTGATGTCTATGTAAGCCTGCACTGTACCTGCAAATTGTGTTGCATTTGGACCCCATGACTCTGTGCTTGATCCTGCAGTGCTGATATTAACTGCTCCACCTCTGCCTGGCCCTGCAGCGCCCCCTCTGGCAGCTTATGGGACAGCAGCTTAAACATTGCAACGTTCTGCCCCAAGTCTCTGAAGAATCTCTGTAAAGTCAAGTCAAAATATTATAAGAGTCACATAGAGGTCAATACATTTAGAATGTACTTGGGATATAATTCTTAATGCTTTTTTCTTCTTGTAAATAATAAAATAATTTTGTCAGAAACAACTGTAAACAATTTTTACAGCTATTTAGATTTTCTATAACACCGTAAGGAACCGTTCATGTCACCAGCTGCAAATTATCCTCTTGCAACCCACAGTCCAGCTGTGTACCTTGTGTCCTCTGAGAAGGCTACGCAGATGGCTGCAGTTGTGAGGGTGTGTATCCTGACAGCGTTGTATCCGTTCAGAGCCCAGCTCCAGAAGATCCTTTAAACCCTTCAGAAGTGCGTCAGAGCATCCCTGTTGCTCAAAATTATTTTGCCAAAAAGACCTCCGCCATACATGCATTGTGGTCCATGTGATACCCTGCAGGCTCTAACAGAACACACATTTATATTAGCATGTCAGAATCAATTCAATTATAGACAGTAGACAGAGACAGACAGACAGACAAGCAGAAAGTAAATCAGTTTGGACGGTTCATGTAAACGAACATTCAAAAATGATTTACCAATTAAATTATATTACATTATATTATACTATATTATATTATACTTTAAAATATAATGAGCTTCAGCTTTTATTTTGTGCCTGTATGCCAATTTCAGTCTAGGCTGATCATACCTTTTTTTTTTTTTTTTTTTTACTGTGTATAGGGCAAATTTATCCTGTCGAGTTTGTGGTCACCCGAAGTTGATTCATCCTAAATTGTCACCCTGAGATTTATTCATTTAAAAACCCTTATTGTTTTTGTGCCAGAAAAACATGGCTTGGTTACATTAAAATTATATTACCAGATACACTTATTATTGTTATATTAAAAAAGATTGTATTATTTATTAATAAATAACTTAATGGTTATTTATTTAAAACGATATTGCCTCAAGTAGCTTCAGAGTAGCACTTTAGGTTAGAAGCTTGTAGTGTAGCTAACTTGTTCAGAACAATAGCTTTAGTTTAGCTTTAACTCTACTTTAACTTAAATAATTAATGGTTTGTCAAGCTAGTTTCAAAGTGGCTTTCCCAAGACAGACAGAAGAAGACTTTTTTTTAATCAGATTCCTACGGAGGGGAAATTCAGGAGCAAAACAGCCGCAATAATTGCACAATTAAAGGGATAGTTCACCCCAAAAAATAAATGAATTCATCATTTACTCACCCCCATCCCAGATGTGTAGGGCTTTCTTTCTTCTGCAGAACACAAACGAACGTTTTTAGAAGAATATCTCAGCAATGTTGGCCCTTACAATGGAAGTGAATGGTGACCCGACCTTTCACACTCCAAAAAGCACATAAAGGCTGCATAAAAGTAACCCAAACGACTCCAGTGGTTAAAGTCTTCTAAGGCAATATGATCGCTTGGGGTGAGAAACAGATAAATATTTAAAGAGCACCTATTATGGTTTTTGAAATATTACCTTTCATGTAGTGTGTTACATACCTGTTTGTGAATGTAAAAAAAGTCTGCAAAAGTGCACGACAAATGGAGTTATTGACTCCCAAAAGAACGAACCAAATCTGAACACCTGAAACAAGTCGTTAGTTATTCCAGACTTACTTCCTGTACTAACTTATGTAATTTGGTAACAAAAAACCCGCCTCTGGTCTTCACTGGCTGCTCACGAACAGCTTTGGCCCACCCTTAATCACTATAAGCGGTAGACCAATCACAACAGACTGGGACATCTGACCAATCAGAGCAGAGTAGGCTCTCTGAAAGGAGGAGTTTAGAATGAATCCTTTAGAATAGATCAATGAACGTGTCGTTTTTGACACTGGAGAAAAAAAAAGGTAATGCTACAATTCAAATGAGCAAATGAAAGTGTTTTTTGATCTTGGATGCATGTAAATCTATTGTATGAGATCTTTAAAGCAAAATTAGGCACGTTTAAAAACCATAATAGGTGCTCTTTAAATCCTTTTTAAATCTAAAACTATAAATCTCCACTTTCACTTTCATATTCTTTCCCATTCTAAAAGTGAAAGTGAAGATTTATATTAAAAAAGATTAGATTACTTCAGAATACATACTGTATATTAAACCACTCGTCGTGTGGATTACTTTTATGCTGCCTTTATGTGCTTTTTGTAGGTTCAAAGTTCTGGTCACTATTCACTGTATGGACCTACAGAGCTGAAATGTTCTTCTAAAAATTTTTGTTTATGTTCTGCAGAAGAAAGAAATTCATATGCATCTGGGATGACATGAGGGTAAATTATGAGAATTTTCATTTTTGGGTGAACTATCCCTTTAAGAAAACAGCATTCATCTACATAGTTAAAGACTTTGAAAAGCAAAACATTCGGCTCTATAGCATGACATGCACAGTGAGGCATAAAAATGTGTTATTCAGTAATGGTAATGGGGAAAAGTGCCTTTATTTAATAACAAGGAAAAACAGGTGAGCATGCAAGGAGGTTTGCCTTAGTTTAAGCTTTCTGGCAAACCAACTGAACTGAATACCTTCATGCTGGCGAAGTCCTTCATGAGTTTAGTTGAGTCACTTGTCTGAGTTTCCCTGGTTTTTAACACAAGCAGAGGAATCTCCAACAGATGTTCTTTAGTCTACATAGGCAGGAAGTAAAAGGACTTAGCTTGCAGAACATATTTCACAGAGAAATTTATTAGACTTATTCTGCCTTTCTGTGAACTATGGCCTTAACTGTGTATAACATAACCTTGTATTTTTACCAAATTATAACCAATATGGTAACCAAAAGAATTTAGATTGCAGGTTAAATGTTTTTCTTTCTTAATTTGTTTTGTGAAAAATCTTAATTCAAATTCTCGAAACCCCCAAATAAAACAAATTCTTCAAAATAGTCATAAAAAACATCTTAAAAGTTAAGATAACCTCACAGTTGTCTTAAATCCCAATAGGTAGGATGTTTAATGAATTGACTAGTTTGTTTCAAATGTGATGAGTTCTATCATGTTGAGTCGGAAGTTGCAACGGGCTGATTTTAGACAAAAACACGTTTTTATCATCACGAAATTCAAACAAATGTTATTTTGAAGCTTCTTAATATGGTGACCAATCATGCCAGTCAATTCAAACGGATGCGCTGCATAGCACTCTCTCTCTGCAATTTTTTAGAAACATAATCGTTAGAAAGCTGAGATTGTCCTCCGCCACCATTTCCCATGCCCACCTCTTACTTTCCAACGATGTGATATAATTATCAAGCTTCCCTAGAAGAA
The DNA here is from genome assembly GCF_019703515.2 of Myxocyprinus asiaticus. Lineage (NCBI taxonomy): Eukaryota > Metazoa > Chordata > Actinopteri > Cypriniformes > Catostomidae > Myxocyprinus > Myxocyprinus asiaticus. The sequence goes on from NC_059362.1 coordinate 21,846,945, forward strand.
CTTTTTTTCTTGCAGTAATTTCCCCAACAAGAACCTCCTTGTCTACTTAAGTTTTTTTTTCTTTCTTTTGCTCCATGCCAAATTAATAGTTGTCAAATGATTACCAACAAGTAAATTCACCTATGATGGTTAATATTGTTAAACTACCAAAATCTCACACACTTTACAATTCAAAAAAAATTATTGCGATACTTGCTACTTAAAAAAAGTTATTAGATAGATACATTTATTGTAATGATTTACCAGTGTTGAAGTACTGAATTTGTTGTATTTCACAAGGCAACCTCATGAGCAGGCTAGTATGATCAGACAATGTCAAAGCCTGTCAAGGTGTTCTTAAATATTTGAGAATTTCTGAAGAACTTTTCAAGAATTGCACTTAGGGACATTCTTACGAACTTCTTATAATTTATCCAAAGAACTTTCTTAATTTGTTTCTTAAAAACATTTTCGTGAATCCAGCCCCATAACTTGAATGACTCTCACTAGGGGTTCTGTTGAATGTCACAAAATTCATTTTACCTGATCCTAAGGTGGCAAACATGTCACAAAATGTACACATACAGTACACATTCACTCACATGGTGGGTAGTTTTTTGGTTTTAATAGGTATTTTTATACTGAACCTCTGAAGAATTTATATCCTGGCATGAATCCAGTTCCTCTGGCAATTTCTTTAATTTAGTGAGAAGCTGGGCCAAACACTCCTCTACAGACTGCCCTGGATCACTGACAGTGTCACTGCTGGACCTGCAAAAGACCATTTGAAAGTTCTGTCATGACAAACATGAGATGGAGTGAACGCACCTCTCTCAACTCTGGTTAAGAAGCATTTAGTAATTGAGAACTGTTGCGCATAACTAACTCACACTACCAGTCCAATGTTTGGACACACTTAATTTATGATTCTCAAGATCTTAAAAATGTTTGATCTAAAGGCTTATGCTTAAAGGCTTAAAATATTGGTCTACAGAACTAATAAGTTGTGCCTACTGTATGCATGAATGTCTGTGCAAAACTAGAATTGTAATTATTTGTTTTATTAAATGTTTTAAATGGATGAGTTGAACCAGACAGTGAAGGACTGGCAGTGGCCAATATACGGTACATGGAAATTCCTTCAACACTGTTTCAACAGCATCCCAAGGTGGATATCTAATTAAGTAGTTTTATATCTTTTTTTTGGTAATTGTGTGGGGCAGCTACTTACCATGTGTATTCCTGAGACTGGAAATGTTCCAGATCTTTGCTGCTGCTATGACAAGCCATAAACTTAATCAGTTCTCTCTGTTCCATCACCTCACACTGCATCTCCTAGAGAGGGTAGGGAGGGCACTATTTAGTCATACATTACCTGTCTGTACTGGGAAATGTGGGAGTCATTGTAGTAAGGGGTTTAAATAGACTTTTCTTAGAAATAAAATTATAAATGTAAGACTACAGTTAAACTTCACTCAAAATTACCAGTTTTGTATCTTGCTGTGGCACTGATTTGGTCGTGGTGTCTATGGATTTTGTTCCAGAATCAGCTGTGCTGCCTACAGGTTGGGATTGGTCATCATCAGTAACTTCTACAGCCTCACTGTTAGGTGTCTGTGGGGTTGAGTCTTCTTTATAGATTAGTGATTTTACTTGATCAACTGTACCCGTTTCGGAGGTTATTGATACTGTATTCTCATCTACAAATTCTGACTCTTCAGTCGTTTCACTGGCATCACTTGTTTTTAAAATAGCGTTTTTTAAATCTGTTCCAGGCTTCATGGGTACTGCTTCAGTGACTGTGGTTACAGGGCACTTGGTCGTCTTTTCCTCAGCTTTTAAAACATTATCTTCATTTGCTGTTTCAGATATAAGGCAACTTTCATTTGTAAACTCTTCAGAGTGTTTGGGTATTGCTGCAGGTAGACAGGTAGTCTCTTCGGTAACTAATCTACGCTTTGTGTCAGATATTTCATGGAGTGGAGGCTCTGTGAAACCACTTCCTGGGTTAATTGCAGCTACATCCATATTCTCAACATCTTCAGGAGACAATTCCTGAAGACAAAACCAACAACATGATAAATGTAAAAAAAAAAGAAAAAAAAAAAAAGATGGGACGATTGGAAGATTATGTTTTTTGAATTTCCATAAACTGAAAGAACACTTGGTATGTTCTCAAAAAAATTTAAGAATTATATTTTGGTTAGTTTATACCTTGGTGACACACTCCGTTACAGCTGAGGCAGTTTTAGTTTCAACATCTTCCTCTTCCATTATTCTCTCATCTGGATCCTGGTAAAGAGGTAGAAAAGAAAATTATTAGAGCTGATTTTCAGGAGGGCCTGGGTAGCTCAGCGAGTCAAGACACTGACTACCACCCCTGGAGTCGCGTGGTTCTCGCTCTCGGTGTGGCACATGGCGAGTTGTGCGTGGATGCTGTGGAGAATAGCGTGAAGCCTCCACATGCGCTATGTCTCCGCGGTAACGCGCTCAACAAGCCATGTGATAAGATGCGCGGATTGACGGTCTCAGACGCGAGGCAACTGAGATTCGTCCTCCGCCACCCAGATTGAGGCGAGTCACTACGCCACCATGAGGACTTGGAGCACATTGGGAATTGGGCATTCCAAATTGGGGAGAAAAAAAAAAAAAAAAAAAAAGAGCTGGTTTTCGGTGAGCGAGAGATATGAAAGAGAGACAGGAGGTGACTAACTGTTATAGAAGGAAGGAGTGAAGTTATATTTAGCACTCTGTAATGAATGCAGTCTTAGTTCTCAGAAAGTAAAAGGATGTGAGAATGTGAACTTTGCTGAAACTGAATTATATACTTGAATAACTAAATGTGACATCGAAAAAAAGAAAAAAAAAAGTAAAAGCAAGAGTGTTGTAAAAGAAATGGATTTGACATAAATTTGGAGTAAGTGGAAAGTGTAATCAATGAAACTAAGATTGTGATCACATGATTCCAGCACTGAAAAAGCATGAAAATATAGAGAAAATAGACCTTAGCAAAGAAATTAAAAAGAACCACCGCAGAGAGGCCCAGAATGTACAGGAAAAGTCTCTTATTCAAGGTTTGGCAGAGGAACAAATAAACCTAGGAGAAAGGTTGGTCTGCTTTACCTCTGGAACACTGCATGTCAGAGTTCCCGAGGATGAAGACTGACTGCCTTCATCCTCTTCCTCACTGTAAGGGTCTTCCATGGACACCTGCTTAACAGTTCCAGGGACATATTAACTCCTTAAACTCTTAAGGCTGGACTAGAACATAACTGATAACGTGAATATATTTGGCTAATTTGTCTTTTTGAGCTAGCAAGGGCATTTTTTGAGATGCATTTTTACTTAAGCTCATAAAAGTTGAGGCTAGGACTTACCATCATTTCTCCAGTGTAGGGGTGTGGCGAAGTGACTCCCATGGTTTGGCCAAAAGGTAAGGTAATCTCAGTTTGCAGACCAATAGATGCCTAGACAGACATATAATATACTCAGTACCATCGAGTTAAGCCTGGGACAAGTCAGTCATGGTAACACAATCACATCCAGGCCCATGTGGAATTTGTTTATGTATTGTGGTTAATTTGATTATGTTTTAAGCTACCAATAAGCTCAGTTTAATTAATTCTACCATGATTAAACCCATTCCGCAGAATTTCACAGATTTTACCTTAAAACTGGAGCAGAAAACAAAAAAGACCTAGGTCTGGTCATATGTAAATGTCATGAAAATTGTCATGACTGCCTTAACTGGATACTACCACCATTGCCAATAAAGCCATGCCAGTAATGTTTTACTGACACACCATATTGAGGTTTTAAAGCACTTAATTTTTAAGCACAACCAGAAAACTCAAGGTTCCCACACATCCCCCTCTCAGAGTTGGTTTTCAAGTGCAGTGATGCTATCCTCCTCTCATTCCCACAGACATGAGGAAGAGAGGTCATACACTGGCCACGGACAATAAAAAGACTACAAATTTACAGCATTTTCATAAGATGGACAAATATTATGTTCTAACCAGATAGATGCAAAGGTCATCTTAAATATTAGTCTATAAATTTCTAATTCTGATGTTGGTAAAAATTATTTAGATAAAATTGGGTACGTTCCAAGACATTTATAACTGACTTTGTGTTTCTCACAAAGCAAAACAAAATATCAAAACACAACAGTGCAAAGCAAAATAAATAAATAAATAAATAAATATATATTGTAAAACAAAATTAAATTTTAAAAAAATCTGAATCTTTGAAGACTCCCATTCATTTGAATATAGCTTATCCCAAAAAAGCATTCACTTTAAATTCAATACATTTACATTCATTCTAGAAACTGGGAAGTAGCCTGAAAAAAAAAAGTAGCCTGTCCTTCGGTGTGACATTATATAATTCACCAAATTCCTGTATAATAATTATATATTCACTTTTTATGAGCTCATATGAATTATATGGGATATTTCTACTTATTAATATTACACTGCAAGACTATTCAAAGTCATCTGCAAAAAAACAAAAAGGTGATTAAAATAGTGAAAAACATGGAAATGGTGACCAGTTATAGGACTAATACACTTTCCCTTGCATACATTACGTCTCTAGCCCAGTAAACGGGAAAGTTCTGACTTTAAGGAAACACAAGAACACTAGTAGGGTGACAGACCCTCAGCGCTGTGCTCTGCTCCACACTGAGCTGCTGTAGCTCTCGGATGGGCTGCAGGAGCTCTCGAGCCCAGTTGAAGGCTGTGAGAGTTTGTTCTGCTCCTGCAGGAAGCCCTAGGCCTGGCCTGCAGCTCTCAATCTCATCAATGGTCCTCTTCATGGACTGGATATTGTCCAGGATGACCTGCCAGTGAGCAGAGAGAGAGAGAACACGTGATAAGGCATAAATTTCAAAGATATGAGACAACTGTTTGCTGTGAAATCTGAGCATTTCCAAGAGGTAATGTACCTGTCTGTTCTGGAGATGTTCCTCAGGAGAGATGTTCTCTGTGTCAGTCATGGAAAGGATTGTTCTGATCTTCGTCAAATTCTTCTCCATCGTCTTCACCTCTGTTTCAATGGCATCCATCTCCTACACAAGAGTTATAAGTGAATTATGGTTCAAATTCTGGAACCAAAGAGACCAACTTTGGGCTTTTCACACTACCCTAATCCCTGGGTTAACATAATTTTTAACCCCAGGTCAAGGCCACTTTTAACCCTGAGTCAAGTAACATTTCACTCTTATAAATGTTAGAGCATAACTAGAAAAAAGTATATTCATTATAGAAGTTTCCATGGCATTCCCATGACTTCTCCAGGCCTGGAAATCACACTTTTAAAATTCCCTGGTTTTCCATGACAATAGGAACTCTGTGTGCAGGATTTATATAGTCCTACAAATTATGTATACAATGTAAATCTATAAAAATTGTAAAAGAAAATATGTAAATACAAATGTAAATCCATTAAATATTAATATTTGTGGTTTCTTTAGTGTTTCAATTGCTTACATCTGCTAGGTGCTGAAGGTGGGACAGAGGATCCAGAACACTTTGCTGCATGTGTGTGATATCTTGCATAGCCAGTTGGAGAAGCTGCTCTTGAGAAGTGGTGTCACACACTGGAGTGATCTCCTGAAGGACAGGCATGAAGGCCTCCAGAGCTGCTCTGTATCCCTCAGATTCATCCAGCATCATCTACACACACCAACAAAGAGCCATACAAAAAAATTTCAATCAAAATACAAAGACTAGAGGTCTCTTAAAGAGATCCATTAGCTAAATTAGATAGCAATTTCTCATAAATAAGGTATACAAGTATAGTTTTATTCTATTTGAAGTTACATATTGCATTTCCCATTAGGAATGAATTGTAAACCATTTTAGTGTGAGGCATTGACCTTAAACCTTACCTTGAGGGAGTTGGCGTGGCCGTGGAGGCATTTCGCTGTGGTGTAGGTTCTGGGGGCAACAAGCCAGGACTGGGCCTCTCTCAGCCAGCAGGTGGAGCTACTGAGTAAGCCCTCATACTCCTGCAGACAGGCAGGGATCTGATGGGAACACAACACTCATTTTAGCCTGACAGACTGTATTTCTGAGCTGTACACAATCAAAACAGCCCAAAACTGGCAAAGTGGTTTGTTGCTCTTGGCTGGTATATATTGGTCTCTCAGCCTAGCCAGCTAACAAGTGTCCAAAACATCTCTAAAACCAGCAAAATAGACCAGCCTGACCAGCAAAGCCAGGCTGGGAGACCAGCTTACCACCTGTGGCTGGTTCTCACCGTTTTTAGAATTGGTTTACAATGTGAAACAAGGATTATGTATAGCATTTCACTGACTTTGCTGATGAGGGCGGTCCTGTGCTCGGCCTGCTTGGCTGTGGTCTGGTAGAGCTGCAGTGGTTCTGTGAGCTGGTCCATAAGGATGTGTGCTCTCTCAGGCTGTTCCTCAGCAAGCTCCTGCACTTCAGCCTCTAGCTCAGCTATATGAGTGTGCCATTGATCCAGCTCATCCCAGATACGCTGCACACACACATTTGCCATATTTCATTTGACGTAAATAATAAAAAAAGAAAAAAAGGCTTTACAGAATTACAGTCCACTCAGTATGTAGTATTGTCTTTAGGTCTTATGTAAATTTTCACAACCTGTGTTTTCCCAGAGTTTTTGTCCACTAAAAATGTGGAAAGACATATTTTAAATGTTTCTTTGACTGAACAAATAAACACTCATGTAACAACAGTTAACCCTTTAAGCTCTGAAGGTGTTTTCAAAGATTTCCTGTTTCAGTGGCATACCCAAAATTAAAGGCTTATAACTTGACAAAAAAACGAGGAGGGTCAAGTGTTCGGTATAATTTTAAAGAATACTTTTCAAATTTGTTTATGTTATAAATTATGTCCAGTCAGGCTTCCTAAGCAACCAATTGGCCTGGTTGCTAGGGTGGGTAGAGTCACGTTGGGTTAACCCCCTCGTGGTCGCCATAATGTGGTTCTCGCTTTCGGTGGGGTGCGTGGTGAGTTGTGCGTGGGTGCTGCGGTGAATAGCATGAAGTCTCCACACGTGCTAGGTCTCCGCGGTAACACGCTCAACAAGCCATGTGATAAGATGCGCGGATTGACTGTCTCAGATGCAGAGGCAACTGAGATTCGTCCTTTGCCACCCGGATTGAGGCGAGTCACTACGCCACCACGAGGACTTAGAACACATTGGGAATTGGGCATGCCAAATTGGGGAGAAAATGGGAGAAAATCCAAAAAAAAAAAAAAAAAAAAGAGTTTTTTTTTTATAAATTATGATTCTGAGAATCTCAGCCTAATAAACAGCTGAAAAAAAAAAACAAATTCACATACCTCAGGGTGTAAATAAAGTGGCTCAGAAAAAAATGCTTTTGTTTTGACATGTTGTTCCCAATCATGTCACCTGTAACTGAGTTAGCGCTGATACAAAGCAGCAATAAAAAGTTATAGCATTACAGATATAATTTATCCTAACATCTGAAAATCTTCTCCATATCTCCAAAAGCCTTTCCAAACAAATAAAACAATAATTGCACATAAGAACTAATTACACATACAAACACAACAATGACTAAATGCTGGCATAGCTTGCAGACATGATTTTAGTAATGAGATTTCACAGAATTAATTTCATTCTGTGCCATTAAAGTCATTATTGAGTTTGTGTCATGTACTTGGCACCATCTCCTGGTGGCCATATGTAATTAGAGTGATTGATGACATGACTCTCTGCCCAAATATGGAGGATTATCACCACTGGTTGGAGCAATCTGAACCCAATCCGAATGGTTTAGCATTCCATGACACTACAGAATTTCCGATGACGCCATCTGATCCAGGAAAGCTAATGTGTTTGTAGCCAGATAGCAAGATGCCAGATAGCCAGATGCTGGGTGCATATTGTGCTTTGTGTGGGTTATCTAATGATCAATGCATCTGATTACTTTGTGGGTGGGCTTGTTTTAAAGATAATTGCCTCCTCCAAGTAACGGTATGTGATATTTTTATTTCTGTTAATTTTTGGCGAAAACGTGGCATATGAGCAACACCTGTTCACATGAAAAAAGTTATGTCAAAGACAAAAACTTAGATATTACTCACTATATTTTTGTCTGTGAGTAACAAATAGGCTGGATGTATTTGACTCTTTGAGAGCTTTCAAACAACATATGACACACGCCTATGATGAGTTTGACTTTTTTATGCATTAGAAAAATACATACAGTGTAAAATGATAAATAATCAAAACGGAACACTTCTGATTTGTCTGCAAATTTCAAAGCACTTTTTCAGTTTTGTTAATAACACCTACATGCATTGTAAAGTAGAGCTTCTAAGCTTTACAACGATACCTATTTTGTGTTGGTCAAGACAGTAGTTATTCATATTTAGATTTTTTTTCCCCTCGCATGCCCACTCGCTGACCCATCCGAGCTTAAAGGGTTAAAAATGTTGAATGGACTTTACTTCCATCTCTCACAGCCTTATTTTATTGCATGCTAAGCTGGAATAGGAGAAAGTCATTTAAAAATTACACACTTCCCCTTTAAATGTAGCATCTACTCTGACCTAACTCTAAACATTGGTTATCCTTAAACTTTTGTGTTTTGTAAAAATTAATAAGACACTGATAAACATTAGACTTCAATTTTGTGTGTGTGAAGGAGAGCAGAGCGCATGTACCTTTTGTGTACGTTCAGCCTCAGAGAAATTAGGGCTCCTTTGCTTCAGTAGGGCTTGAACACAATTCAGTCCCACAGTCACGTCTCCCACCTGCTCAGTTATTTTATGAAGAGGACCACTCTTCTCCATAACCATATCCATCTGAAACAAACACAACTGTATTAACATCATTTAATATTAAAAGAGCACACAAGCTTTACTTTCATATGCTGGAAAAGGCACTAGAATCCTTGGTTGATATAACAGTATAACTAGTATTAAATTATAAACAGTCAGTCTTATTATTGTTAATAAAAACAAACTATTTGATAACTGAAATAAAAAAAATGTAATCTAATATAATTGGAAAAAAATTAACTAAACTAAAACATTTTCAGAACTCCACAACTAATTACAATAAAATAAATGACCTAAAATTCATTTTAGTTTTTTATTGGTCTGCACTCTTTTTTTTCCAAATGTTTTATTTATTTTTTTCATTTAATTTTTTTCACCAGTCAGGTTGAAACAGGACACAAACGCTTCGGCCTCATGGCCTTTATCAACCCTAACCCCTAACTGCACATTCATTAAACATGAAAATGCCACAAGATATCGACAATAGACAAAAGAAAGCCCTGAGATATTTAACGCTGTTAACTATATCTAAATGACATCAGTTAAGGCATTAACTTTGGTAGCCCTAAAAAACTAAAACAAAAACTAAATATACTGAAACTAAATCATATAGTCAAAACTAATGAAAACTGTCCTAAATTGAATGGGCAAATGGAAAATAAAATGGAACTCTAAATTGAAAATTCTAAACTATAAAAACCATGTAATTATAGTATTTAATTGCAAAGAGTAAATACCTTTTCTTTAGCCTCCAGCAGGGAGAGGTTGAGCTCATCTTGTAAGGTCTGAATCTCTGAGGGTACACGGCTCCATCTCTTCTGTACTCTGTTCATGACATCCTGCAGTCGAGCCTTCTGTGAGACCAATTCCACTTTAACCTCCTACAGTGTGATACAACACAATAATTACAATATCTACATCAATCACTGAAGAGATAGACATTCCCCATAATCAAACACTGACTGTAAAGAACCAACCTGTAAATGTTCAGCAGCTGACTTAGACTGCAAGTTGGTCAAAAGAGAAAGAAAACTCTGCTGTATTGCACCCATTTCCTCCTGCACCCGACCCAACTCCTGGATCTCAAAAAGGGCCTCCCGGCGGATGTTATTGCTCTTATCTCTGAGACTACGCAAAAAAAAAAAAAAACAAGTCTGTAAATTTAAATTCTGAACATTTTTAAGACAATTTAAATCTAAATACCACTTGCTTGTGGGTAGTTTACGTACACTTTTGGGAAGTTGACAACAGGATAATTTTAGTCCAATTATTATGCATGCAGCTTGAATGACCTTATATTCATTGAGACTACATGAAATATTTGTACTTTTAAAAACAGGCAAATTTAAAATAAAACTAGTCAAGTCAAAAACATGCTAAAAATTGTGAAAAACCACCAGTTCCAGAATCCTAACATTTTTATTTTCTCTTAGACATTCGTTTATATTTTAATCTAAAATCATGATTAAATGCACTGCAAAAAAAAAAAAAAAAAGGTAATATGAATTTTTGGCTTTTTTTTTTATTTTATTTTTTTTAATTAGAGCTGTCTGAGTTAACGCATTAATGCATGCGATTAATTAAAGTTTAACGTGTTAATTTTTCTTAATCGTGATAAACACATTTACTGTTAATAAAGCATAAATACACTGGTCGGAGCAGGGTGGAACCTTTGCAATGTGTCTGCCCGATGTCATTACACTGACGCACACACCACAAACACACACAACAGCCGTGTCAGTGATCAAATAATGGGGAAAGGCCCTCTTAATGCCATTTGTTGTACAAAACAAGCCCAGCTTGGACTTGTGACAGAAATCAAGTACTTTGCAGCCTGTATCAGGTGCAATTTAATTTCCACAGAAGCACGTCAAGTCTTAACTATCACGAAAATGCAGAACGAGACATTTTGTGTAAGCGCTTTTCACGTGGAGTTCAAAGCGGTGATTGACGCTGGTGTTGACACCCTGACACGAATCATGAATGCTGTAGCAAAGCGGATAGCCACAGTCTGTGGAGGATGATTTAATGTGTATTGCAATGAATACTCAACCTTTGGTTGCATAGTTCTTTCAATCAGTCAACCTCCCATGTTACTTGAATTGATGCTATTTTAGTGAATTGCTATCTTTATTCTGTGGAAGGCTTTGCTTGGAAAATGTTAATAAAGCATTATTGTTACATACTGTTTCCTTTTCTTTTCCAAGACAAAAATAAGTACATTTTGACAGGAAAAGAAGTATATCTAGTGTAAAATTTCAGCACTTTCAAAATCTGCGATTAATCACGATTAACTATAACAAATTATGCGATTAATAGCAATTTAAAAATGTAATCTACTGACAGCACTAGTAAAAATATCTGAACCTGATATACATTTATTTGAGAAGCAAAATGACATTGGATAGTGGGATAGATGGGATAGTAAGACTTTTGCTTAAAAAGAGAAAACACTATTTAATTAATAGCTAATTAATAATTAAGTTGATTTTTCTTACCCGCTTGGCAAATGTTTTCTTTTTTTCCTGGTTTTAAGCATAACATTCACACAGTTTGTTAAATTTCTTTGAAAACAATTTTATACTGTAAATGATGTCATTGTTTCTGAAGTAAATATATCTTGTTTTAAGATATTTCGCTTTTTTACTGTAAAACAAGACAAAAATACTAAGAACATTTTTATTATTATTATTATTATTTATTTACTAGTGTGGACATGTTATGCGTTAACTACTCATGTGTTTATAAGCCATACCTTCTGCAATGTCCCTGCAGAGACTGCAAGTCCTGACAGATTTGAGGAGACTCTTTCAGCTGCTGTAGATTTGAGACCCCAAGCAATCGTGCCACATAGTGTTGTAGAGAAGCCAGGGTATGATGCTTCTGCTCAGTCCTATCCTGAATATGCTCCATTTTGGTCAGAACACCCTGAATCTCTTCCAGGGATCCCGTCATCAAAGATGAGTCAGGAAGATCCATCTGTAGACTGTCAAGATCTTCCTTTGATTTATTTAGCTGCACAGCACACCCCAACATGAACACAAACAAATTAACACGCTGTTCAAAACAACTTTTTACTTCATTACAAATTTTACAAGGTCATTAAATGTTAAAGGTGAAATGTGCAATTTATACATTTTCTCCTATCCTAGCTTAATGTAAATGTAACTTTGGATAAAAGTGTCTGCCAAATGAATAAATGTAAATGGACTAATATAAGGAAGCCATTCATAGGCTGACTTTCCAAAAATTGTTAACAGTAATTATATACTTCTCTTTTAAACAGACTGGAGAGAAATAAACATGGTCAACAAGATTTAAAAATTACTAACACGTGTCATAATGTCCCTCCACTCTGCTTCTTTATGAGCTGTGCTGTCTTTGAGTGATTCCACTCTGCACTGCAGAACTGCCAAAGACCTCCACAGATGTCCCACCATCAGGTCAGCAGGTGCATCGCAAGGCTGATCCAGGCAGCTTTCTCTCAAGTCCTCCAGCCTTTTAGCGAGGTTCTTCAGCTCAGACTTGAGCACCTGCAGATGAAGAGAGTTTAATTGCAAGTTGACATACAGTTGTGCTCAAAAGTTTGCATACCCTGGCAGAAATTATGAAATTTTGGCATTGATTTTGAAAATATGACTGATCATGCAAAAAAAAAAAAAAAAAAAAAAAAAAAAAAAAAAGTATTTTATTTAAGGGTAGTGATTATATGAAGCCATTTATTATCACATAGTTGTTTGGCTCCTTTTTAAATCATAATGATAACAGAAATCACCCAAATGGCCCTGATTAAAAGTTTACATACCCTTGAATGTTTGGCCTTGTTACAGACACACAAGCTGACACACACAGGTTTAAATGGCAATTAAAGGTTAATTTCCCACACCTGTGGCTTTTTAAATTGCAATTAGTGTCTGTGTATAAATAGTCAATGTGTTTGTTAGCTCTCATGTGGATGCACTGAGCAGGCTAGATACTGAGCCATGGGGAGCAGAAAAGAACTGTCAAAAGACCTGCATAACAAGGTAATGGAAATTTAAAAAGATGGAAAAGGATATTAAAAATATATCCAAAAGACTTAAAAATGCCAGTCAGTACTGTTCAATCACTTATTAAGAAGTGGAAAATTCGGGGATCTCTTGATACCAAGCCAAGGTCTGGTAGACCAAGAAAGATTTCAGCCACAACTGCCAGAAGAATTGTTCGGGATACAAAGAAAAACCCACAGGTAAACTCAGGAGAAGTACAGGCTGCTCTGGAAAAAGACGGTGTGGTTGTTTCAAGGAGCACAATATGACGATACTTGAACAAAAACGAGCTACATGGTCGAGTTGCCAGAAAGAAGCCTTTACTGCGCCAATGCCACAAAAAAGCCCGGTTACAATATGCCCGACAACACCTTGACACGCCTCACAGCTTCTGGCACACTGTAATTTGGAGTGACGAGACCAAAATAGAGCTTTATGGTCACAAACATAAGCGCTATGTTTGGAGAGGGGTCAACAAGGCCTATAGTGAAAAGAATACCATCCCCACTGTGAAGCATGGTGGTGGCTCACTGATGTTTTGGGGGTGTGTGAGCTCTAAAGGCACGGGGAATCTTGTGAAAATTGATGGTAAGATGAATGCTGCATGTTATCAGAAAATACTGGCAGACAATTTGCATTCTTCTGCACGAAAGCTGTGCATGGGACGCTCTTGGACTTTCCAGCATGGCAATGACCCTAAGCACAAGGCCAAGTTGACCCTCCATGGTTACAGCAGTGGTTGGCTTAATATCAACGAGCCACTCTGAGGAGATCTCAAGCGTGCGGTTCATGCAAGACGACCAAAGACTCTGAATGACCTGGAGGCATTTTGCCAAGACGAATGGGCAGCTCTACCACCTGCAAGAATTTGGGGCCTCATAGACAACTATTACAAAAGACTGCACGCTATCATTGATGCTAAAAGGGGCAATACACAGTATTAAGAACTAAGGGTATGCAGACTTTTGAACAGGGGTCATTTCATTTTTTTCTTTGTTGCCATGTTTTGTTTGATGATTGTCCCATTCTATTATAACCTACAATTGAATATGAATCCCATAAGAAATAAAAGAAATGTGTTTTGCCTGCTCACTCATGTTTTCTTTAAAAATGGTACATATCTTACCAATTCTCCAAGGGTATGCAAACTTTTGTGCACAACTCTATACTGCATTTATTGCTACACAAGACAAAAGTTGCATTACAAATACACTTTGTGGCCAAACATTTGTGGACACACAATGAGCTTGATGAACATTTAATTTGAAAACCATAGCCATCAATTCCCCTTTTGCTGCAGCTTCCACTCTTCTGGGAAGGCTTTCCACTGTACTGTATGTAATAACATTGCTGCAGGGATTTGCTAACAGTCAGACACAAGATGACAATGGGGCCTGACTCACTGCTGGCATTCCAATTCGTCCCAAAGATGTTCAGTGGGTCTCAGGTCTGAGCTTTGAGTATGGCCAGAAAATGCCATTGTATGGGGTTGCATTCTGATTTGTCACTAGAATAGTAACCAAACTAGTTTATTAGAAGGGTGTATCCACATAGTTTTGGCCAAATAGTGTACATATCCACAAACAAGAAACCCTTCAAACATGCAAAAAACTGAGTTTCAAAAGTCAGAACTTTTTATACTCTATTTGTAGATTATATTGCATCTGATTTTGCCCCAAACTGTTTAAACAAGTTTCTTCCTTCATCTTTTATCAAAACTCCAAGGGTATTATCACAGTGCATTTAAACTGTTATCTGACACAAGATGCATGATAAACTATGAGGGAAGTTAATTCTTTCACACAATGACTAAAAACAACAATGAATGTCAACACACCTGTACTTTCAATTGTTGGTCTTGGCAAGCTTCTAAATTAGTCAGTTTTTGACTTAAGCATTTTGAGATTTGAGAGTCAATGTTTTTGAGAAGTAGGCTAATTTCTTCATGGTGGCTCCTGTGCACCCTGTGGTCTCTCATGCACCTAATTTGGGGTAGAAAGATTGAAGCATTATAATCAGTTAACTGCCTCTGGTACATTTCATTTAACTAAATAGATGTATTCCATTCAGACTAATTGTTCGTTTCTGTGCATGTTTTCTGTGGATAAATGTTTCTAAGTACAGTGCTCTATGCCAGGTATTTGAAAAGCTTTTTGAGGAATATGCTTGATTGCCTAAAAGCTTAAAAGTATTTTTCTCCTTTGGCCCAACAATCTAGTTTTTCCATGCAAAAACAATTAGATTGTTTTTTTCCAATTTGATATGAGAATGTGATAAACTAAAGTGGTACAACTATAATCAGAGAGAGTAGTAATTAGACAGAGTAGGCTTGGAGTGATACCTACCTATGTAAGGCCTCCAGTCTGAGCTGAGCCTGAGCTTCTAATTTGGCATCTTGTACTAAAAGGTCACTCAAAACCTGGATATGAAGCTGCTCAGTTTGAGGAATAGAGAGGCATGTATGCTGCGGTATGCAAGCCCCAACTTCAGCCAAGTGGACCTTGAAACCCTCAGCCAGACAGTTGGAAGTCTGTTGAATATGGCGCTGTTCATCTTTGCAGTCTTTGAAGCTGATGGAGGGAACAATCAGATTGGATTCAACCTGCTGAAAGAAGCTCCTAGCTCCCTGAATGGCCCAGCGGTAATGTTTCAGTGCCTTCTGTGCCTGGAGCAGTTGGTCCTGTACAACCAAACTCAAATGATCAGAACTTGCATAAACAATTCACACATAAATAAAAATTTGACCTTTTAAATGAATGTTATGTCAGAATTTACTCACTCATGTCACTCCAAACCAGGTTTTCACTGAAAAATGACTCAAATTCTATGTAGTTTTTTACCAAAACCAATCAGATGCCTTCAGGAGGCTTGGAATATGGGTCACATGGACTAATTTTATTATATTTATCTTAAGCTATAAAGTGAGCAATATCCACTGCCTTTGCATTGCAAAGACATAGGGTGATTTTAAATAAAACATCTCTTTTTGTGTTCTGCATAATAAAGTCATACAGGTTTGGAACGACATGAGGGTGAACAAATTATGAAAGAATTTCATTTTTGGGTGACCTTTTACTTTAAACAGATCCATGTGTTCAAAAATCCCATTACAATAATGATGTTGTCACAGAATTAAAGCTGAATTATGTAATTTCTGCCACTAGCACCACGGAATGGGTTTGCAAAAATAAATTATGTTTTAGATAGTCTCGCCCCCAACTCACGCCATTGGTTGAGTAATGTTGTTGGATGGGGTCTAAGCGGGTCACTTAAATCAAAGGAATTTTTATAGCGCCACAGAGACATGGTGTTTACAGTTTTAGAGAAAATTAACCTATGAGTGGCTTACTTATAGTTGTCTCTGCATATTTAGCTGGGATAGAAGAAAGTATTTTAACACTGAAAAAGTAACATACATCAGCTTTAAAAGTGAGTGGTACGAAGCAGCAAAACTAGATTGCTCCAACAATGCTGTCTACACTGCTGTGGAAAGTACAATGTTAATTATAACAGAAGTGTTTAAAATTTGTCACATCGCACCACGTGCTGGCAGTGTAGACACAGTGTAAGTGTCTTAAGCTTACCATATGCTTATTGCAATCATTAAGAGTTATCTGGCCAAGATCAATGGTTTTCTTGTAGCTTTCTGCCTCAGATCCTTTCCTGCAGCTTGCCAACATTCGTAGCACAGACTCCACAGTCCTGATCAGTGTCCAGTGCTTCCGCAACTCTGCATCCAAAGCCTTATTCTCTGGCTCCAAGTGGATGGTCTCTTTCAGGTCTTGTCTAATACTGCTGAAAAGGTCACTAAGCTCACTGAGATCTGTGGATCTTCTGAGATCCTCAACCAGAGTGGATTCCAGGGCTTTAGCCTCATTACTGACTGTGAGCTCCCAAAAAGCTAGCTGCTCAACGGTCCAGCTGATCTTTTGCTGTTCTGCTGTGAGCTGGGAAGGATAGAGATCTTTTGAAATGGCCTCCAGGTGGTCAGTGGCCTCTTGACATGTCATTTTCACCATAGGAAGCTCCACCAGGAGAGCCTGACAGAAGCTTAGCCTTGTGTCAGTACCTACACTTGAGTCTGAAATCTGCAACAAGCTCTTCTTCACTTCCTCTCTGAAGTCCTCCATTCGCTGCCTTAAATTGAGGTAGACTTTCTGCTCCTTGGCTTGCTGGCCTATTTGGTGTATTCTCCTCTGTAAGTCTAGTATAGCATGAAGAATATCATTCCTTTGAGGTTCTGGAAAGTGTGGAATTTCCTGGACCTTACACAGATGCTCCATCAGCATTTGCTTACGATGTTCAATAGCAAAGAAAGAGTCCCTTGTAAAAGGATACTTTTGCCTCACGATGTCAGTATTCATCTCTCGTAAGCTCTTCTGAATGACATTCAGTTCCTTGGCAGAAGATTCCTGGGCATTGAGAAGCTCTTTTAGCACCCATTGTGAGGCCCACTTACGGTTTACGACCCCTGAAACTTCTTTTTGTAAAACTGTAAGCCGGTCAACAAGCTGAAAGCTTTCAGGTACACTCAAACCCTGATTCATGTTCTTAGTTTCATCTATCAGAGTCTGTAGGCTATTTACTTGCCTCTCAGCTTCCTTTAAAGCCTCTGTGCATATTTGAAGCTGGACTCTCAATTCTGGGATGGTAGTTGCAAGTTCAGAAGCCATAGGTTTAACAGACTCTTTCTCCAATACTGAGGTCAGCCAAGAGCTGCTGTCAGCAATCTGTTTCCAAAGCATTTCTCTCCTATGCAACATTCGGTTCATTTCCACCACAGTATAGTCAGTGTTCTCTGTAATCTTAATGTACAAATTTTCTAAGGATTTGAGAGTGGGTGACATAGCTATGGAATCTCCCTCGCCGAGTACTGTAATTTCTTGTTTTAGCTCTTTTAAAACAGAGACCATTTGAGACCTCTTTAGAGATATTTCCGATTGCAGTTTCTTCATGAGGTTGATCTGGTGACTTGCCTCCTCAGTAAACAGAGACAACCTCCTTCTCCTACTAACTTTGCTGTCTGTTTGTTTAGCCCATGTGAAATAATCCCTTATAATCTTTATGATCGGTGAACACTCATTGTCATTATAAGTGTTAGAATTGAGCTTCTCCTGAACCAGAGCAAGCTGAGAATTAAGACTCTGCATGGTTTCCTCCATATCCTTGAGCTCCTTCTTCCTCAGTGGACTTAAGGAAAGATCCTGACAGAGCTCAAGAAGGTACAGGTAACGCTCACTCAGCACTATCAGGTCTGCAGTTTCAACAGCTTGCTGTAATACATTTTGACAGTCTGTCTGTCCTTTAGATTTCTCCAGAAGCTCCAGTTCACATCTAAGCTCTCTGGACTCTTGTAGCAGTGCGGACACTTCTGCTGTGCAAATGTTATTGTGCCACAGACTCCTTAAAGCAGCCCTTTCCAGAGTTTGCCATTTCTCCTGCAAATTTCTAACTGGTTCGAAGCAGACCACAAGTCCTTCTGCTTCACTCAGATGGGCTGAGATCTGGCAGCATGTCTGTAGGAGCTCCTCAATCATGCCTCTGTTCTTCTGCATAGTTTTCAAAAATGCACTCAGTTTTTCTGCTTGCAGGGTGCTGCTTTCAATACAATCCCTTCAAAATGGTGAGAAAATTGTGGTTACTTCTCAATGGTGTTCAATATTTACACTACCAATTAAAAGATTGGACACTTATTCTTTATTTATACTATTTTTAACAGTTTAGAATAATAGTAAAGTCATCAGAACTTTGAAAGAGCAAAAATAGAATTACATGATTATGTAATGACCAAAAATGTTGAAAAAAATAAAAACTATCTTAGATTTTCGATTCTTGACAGGAGTACCTGGGATGTATTTTAGGACTGAAAGAGTTCCTTAGTATTGTATACTGGTTATTTGTTGGCTGTTTTTCCTTCAAATTCTGTTCCTATTTTTTTTTATTTTTTTTTTTTTATTAAACTTAGTTTAAGAAATTCATTCTGTATGTAGGTACAATTAATATTTGTCTACAAAACGTTTTTTTTTAAGAATAAACCTTAACATAAAAAGTTAAGATGACAAATTCAGTCAAGTGTCCAAGCTTTTGTGGTAGCTGGAAATCTAAGTAAATCAGATGAATTACTATGACTGATAAAAACCATTCAAAATCAGACAAAATTTGAGAATGTGAGTACCATATTTTTAGTGTCAATGTGTTTTATTAAAATCATAAGAAATACTATTTTATCTTTCCTTTTTACTATGTTTTCTTATGTTTTACCATGTTTCAAAATATTCATTCCATGTCAAATTTTCTTCCCATTTGATAAAGTGCAGTATTAACAGTACATATTCTAAACTGAAGCTCATCTTTTAAGTTGAAGGTACCTTCACATGCCCTGAAAAGTCAAGGATACTCACATTGTCAGTGTGCTCAGCTCTGCCTCCAGAGTGTGGAGTGTATCTGTTAGAGCCAGTTTTTGCTGGTGGTAATGTGTAACCTGCTGAAGCTGTGATTTTTTAAACTGTGCCATGGTAGAAGTATCCAGCAGCAATGCATTCCATCTCCCCTCTATCCTCTGCTCAGGCTCAGTAGAGTACCCTCCGCTAGCTCCATGCTTAGGCAGCCTCGCTATATGCTCCAATACACATTGCCTGCAGATCTGTGACACCCAGAGGGATCAAGTCTCAGTAAATCTTTCATCACAAATGTTTCATTAATAGCATGACTTAATTATCTGTCTGCATTATATACTGTAATAATGTTGTTAATCAATATTTAAATGGTTGTAGTTGGTTATGAAAGTTTGATTTGCCAGGTTCAAAGTCACATCCTCTGCATAAGCAGCATGGCTCAATGTGTCTGAGAATGTATGCTAAACCACTAGGCCACTGCACAGACTGATTTATGAACTGATTCATTTGCATCCAAAAGAGACCACTAATGCTTTTATTTAGCCTAATTATTAAAGGAATAGTTCACCCAAAAAACAAAATTCTCATCATTTACTAACCCTCATGCCATCCAAGAAGTGTATGACTTTTTTTTTCTTCTACTGAACACAAACAACAATTTTTTAAAAGAATATCTCAGCACTGTAGGTCCATAAAATGCTAGTCATCAGGATCCAATACTCTGAAGCTCAAAAAGGGAATATAAAAGGCAATATGATAGGTGTGGCGGTGTCCTTTTTTTGTATAAATTGCCACATTCAAACAGCCATCCTAAGCAGTTATCTCTCCTAAGAGTTCTTCTTTTGCCTTCTTCGTACATATTGCCACCTACAGGGCAGGGAGGAGAATTTATAGTAAAAAAGGACTTAAATAATTATCTGTTTCTCACCCACACCTATCATATCGCTTCTGAAGACATGGATTTAACCACTGGAGTCTTATGGATTATTAATGCTGCTTTTGAAGCTCAAAAGACCTACAGAGCTGAGAGATTCTTTAAAATTCTTTGATTGTGCTCAGAGGAAAGACAGTCATATACATCTGGGATGACATGAGGGTGAATAAATGAGAGAATTTTCATTTCTGGTTGAACTATTCTATTCCTTTAAATATGTTTTAATTTAATACAAATGGATTCCAAAAGTATGTGCAAAAGCAGCTGATTTATGTTATGAGAATTATTTGAGAATCTTCCAAAGAGCATCTTGTGTGTTTTAATGGAAGCAAGGAAATCTGACCTTCTGACCTTTCAAAACAAACTTAAAAGACATGATCTCAGCAAAATCAACCAACCATAAATTATGCTCTCCTATTTATGGATTTTTCATCGATTTAGGAATACAAAGTTTGAAATCAAAAGTACAGACTAGAACAGAGATGAAAGCAAGACAGTGAAACAAAAAGTTTTAAGTTTTTTTTTTTTTTTAGAAACTCCATTAACAATAACCAGTCAAGCACTCAAGAAAGAGATGTCTTAGATGTTTCATGAAGGCAGTGAGGGACTCAGCTGCTCAGGGCTTGTTTCAGTAGTGGCAAACTAGATCTTGAAGACTGATCACATCTTTTCACTGTACTGCTGTTTGTAGGGTTTTGGAGAAGCCAAAGTAATGATGGAATGTTCTGTACCTCTGCTTCTTCCAGCTGATGAGTCATACGTGTAAGGCTCAATTGGGCTTGCTGGTTCCGGCATCTGCAAACCCGCAGGACAGTCCATGCCAGACTGGCCTCTGACTCTGTGAATAACGAGTTAAGACACCAGGCATCCTCTCTTGACCTGGTTTCCTATGAGAATTAAAGTATTACAATTTGAATGTAAATTTAACTTGAGTGAGAAATTTAAAACACAGACAGACAGAAAAAAAATTATATAACAACTACAGTAAAAAGCAGCACAGAGCACAGAAATCCCAATAAACTCCTTCCTGTGCAATTTCCTCCCAAAGCCCAAGAGAGGTTCACAGCCATCAAGTCAAAGATAAAGACTGGAATAATCTGATATCAGTGAGTTCATAAGTTCTTGCATTTGAGGGCAAAAGTAAGTCTAAGTTTAAACCGCTAACAAACACTTTATGCAAAAAGTAATGTTGCTGAAAAATGTTGCTATTTTTCTGCTTAATGCCCAAATGTTAATTACACTGCAGTTGCTATAGTTCTTTAAGTTGAACCTTGAATTTTTCCGAAACAGAATCCACACAATGTGTTCACATACTTTACGTACCTCAGAAACATTACTGGTTACCAGGAGTGGCTGAACATTAGTAACAGTGTCCACAAAAGTGGCCCACACCCTGGACTGCTCTACATGCCTTGTTTTATCCTCACCATCTGCTCCTGATCCTCTGTTTTGGGATGTTTTGTACAAGACAAATCGATCTGAATTGGCTCTGTGCATGTCTTCAGACTAGAAAAAAAAAAAAAAAAAAAAAAAAAAAAAAGGCAAAAGGGTTGATTCATATTTCAGCGCAAAAGTTCCCCATACCACAGCTTGCATCTGCTCTCTTTAAAAGGAGAAAACACAGCTCTACTCTCGACTCTGTTATTCACAGATTCAGAAGAAACAGGAATTCTGCCCCGTTGGGAACAGCGTCTTCCCTGTTGAAGGCGTGGTGTTCCCTGAGGCCTCAACACACTCAAGAAAAGCAGTGTTGCAGGATCTACTGCCAACATAGAGCAGCTGGCACAAGGAAGCCAAGTTTCCACTCAGAAACAACAATTTCTAAATTAAAAAACATATTAACTTATAAATTATTCTACTATTATTTGATGCTGCTGTGTGAGAAGTCCAAAATATTATGTATGGCTATATGTGTAGAATGTAGAACAGCAGTGATTCTGATAAATCTGAGCAATCTGATAAATCAGTAATATTTAAAAAAAACACAATTTGGAAATAAAACCGCAACAATCTCAAAAACTCACACCTTCATGAAGTCATATTTTGTTGCAATTATCAAAGAAGCATATATCATGGCTAACATTAAACATAAAATACATTACTAAGTCAAAAAGGCAGTTAAGTATTAAGGACCAACATTTTGCCTTACATGTCAACAGATTTAGGTGCAAAGGTTTATGGACTGTTTTTCTGGAAATTGTTGTTTTATAAGAGACAACACTGACGAATGTTAAACTTTTCAACTAACTTCTAAAACATTATTAGTGCACATTATTAAATTGTACATTGCACATTGAATTTCGGTCCTTTCCATAGCTGGGAATAATTTAAGCATATTCAGATTTGGAGAGTTCAAGCACCTTGCACATTCTAAAAGAAATTAACCTAATTTTCAATAGAGCTATTAATTTTTCTTTCTGATTTTAACAAATGTTTTCTTTAAATGAACAGTTAATGACGCAAAATGTACGATTTTAAAACACCACACAAAAGTTATTACAAATGGCTTCTTCCTGAATCCTGTTAAGTTAAACAAAAGCAGTGTTTGAATGAAAATTACCTTAGTGTTTGAATTAAAAACTTGAAAAGCATTCTGAAGTTGAGTGGAAACACATCCTCTGGGCCAAACTTAGTGATAGTTAACCAAAAAATTCTCTCATCATTTACTCACTCTCATGCCATCATAGATGTGTACAATTTTGTTTCTTCTGCTGAATACAAAGATTTTTAGTAGAATATTTCAGCTCTGTAGATCCATACCATGCAGTGAATGGTGACCAAAATTAAATCTCCAAAAAGCATATAAAAGCAGCATAAAAGTAATCCATAAGTGGTTAAATCCATGTCTTCAGAAGAGATATGATAGGTGTGGGTAAGAAACAGATCAATATTAAAGTCCTTTTTACTATAAATCTCCACTTTCATATTCTTCTTCTTTTGTTTTAAGCGATTCACATTCTTCATGCATATCGCCACCTACTGGGCAGGGAGAAATTATAGTAAAAAAAAAATCACTTAAATATTGATCTGTTTCTTACCCACACCTATCATATCACTTCTAAAGACATGGATTTAACTACTGGAGTCTAGTTATAGATTACTTGTTTGCTGCCTTTATGCGCTTTTTGTAGATTCAAAGTTTTGGTCACCATTCACCTGCATTGAAAGGACCTACAGAGCTGAGGTATTCTACTAAAAATCTTCTTTTGTGTTCTGCAGAAGAAAGTCATGCACATCTGTGATAGCATGAGGGTGAATAAATGATAAGAGAATTATCATTTTTGGGTGAACTATCCCTTTAATAGTTAATCAGTCACATGGGTACTTAACGTTACCACCTCGCTTATGGGCTTTTTAAGTGCTTGGAAAGTGATGTCATTCATGCTGTAGATTGGTGCATTCATTTCATTATTCATTTATGAGTCCCTTCACATGAAAATAAAAACATCTAAAATGAATCCTACCTGCAAAAGAAAACTGCTCTCTAAATCTTCTGTCCTCTGTGCTTCAGCGTAGTTACTGAATTGTGTCTCTGATGGGACAGTGATAGGATTTTGAGTTGTACACTCAGCGATCACAACAGGTGACGCATCTGCTGACATTGATTCAGAGGTCTCTGCATGTACTGACTTTACAGATTCCTCTGCTGTTAAGACCACATCATCTGGAGTAAGGTCAGTGACAGATTTAGAGATGGTACCTGCCACTGAATGTCTATTCTCAGTTTCTGTTTGTAAGAGATTCAAACTATGTTTCTGTATGGTGCCCATAGCTCCTAAAGGTTTGCATTCTGTATTCTGTGTACACTCAGCTCTCACAAAAGTTGAAACATCCATTGGCATTGATTTCGAGACATCTGTATGTGCTGACTGCAGTGATTCTACTGCTATGAAGATAGCAGCATCTGGAGAGCCTGTGGTATTGGTATGGGCAGCTCCAGCATGAGAAATACCAACTGTCTCTGTATGTTTGTCATTAGTCTCTATTTGTAGTAGATTTTCGGTATCTTCATTCAAGGTGTTCATAGCTCCTGGTAGTTTGCATTCTGTATCCAATGACATTCCAGTGTCTGAAGACACAGTCAGTGATGTATCTGTGGTGTCCACCAGTCTTGTCTCAAATGTTTGAGGGCATATTGAATCAGTTGTGTTTGTATGTTTGGAAATTGGAGTCTTCAACTTATAATTACTAACATTTGTTGTTGGTTCTATGCCAATTGCTTTGTTGTTCTTTTTCCTTCTTTCAATAACATTTGGAGGGTTTTGTGTGTCATCTTCTAAGTTTGAGAGCTCTTTGTCTGGTGCATTTGTGTTTTTGTCACTGGTGACCTCTGCCTCAAGACTCTCCACCATTGTAACATCATGCTTGAGAACCAAAGACATCAAATCACTGTCTTTTCCAGTGTCGACATCCATTTGGCTTGATAAGTCAGCAATTATAACTGCATGTTGGTCTTCTACAATCTGATGTGACTCCTCTTTTCGACCTTTTATAATGTCAATCTCCATGACCTCAGAGGTCTTTAGTGGCTGCATCACTGTAGTTTCCCTATGTCCTGGCTGTACCAATCCCACATGTGGAATTTCACACATGTCTTCCTGAGATTCAGTATTAACATTCTTTGATTCAGAGATTCTTGTTCTCACATTATCCATTTCTAAAAGGCTTATTTCAGAGTCTTGGCATCCAGGATTCCCAGTGCGAGAAGAGCTACTCTGTTGATCCTTGACTTCTGAATAAGAGAATTCGCCTCTGTGGGCAGAGCCCTCAGGACCCCCACATTCTGTTGTCTGCAGTGGCCAGTAACGGTCTAACTGTAATGTAGGTGAATCAACATCCAAAATGATGGTAAACACTTTATTTGCAGTTCCAGTGCTTGCATCATTCTCTGGGTGTGAAACCATGGGATCAGAGCAAGCTGAGACTAATCTTGGAGTTGAAGAGTCCTTCTCTGGTTTAGGCCTGGAATCAAGCTCAAGAGCAAAAGCTCTCTGAGTAGGCTTAACTCTATCAGTGTGGTTGTTCTTATCAAACTGCAAATCTGATGAGGAAAGATAAGAGTCCAAAATAATAGTGGCAATCCGCTTTGGAGGCAGTAAATCAGAAGAATTTTCTTCATCTACAGCTACATCAACACATTGCTTGGCTTCCAAATGCTCCAGTCCATTCTCTGATCTCTCTGCGGTCTCATAATGAACATCTGAAACAGTGTCCCACTGAGTTGCAGAATCTGATATGCCTTGTGCCAGAGGGTTCTGGTTGGGTTTAGAGATATCCGAGTTCAGTACTAAGGTTAAGATGGGCTTTGGGGCTTCTGGGTTGAGTGCACTATCACAGAAAGAACCATAAGTGACACTTGATTTTACACCTGTACCGTCAGTGGTCTCCCTGTGGTCTCCTCGTATTGCAGGTCCAGTTTCATCCCTCTCTACAGATCCAGACATTAATTTCTGCTTATCTGTGTCCTGGGCTGGTCGGAGATTCTCAACATCTGTTGGTGCTTTTTGGGTTGAGCCAGATAAACGCGATGCATTTGGCATTGCAATATTTTCCTCAGTGCTCATGATATTTACAGTCGTGCGATCCATGTCATTTGCTGCACTGTCAGTGGCCACCTGCACAACAAGTAAACATAACCACTATGACCCAATATTAACAATACTAAAATTGTATGGTTATATAGCAATACTCAATGAATACTGCAGTCTTAAATGTTCATATGAAATTACATCTGTGTCATAGTGTCTGAATCAAATAAGCAGCACACATAAAAAAAGATCCTTAGTTTTTTTTTTTTTTATGGGCTTTCTACCATATATATAAAAGTTGAACATGACATCTATAAAAAATTAAAAATAAAAACAAAGGCCCATTATGTTGTGGGCACAAACAATACCCACTGTGCCAGGGTTATTATAGTTTTGAATTACATTTTTGAGATTTTATTTGTATTTTATTTTCAATTTGTCCATTCAAATTATTATTATTATTTTTTATTTTATTTTTTTAGTACATTCAGTTAATTATTTATTTATTATTTGTTTGTTATTTTATGTTTGCCAAGATTAATCTGCCCAAAAGAAAGACCCTAGACAATAGTGACATTTTCATGTTTAATGAAAGTGGATTTTAAGGGTTTCAAATTTTACTAAAACTATAATTAATTTTTGGTTATTTTTATTTTAGTTTAGTTTGAAGTCATGAAAATTTGAGTTTCAGTTTTTCCCATACAGTTTTTATTTTGATTTAAGTTATGTTTCCATTTAGTTTTAGTTAAATGACAATAAAACTGCTCTGGGCCAAACCTTTTGAAAAGGCTCTTTATAGACCACATCCACACTAATACTAATACGGAACACGAGGACAATTGCGTTTCAGAATGTACATGGAATGGCGATTTTTCGCAAAAGCAGTAAAGAGATTTAAGAGTTCTCATACATTTTAGTGTGAACAAGCAACTTTTGGAAAACACTTGAAAACAGCAGTGTGGATGGAGAGCATTTTGAAAGAGAAAACGCTGTTTTAAAATGTATCCGGATTAATGTGCATGAAGCCGAAAACTCTGTTCTCCATTCCTAGAGATTATCAATCAGAACAGAGCAGAATAATGTAGATAATGCAGTCTAAAGATAAGCTTTGACATCAGAAAAGGTTAAGTGGTGTGTCACACAGAAAAACAAGTAATATCCTGCATACTCTCAGAGAAAAAGTAAAAAACAAGCACTTAATGCAGTGAGGTGGCATTCTACGCTAATGGCTCTACATGAAGCACAGAATTGGTAATCCATTTAGAAGCAGAGCAGGCTTTAGCAAGAACAGAGTGATTCTGTGCCCATACCAGGGTGGTAAACGATGAGGACTGTGTGTGTACTCAGTGACTTTACTCCACTAATCTCAGAGCCAGACTCACAAAAACAAGTGTATGTGTCAAAGAATATTCATAGACAGTGTTTCCACTTCAAAATTAATAAAACTTCAAAAAGTCTTTACCCTATACCGAAGCTTGTTCGGCAATGGGTTGCATAAATAATGATAAAATTGGGAACAAAACTAGTTTAAGCTAAATAAATGTGTCATGAGTTCTCTTTCTAACATTCGTCCGGTATCTCACTGTGGGTAACGCCTCGGGTGTGGCCAAAACTGGAAGCACCAATAACACCCTGTCTGTCAGGCCCGATCACACCTAAGAATTCCAATGCAACCTATGTATGCCTGGGGGTCAGGCATGCACAGGCTGCATTCACTAATCTCGAGTGTTGCTCACATTGTTCCCGTTTCATACAGAGAGTTTTGGAAACGAGGGTGCATGTCACGGTGTCGAATAATGGAGATCCCTATTTTTCTCCACTGCCAGCAGAGAAAGACCACCCACCCTAGCTGCAGGGACAGCACAGCTGGGGTGATCTCATGGACAAAGTCTCCTCTGATCTTCCTCCGCTCTTTGACTCAGCCACTTTGGTGGGGGACAGGGAAGAGGAGGATGACGACGCTGACGACTGTCTTTTGGAGGACGATGGCGAGGAGGATGAAGATGATGCTATTCTCCCCGCTCTTCCTCCTTCCCGGCCAGGTAGTGTGATGGACGATGGTTTGCTGAACAGGGAGAGCTGGACCTTATTGAGATGTGTAGGAGGGTGGCGGCCAAGCTCTCCATCGACTGGCCGTCACAGCAGACTGGCCAGGGTACAGAGAGGGATCTGTACAACAGCAAACGGCTACATTCTCGTTCTGCCCTGGTCAAACAATTAAATCCAGCCGTCCCAGCGTGCGTTGCGGAGATGCGTCGTTTTTGGGACAAGCATTTTTTGTACAGAGTGCCTGTTAAAGGTTTCTCTAGGCTCGATGTGCACGAAATGGAGGATCTAGGGATGTCCTGCCCTCCTCCAGTCAAGGCGCTGGTGGCAAATCACCTTCACCACGATTGTCGGGTGGCCTTTTCGTCTGATCCCCCTTCATTGCAGGGACAGACAGAGAGATCCTCTGCCTCCATTTACTATAAGAGCTACCAATCTTCAGCCCTAGCTATAAGGGCTCTTAGCGCCACCTCGCTCCTCACAGCATAACAGACCGAGTTGATGGAGGAGATGGGATGACAAATTCATGAGGGGGCACCAGATGCGGAATTGTGGGAAGAGATCTGCGTTATTGCGGATCTCAACCTACATGCATCAAGAGGAGCTTTTCAAGAGCTGCGGCTGCAGCATGGGTCTCGCCGTTGTGGGCGAACTGGCTATTTGGCTCAGTCTGTCTGGCCTGTCTGAGATGGAGAAGACAAATTTCCTAGATGACCCGGAGGATCCGAAAGACCTACGTGGCTACAGTGTCCACAATCCGACAGCAGTGTGATTTAAGGAAAAAAGATGGGGAGGCATTGAAACCTGCCTGCCCTGAAAATCCACTGCTTGCCCTCATTTTTTCCCCCCAGTAGAATCTTAACACAATATTTTCTTCAAGAATCCCAATGCTGCTCTTTTCCATTCAAAAACAGTTCATATTGACCACTGCTGTCAAGGTCCAAAGAGAAAAAAAAAAAAATCATTATAAAAATATCATAAAAGTAGTTCATACAACATATAGCTACTGTATGTCCCCAGAAAGCTTGTCATATGGACTACTGTTATGATGTCTTCATACTGAATCTTTAATAACAATTTATAGTATTTGTCCTTTATTAAGCTTGAGAGCTCCTGCTCACTATAAACTGTTATTCTATGTCAAGTCATAATCGGAGCTGAGCTTCCTTCCCTCCAGGACATCTATACCAGGTGGTGTGTGAAAAAAGCTCAGGAGGATAATCAGAGACTCCAGCCACCTGAACCATGGGCTGCTCTCACTGCTACCATCAGGCAGGCGGTATTGCAGTAAAAGGACCCGCACCAGCCGACTTCATGATAGCTTCTTCCCCCAAGCAATCAGACTTTTGAACTCTTGATCGATCACGATACATATATCAGCACCGCACTTTATTAGCCTCAGTCTGGACTCACATTTTATACTTCTCTTAATAACACACTGGCAACTGACTATCAACCGACAGCTGAATGTCAACACAACACTTCATATTATTTCCACTGATTACATGGGGGGAGGGTGGTACAGTATTTTTATTGTATACAGTCTTCTTATTTTGTGCATACTGTATATTGTATATTATTAGGTGTATATTGTGTTGTGTAACTGATGTGTAAACTGTTGTATGTAAATCAGTTGTTTATTGTAATTGTCATACTGCTATGTTGCTTGGAACCGCACCCAAGACTTTCATCCACTGTTGCACTTCTGTTTTCTGGTTGAGTGACAATAAAGGGATTTGATTTGATTGAAGTCAGGTCTAATGTTCTAGTTCTGATCTTGGTGAAAACACTCTACTTTGTGTTTTTTTATTTTTTTTTTTTATAGGTAATTTTCTTAGAAAATGTCAAGAGAATTTTCTAAAAAGCTACAAAAGCCTGCCAAATTACCACATTCATTCAATTCCTTTACAATATACACAAATTCACTCTGTCTTAAGCCTGACGTGCTGAAAACTGCTTCATTAATGTTTTAACATTCACAATTACGAATGACATATGAATCACGTACTGTACACGACATATTTTAAATTCCAAACGGCGAATTTCGCCAATAGGGTGTCAAAACCATTGGTTCCCATCATGGGATCTGGCCCTGGTCCTGAACACGCTTTCTCAGCCTCCCTTTGAGCCAGTTAAAAGTATAGAATTAGAGCTCCTTTTGCTAAAGGTAGCTTTATTATTGGCCTTAACAACTGCAAAGTGGGTTAGTTAACTACATGCTTTGTCAGTTAATCACTCTGGCATGCACTTTGCTGAGGATTCATTCAAAGAGTGTTTCTTAAAACTAATCCAGCCTTTGTGCCTAAGGTGAGCGGCTCCACGCTCAGCTGTAAGCCGGTTAATTTGCCAACTTTTCACCAGCCGCCTTTTTCCTCACTGGCGGACGAGCGACTTCACTGTTTGTGTCCAGTTCATACTCTACGTTTGTACGTGGAAAGAACAAAGGCATTGAGGAAGAGTAGCTTTTTGTTTCTTGGGCTGATTCTTGTAAAGGCAGACCCATATCATGACAGCGCCTGTCTCACTGGGTAGTGGAAGCTATTATATTAAGTTATAATAGTCTGGGGTTGTGACCTCCGGAGGGCTTGAGAGCTCATTCTACAAGAGGCATAGCTATGTCGTGGGCACTGTTTAGGGGCATTTCTGTCCAGGACATTTGTGCGGCTGCGAGTTGGGTGTCGTCCCACACTTTTGTCCAATTTTATAGACTGGATGTTACAGAACCATCATTGGCTCTTTTAATCCTTGGTGTGGGTGTGCAGTCTGCTGATGTGTAAAAAAAAAAAAAAAAGCAGTTAAAAGCACAAGTGTGCTTTTTGTTTTCCCCATCCAATCTTTTAGAATTTGTGGGGTTCTTATATTTTGGACATCTCAAGTCGGTTGACTGGTCTGCGTGTCTTGGCTACAGGTATATGGTGAGTTGGCTATATCCCATAGTGAGATAACAAACGAATGTTGAAAAGAGAACTTTAGGTTACTCACGTAACCCCGGTTCTCCGATAACAGGAGTGAGGTATCTGACCACACTTCCTTCCTTGCAATTATGCAGAGAAGAGATATGTGGAGAATTAAGTAGGCACCTATGGCAGTGGTTTATATTAGGGAGGTGGGACTCCCTCATCACTACTGTGATTGGTCTGTCAACTGACAGACAGGGTGTTATTGGTGCTTTCAGGATTGGCCACGCCCGAGGCGTTACCCATAGAGAGATTTCTCTCTCCTGTTATCAGAGAACCGGGGTCACGTGAGTAACTTAAAGTTATGTCTGACTATGTTCCATAGATTTCCTCTTTGCAGCTATTTGCTGTATGTTTCAATTTTCTGAGCTCTCAACCTGAGAGAGGAAATTTCTTAATTGCATCTACACACTGAAATAAGCTCCACCCTTGTCTTTGCCGTTAATTAAAATAAATATATATAATTATACACACACACGCACACACACATATATACTGTATACATAACATTAAAACCACCTGCCAAATATTGTGTAGCTCCCCCTCGTGATGCCAAAACAGCGCCAACCCACATCTCAGAACAGCATTCTGAGATGCTGTTCTGCTCACCACAATTGTACAGAGCGGTTATCTGAGTTACCGTAGACTTTGTCAGTTCTAACCAGTCTGGCCATTCTCTGTTGTCCTTTCTCATCAACAAGGCAATTCTGTCCACAGAACTGCCGCTCACTGTATGTTTTTTGTTTTTAGCACCATACTGAGTAAATTCTAGGCTGTTGTGTGTGAAAATCCCAGGAGATCAGCAGTTACAGAAATACTCAAACCAGCCCGTCCGGCACGAAAAATCATCTATGTGATTATCTAATCAGCCAATCATGTGGCAGCAGAGCAGTGCATAAAAACATGCAGATAGGGGTCAGGAGCTTCAGTTAATGCTAACATCAACCATCAGAATGGGGAAAAACGTGATTTGGGCCGTGGCATGATTGTTGGTGCCAGATGGGCTGATTTGAGTATTTCTGTAACTGCTGATCTCCTGATCTTCTGTACAATTGTGGTGAGAAGAATATCATCGCAGAATGCTATTCTGAGATGCAGTTTGGTGCTGTTTTGGCAGCACAAGGGGGACCTTCACAATATTAGGCAGGTGGTTTTAATGTTGTGGCTGATCGGTGTATAGACACACACACACACACACACACACACACACACACGTGGCCAAATCAAAGCAATGCTGATATAGGGCCAAATTAAAACTTTTGCTCATGTAATATTGCTTATATATATATATATATATATATATACACACACACACACACACACACACAGTATAAATATATAAATATTTCCTGAATCATGCTGTAGGTAGCTCTATGTTTCAAAATGTATGGCATTTGTTCAAAAAAAAAAAAAAAAATAATTTCTGGATTGCAACACGCACATTAAAGAACACACCCTTAAAATCTTTTTTTTTTTTTAACATAAGCTTTGCACACACTTGCTCTTCCATTCATACAGAGATTGTCATAATTATAATATTTATTACATTGTAATTAACTTAATTTGTTTACATCATGCTCCTCAAATGAAAACTGTATGTTGGCAAAGTTGAAGTTTAACCTGCTAAACCTGTTGGTTTTCAAACACATCACTTGCCTGAACTGAATAGAGCTCCTCTGGGGATAGTCCAAGCTGCTGAAATTCATTCCACTCTACAAAGCTTTTAACTGGCTCAGAGTTCCCACCCCAAGTGCCCACCTCTTCCAGAGTCCTCTTCAGGGCTGATGTCTTTCCAAACAGTGTCTGAATGTCCTGGGAAAGAGCGGTCTGACCTTCTGAAGTGCAGGTTTTCAGTAGGACATCAGTTAGTTTCTCAATCTCCAGCAGGTTTCTGCCCTCTTGTTCTACAGCTTGAAGCAAGGCCTACCGAGAACCCACAAAAGGCAGTTAGTCTAATGATTAATTAATAAATACCCTCATAAAGTTCCAAACCAATATGACTTACATTTCATCCATGGAACACAAAAGGAGATGTTAGGCAGAATGTTAGTCACCATTTACCTTCTTTGCATCTTTTCTATCCATATAAAGAAAATGAATGGTGACTGAGGCTGTCAGTTTCGAAAATTCTGCCTAAGATCTTCTTTTGTGTTTGATGGAAGAAAGTCATATGGATTGGAAGAACATGAGGGTAAGTTTATTATGACATTTCATTTTTAGGTTAATTATCCTTTTAAGGATATGATGAGTCAAATAAAATAAAAAAATTGCAAGGTGACAATAAAGGTAATGTTCTGAAATGACGAAAGACAGGAAATATGGTGGTATTGCCTTGAGAGAATGAATTTTACGTGCAAGTGTGTGTATATATGTATGCATAATTTATGTGCTCTTCACCTTTAGAGCATTTGGGTCTTGACAATCATCCTCTATCCGCTCCTGTAGAGAGTCCAGACTCTCTTGACTCTGTTGCATTAACAGTGCACACCTCTGCTCCTCGTCTGTACCCTCACTTAGACTTACACACACATCCTGGACAAACACATAGATGCATAATTACCTGAAAAACATGCTGAAAACGTACTGACCAGCACATAACATTTTTTGAGAACTTCATCAAAAATAATTAAACTGCATGATGGTCAACTACACAAAGACCGCATTGAAAAACATTATAAACCTCTAAAGACTTTTTAGTTCTCAAGTTACTAACATTAAGATCTTGGACAAGACGGGAAGCATTGCATTCCAAGTTGCTCCAGGATGGCTCAGTCCAGCTGGGGTTGTATTTGGCCAGCTCCTTGTAATTGGCTCTCTGTGCAGTGAGGGCAGGGCCCAGTTCTTGTGCTTTCAACAGGAGGTCTCCGGTCTGCTCAATGGCCTTACGCCTCTCAGCAAGGCCAGGCCAAGGGAACAGCATAGGCAATTCTGCCGCCAGCACCTGCAACTCCTGTAACATGCTCTCAGTCTGCTGCATCTGGCACTGACAGGAGGAGGAAAGCTCCTTAACATCCTGCAGGAATCTAAAACAAAGAACATTACAGATCAAAAATGATAAAAACACATGGAACAGAACATCAGTGCTGTGATATCTAAAGATTGCGTTGATTAGAAGGCATTGTTCAACATACAACGCTTAAAAACACTGTACTTTTAGTGCTTTTACACTATACACAATAATGGAAGTGAATGCACTTCAAAGATAGCCTATATATAGTCATTCAACCAGGAATCCAATAAACATTGAAATGTTAAAAATAATTTAATGATACATTTTTTTTGGGGTGTGGGGGGTTGGCTGAGAGTCAGAGTGGGGTAGTCCCTGTGTCTGAAATGATTGAAAATCCTTGATCTGTCATTACATTTAAATAGTAAAAAAAATGTTTTTTGGGAATTTGGAATATGTTAGGATGTTCGGCTTACTCAGTATTTCACATTTTATTGTCATACAATGTGATCAAGTATCTCATTTTAAAAGAATATTTCACCCAAAAATGAAAATTCTGTCATCATTTACCCTCATGTTGTTCCAAACCTGTATGACTTCCTTTCTTCCATGGGACACAAAAGGAGATGTTAGGCAGAATGTTAGCTTCAGTCACTATTTCCTTTCATTACATCTTTTTTTTATCAAATGCAAATGAATGGTGAATGAATCTAACAGCTTTAGGCTTTTGGGTACAGTGGGATAGTTCACCCAAAACTGAAAATTCTCTCATCATTTACTCACCCTCATGCCATCCGAGATGTGTATGACTTTATTTCTTCTGCTGAACACGCACAAAAAAAAAAGATTTTTAGAAGAATATTTCAGCTCTGTAGGTCCATACAATGCAAGTGAATGGGTACCAAAATGTTTAAGCTCTAAAAGTACATAAAAGCAGCATAAAAGTAACCCATAAGACTCCAGTGGTAAAAATCCATATCTTCAGAAGCAATATGGTAAGTGTGGGGGAGAAACTTTTTTTTTTTATTTTTTTTTTACTATCAATCTCCACTTCAACTTTCACATTCTTCTTATGTTTCATATTGCCACCTACTGGGCAGGGAGGAGAATATACATTAAAAAAGGAATTAAATATTGATCCGTTTCTCACCCACACTTATCATATCACTTCTGAAGATATCGATTTAACAACTTTTTATATGCTTTTTGGAGCTTCAAAATTTTGGTAACAATTCACTTGCATTATAAGGACCAACAGAGCTGAGAAATTCTTAAAATCTTCATTTGTGTTCAGCAGAAGAAAGAAAGTCATACATCTGGGACGGCATGAGGGTGAGTAAATGATGAGAACTGTAATTTTTGTGTGAACTACCCCTTTAAAGCTTTGGTTTGAAGAATTATGCAAGATGATTTTGATTGATTTTGATTTGATGATGTGTAGACCTGTACCTGTGCTGTTCGTCTGCAGATTTCAGAAGAGCTTCCCACTTTTTCTCTAAACTCCCGAGGATATCACTGACTTCCTGTTTGTCTCTGTCCTCTAGACCTTGTCCTTGGAGGAGTCTCTGACCTTTCACCTTCAGGTCCTGTAGCCTGCTGTCTGCTTCAGGCTT
Organism: Myxocyprinus asiaticus; assembly: GCF_019703515.2. NCBI lineage: Eukaryota > Metazoa > Chordata > Actinopteri > Cypriniformes > Catostomidae > Myxocyprinus > Myxocyprinus asiaticus. Next base: position 21,882,173 of record NC_059362.1, read on the forward strand.
TAGATCTTTTACAACCTAAAACAAATTGCATGCTAGATTACATGACTGCAACAAATCATTATTGTATCAGATTACAAAGGTTGCTAATTATGGAAAATCTACATCATGATACATAATAAAATAATGAATAATGAATCATCACCACAAAAAAGAACAACATTTTTTTTTTCCTCATTAATCAGGCCACATGTTGTTGTTATAAACACAAAAGCGTAAACAGATTTCTAACCTTGTCAGTGCAATTGATTTAGATTGCTGTTATGAGTAACACTTAAAACTAGTTACCAAGAAATACATTTAGTCTAGTTATCAAAACTAAAAAGGATTTCTAATAACTCCACTTAATATTCCAGTTCAAGGCACTTCTATGACACTGGTCCCTAGAAAACAAACAGAACCAAGACATGAAATGTACCTGTATTGCTTCGAGTCTCTCCTCGAGTGTAGCCTGGCTGTTATTATCTACAGAAACCTTTAGATTACCCTTCAGATGTAGTTCACTTGCCCAGGTGAAGGCCTGCTGCTTGAAATCCCTAAAATCAGCTAGAAGAGCATCTTGTATCTCGTCTCTGTGGGAGTGTTCCGCTTTTTCACCATTAGATTGAGATTGTGTTTGAGGACACAGAGTAGCTGCAAGCCGAGTATCTTTTGGTTGATGATCTTGTGTTTTATTAATCCAGAGTTTGATGTGCTTTGGGTCTTGTACCATCTGAGGATTTTTGGGGTTGTTGGGATTCATTATCTGCTCTGTCTTTTCCATGATCAGCTCTCTGGCTGTGCAGATGCTTTCTTGAAGTCGAGCTCCATCTTCAGCCAGTGCATGCAGGTTTTCTAGACCAGCAATGCTGGCTAGAAGACCTATCTGTTGCAGCAAAGCCTCGCTCTGCTCTGCCTCTGTCTGCAGTTGCTCTGATAAAAACTGTCAGTTAAAAAGTTTACATGAATGTTTCAATGACATGAAGTACCACACCACACATATGCATCATGTTTGTTGCAAGATAGATGACTACTGAACCACTGTGACATGTGAAGTGGAAAATGGGCTAAAGTTAAACTTCACACCAAAAATACATTTTAAAAAGACCCCATGAAATTGCTTGATAAGCGCAGTTTTCTTTCCTGTGTTGGCGTATTTCCGATTGAAACAAAGTTTGGGCGGGACACATTGGAGTCTCATCCCTTTTATTGTATAACCAAAGTCTTTAGTTTGCAACACAGCAATGAACCATGATTTGCTACTTATTAATACTAGTCTGAAATGAATGGTGTTGGGGGAGCAGATGTTATAATTCTAGAGAGCATGTTAATGGACAATTTTGTGAATACAAGATGAGTCATCAATATTTTTAGTCCAGAGGAAAAACTGTACATTTTAAATGTATAAATTTGCTAAACGGATGTTTTGTCGACTTTTAGAAGTACACTAGCTAAGCACACAGATTTTCAAACTAGGGTCCGGTGACCCCCAGTGGGCCGTGCGGGTGCTAGGAGGACAAATATCAAATTTAAAGGAATAAAAGTTTGCCTAACCTAACGCTAACCTAACCCAAACTAACATTATTACTGTTTCATTCTGCTGTCTGAAGACTGATTAGAAATCATGACATTAATGATTATTTTATTTGATTGACACCCATAGTTAGAAATAAAAACAAATCTGCATATACTGGTAGTGTTTTTTTTTTTTTTTTTTGCTTTCTCACTGGTGGTTATACAGCCATATTCGGAACTTTGTAAAAATATTTATTGGGAAAAGCATTATACAAATACATCAGAATTTAATTGAAAATGTTTCACTTCAGGATTATACTTCTAACTTTACTCAAAGTGAAAAACAGAGAAGAAAAAAGATACTGTAAACTTAATACAAAGTATTTTTTTTTAATAACAGTTATTTTAATTAATAATTAAATTTGTTTGAGTGCAATCACAACATAAAAGTCGATTATTTAATTCTGCTAGCATGTTGTCTTTATAATGCCAACAGCATTTGCGGCATAATGTTTATTAGCACAAAAATTTATTTCAACTCGTCCCTCCTTTTCTTTAAAAAAGCAGGAATCTGGGTTCCAGTAAGGCACTTATAATGGAAGTGAAGGGGGCCAATTTTTGAACATTAAAATACTCACTGATTCAAAAGTTTAGCCACAAGACAGAAAGGATGTGTGTGTGTAAACATGATTTTAGTGTGATAAAAATCACTTAAACATTTTGTGTGTAAAGTTATAGCCAATTTTACAATTTCGTTACCATGACGATGTAATGCCAACAAACCCTAAAACGACTGTAAAATGACAATTTAAACAACTTTACAGCTCAAATAATACATGAGTTTGAACAGAAGAATTAATGCAAGTGCTTTTATAAAATTAAAAGCTTCACATTTCTGTTTAAACCCTCCAAAAATTGTCCCCATTCACTTCTCAATGTACCTCATTGTAACCTAGATTTTTGCTTTTTTTTTAAAGAAAAAGAGAAATGAGTCAAAATTAATTTTTGTGGTAATCAACATTATGCCACAAATGCTATCAATTGAGCTCAACCCGGAACATTCCTTTAATACATGAAAATATAAAGCTGCCTTTATATTTTAGGAACGTGGATCCATTGCTAGAGCATCATCATACTTGGGGGTCCTTGGCATCAAATAGTTTGAAAACCCCTGCACTAACATACAGATGGCCTCAAAGTTAAAGGACATGGACTAAAAACCACAAAACTTGGGGTCTGTTCATTCTTATTTTTTTCGTAATGGCAAGATGCTAACCTGGATTGTGTTTAGGACCTGTGTGCTTTCAGATGAAGTCAGTGTGTTTAGCGCATCTGTGATGGTGTGGATGGAGGATTGGTGCTCTGCTATTTCAGACGACACCTGCATTTTGGCAGCAACCAGTTGTGTAAAGACATCACTGGTCTCTGAAAAGAGCTCCTTCACCTCTGCCATCCTCTTCCTCAGCTGGCTTTCAATCACCTTTATAAATGAACACCAATTAATTTGCTGAAATATGAAGACTAGTACATATGTCTGAATCAGAGGCATAAGAGTAGTTGTGCAACTTTGAGAGACTGAATTTTCATAAGACAACAGGGTGATATAGCCTAGTGTTAAATGAACTAAATTGATAATCTAGTAATTAAATCAACATGTGATAAAGCACAACGTGTAAAGTTTACTGAAGTCTCTGAGCATCACCTGTAGCTCAAGTGGGAATTCTCGAATTTGCAGCAGCTCCTGGATCTCTAAAGATCTGCGATGGAAATGTTCGATGTTCTCTTGTTGAGCCATCAGCTCATCCTGTTAAAAACATTATATTTCACACAGATGTGGTCAGCTGTGACTTGAGCATGTTTTCCAACATTACTTACAGTATTTCCCAAGGTCTACTATCACCAAAACATGTTTTGATCCAAGACTCCACAATTTATGTGCAGATAGTCACTGAAGATGCCATAAATAGTCATTTAAAGCAAAGCAAAATCATGTATCTGCAAAATGTCCATAAATGTTTGCTTGGTGACTTGCTAGAAGTTATCATGATAACCTTGTTGGTTTCAGGTAAACTGCACACCCTATATATCATCTGTATATTTTACATTGGTCTCTAAATCTAAAATGTTAAGTTCATTTAACAGCTGTCTTTAAAATTGCTTGTCAGCTGGCACAGTTTTTACCTGCATGGCCGACACATCCTGCTCAGTCTGAAAGGGATGTGTCTGAGCAAGTGTCATCAGCTTTTGGGCAGTCCAGCCCTCCACCTCTCCAGCCATTAAGAGGAGTTTTTCCCAAAGAGAAAACCCAGCTTGAAGGTTGTCTAGATGACAGTCGGTCTTTTCAGTGACCTGTAAGAAAAACATTGGTAGCAAGTTAAAGGAATATTTTGGGTTCAATACAAGTTGAGCCCAATTGACTGCATTTGTGGCATAATGTTGATCACCACAAAAATAAATTTTGACTACTCCCTCCTTTTCTTTTTTTTTTTTCTTTTTTTTTTCCTCCCCTTTTCTCCCCAATTTGGAATGCCCAATTCCCAATGCGCTCTAAGTCCTCGTGGTGGCGTAGTGATGAGGCTTTGCGCTATTCTCCACAGCATCCATGCACAACTCGCCACACGCCCCACCGAGAGCGAGAAAAACATAGCGACCACGGGGAAGTAACCCCATGTGACTCTACCCTCCCTAGCAACTGAGCCAATTTTGGTTGCTTAGGAGACCTGGCTGGAGTCACTCAGCACGCCCTGGATTCGAACTCGTAACTCCAGGGGTGGTAGTCAGCGTCTTAACTTGCTGAGCTACCCAGGCCCCCCACTCCCTCCTTTTCTTTAAAAAAGCAAAAATCAAAAGGTTACAGTGAGGCACTTACAACTGGAAGAGAATGGGGCCAATTTTTGGAGGGTTTAAAAGCAGAAATGTAATTTTATAAAAGCATTAACAATTAATTCTTCTGTTAAATGTTCATGTATTATTTGAGCTGTAATGTTGTTTAAATAGTAATTTTACTGTCATTTTAGGGTTTGTTGACATTACATCATCATGGCAATGAGTTGTAAAATTGGCTATAACTTTACACAGAAAAGATTAGCAAGCAATTTTATCAAACTAAAATCATGTTAACATTCATATTGTTTATGTCTTGTGTCTATACTTTTGAAACAGTGAGTATTTTAATGTTTACGATTTGGCCCCATTAACTTCCTCTTTAAGTGCCTTAATGTCACCCAGATTTTTGCTTTTTTTTTTTATTTTTAAGAAAAGGAGGGGCAAGTCCAAATTATTTTTTGTGGTAATCATAAATATTATGCCAAAAAAATGCTGTCGATTGAGCTTAACTTGTATTGAACTCAGAATATTCCTTTAAATGTCAATACGGAACAATATTTTATTACCACTAACATAATACTAAAGAAGTTTGCGACTGAGCAATACAAGCAATTCTGTATGAACCATTTGATACTTTAACAGAGCACACATGACAGTGATTTGATAGCATTAACAATCAACCATACCAAGTAATTCCAAATACTATGGCGCTACGAAAGGAGTACATACATCAAGCCAGCGGTCCATGAGGGCATCAGCCTCACTCTCAAATGGGGCGTCTGCACAGTCTGGGATCCTTCTCATCAGAGACTGGAGCTGTCTGCACACAGCTCTGTACTCCTCCACCCCATCCCCAAGATCATTAAGTTCTGATTTTATACTGGTGACCTGGGCACACAAACACAAAATTTAAATTGTCATGCATTCATTCGCTACCCATCACTACAGTTTTGTCTAAATACAATTTTGTGTTTATTTCATTATATCCAACATTATGCCGTTAATACTGCCATCTAGAGAAAATCAGTGGAAGATGGTAAAATTTAAGGATAACTCTGTACCTTACTGATCAGTAGGCGTAGGTTATCTTTGCCCATGTAGGAGGCCTGATCAGCGAGGGTCTGCTCAGCTATCTGCAAAGTACTGCCCAAGCGATTTCGACAGCTTTGGAACTTCTTCAGTAGTTCGGTCAAAGAGACGCACTGCTCATGACTGTAACAGAGTAATGGATCAAACATCTCTATTTGCTATTTACTGTATATGCTGTGATGACAAGTTCTGCAGGTTTTCACAGAGTAATGCATTTCATATGCCCCTTTTCCACTGACAAAGTGTTGATGCCAGAGCCCAGTATGGAATTGTTCAGGGCATTTCCACTGCAAAAAAAAGTGGTTCTGGTCCAATAAAAAAAAAAAAAAAAACACAAAGCTTTCTGAAAACTAATGGTTTCATACAACAAACTGTTAACATCAGAGGATGGGGATAACATGGGAGAGCACGATATTTTCCATATCAAGTCAAGTTTAAAAAACAACAACTACTCAGTCTAGCAAGACTGATGCAAAATAAAACTATTTAGCACAAAACTACATCACTCCTTTTATAATCAACAAAGCTGTCTACATTGGAAACGCCCAATTCAGCTTGCAACGCATATAGTCGACCAGAGTATGTGAGCAGAGCAGCATGATTTTGCCTAGAGTGAGGAGCAGGTTTTAAAAATAAACAAACAAATAAATAAATAAATCGGAGCTTCATTGTTTTCTCTTGCTCCAAGAGCATTCCACTAATGCTCCATCACAGGGACAACGCCTGTTAATGGCCCTTAATGCAATAATTCACCATGTGTTAAGCAGTGTTACACACCACTGGCATGAAGGAAAGATGGAATTTCTGATATAGCCAGAAAGAATGTGATAAAAAAAAAAAAAAGAAAAAAAAAAAATACTAATTTAAAATCTAGCGAGACTTGGTAAAGTTCGAACTCCAGCGCGAAGGTTACTTTCGCTTTCTACGTTTACGCTCCATATTATTGAGGTAAGCTTGGGGTAAAGCTCGAGTTAACTACATGCTTGTGTCTCATCTCCTCATTCCTTCATCAACTGGCATATACTGAAAATGAATGATGGCGAAGGAGAACATGAGTGGGGAGGTGATTGCCATGATCAAAGGTTTGTTGTGAAATCCTAAAAGATGTGTCCAGAAAACACAATGATAATCTGTTCACATATGGAGAGAAAATCTAAAGGTCAGTAAGTCCTGACATTTAATCTTAGAAAACATTCCCTGTTTTAGGTCAGTTAGGATCACTATTTTAAGAATGTGAAATGTCAGACTTTTTTTTATTTCAGATTTTATTCCCTTCATCACATTACCAGTGGGTCAGAAGTTTACATACACTTTGTTTGTATTTGGTAGCATTACCTTTAAATTGTTTAACTTGGGTTAAATGTTTTGGGTAGCCTTCCACAAGCTTCTCACAATAAGTTGCTGGAATTTTGGCCCATTCCTCCAGACAGAACTGGTGTAATTGGGTCAGGTTTGTAGACCTCCTTGCTCGCATATGCTTTTTCAGATCTGCCCACAAATTGTATATCAGAATGAGATCAGGGCTTTGCGATGGCCACTCCAATACCTTGATTTTGTTGTCCTTAAGTTTTGCCACAACTTTGGAGGCATGCTTGGGGTCATTGTCTATTTGGAAGACCCATTTGCAAATGAGCTTTAACTTCCTGGCTGATGTCTTGAGATGTTGCTTCAATATATGTGTGTAAACATGTATTGACCAAACTGTTTTGTTCAAAATTTGCAGTTTGGTACCCCCTTCAACCAAACAACTCCATTTGTTGCATTTACAAAATGTTATATTTAAAAGTCTGGTTTTCCACCGTTGAAAGTTTCCCCTGAACTTGTATAGCAGAATACAGTGTAACACCGCTGCCTCTGTTTATCTCATGGCTCAGCAGCAGCGAACCATAGGTTATTGTTTGTGACTATTTTGTTATACATTAACAGCGAAATATTGCTGATGATGTTTTGATAAGCGAGAAAACTGTACTTTAGAACAATTTAGAGGTACTTGTCCATTACTTGAGTATTACCATTCATTTTCTATTACTTTATACTTCCACTCCACTACATTTCAGAGGGAAATACTTTTTCCAATGTTGACAATGTATAATAATAATAATATTGTCTTTGATAAAAAATATTTGTTTAAGAAAGCAGCCTTCTGAGTACCTTTGCATAGTCATATCAGTGCAAAATCAGTGCACAATCCACATAGAAAAGGTCTGTTTTCATTCCAGCTCAAATTAACTATATTGGCCACAATATCGGTAATCAGTGAATTTTCCCCCTCTAAAATCAATTATCGGTCGGGCTCTTCTTGACATCATTTTCTGGAATTTTCCAAGCTGCTTAAAGGCACAGTTAGTGTATGTAAACTTTTGACCCACTGGAATTGTGAAATAGTCAATTAAAAGTGAAATAAGAAATAATTACTTGTGTCATGTACAAAGTAGATGTCCTAAACGACTTGCCAAAACTATAGTTTGCTAATATGAAATCTATGGAGTGGTTAAAAAGTTTATGTAAACTTCTGACTTCAACTGTATCCATCTCTCCCCTATTAAATATTTTGAATAATCATATCATCATTCTAATCTAATGCATCGCAATCTTAACTGTAGGCTATTATGTCCCGCATTAAATATAACTGAACTTAACAACCTAAAACACCAACTGAACTAATCAATATGTTAATACTGCATAGTTTGACTTTAATTGATTGCCATCTAAATGTATTTTAGTGCGGTAATTTATGCGTTATACAGTGCATCCGGAAAGTATTCACAGCGCTTCACTTTTTCCACATTTTATGTTACAACCTTATTCCAAAATGGATTAAATTCATTATTAACCTCAAAATTCTTCAAACAATACCCCATAATGACAATGTGAAAGAAGTTTGTTTGAAATCTTTGCAAATTTATAAAAAATAAATAAATAAATAAAAAATAAAAAAAAAATAATCACATGTACATAAGTATTCACAGCCTTTGCCATGACACTCAAAACTGAGCTCAGGTACATCCTGTTTCCACTGATCATCCTTGATGTTTCTACAACTTGATTGGAGTCCACCTGTGGTAAATTCAGTTGATTAGACATGATTTGGAAAGGCACACACCTGTCTATATAAAGGTCCCACAGTTAACAGTGCATGTCAAAGCACAAACCACGCCATGAAGTCCAAGAAATTGTCTGTAGACCTCCGAGACAGGATTGTATTGAGGCACAGATCTGGGGAAGGGTACAGAAAAATTTCTGCAGCACTGAAGGTCCCAATGAGCACAGTGGCCTCCATCATCCATAAATGGAAGAAGTTTGAAACCACCAGGATTCTTCCTAGAGCTGGCCACCTGGCCAAACTGAGCGATCGGGGGAGAAGGGCCTTAGTCAGGGAGGTGACCAAGAACCTGATGGTCACTCTGACAGAGCTCCAGCATTTCTCTGTGGAGAGAGGAGAACCTTCCAGAAAAACAACCATCTCTGCAGCACTCCACCAATTAGGCCTGTATGGTAGAGTGGCCAGACGGAAGCCACTCCTCAGTAAACGGCACATGACAGCCCGCCTGGAGTTTGCCAAAAGGTACCTGAAGGACTCTCAGACCATGAGAAACAAAGATTGAACTCTTTGGCCTGAATGGCAAGCGTCATGTCTGGAGGAAACCAGGCACCGCTCATCACCTGGCCAATACCATCCCTACAGTGAAGATGGTGGTGGCAGCATCATGCTGTGGGGATGTTTTTCAGCGGCAGGAACTGGGAGACTAGTCAGGATCAAGGGAAAGATGAATGCAGCAATGTATAGAGACATCCTTGCTCCAGAGCGCTCTGGACCTCAGACTGGGGCAAAGGTTCATCTTCCAACAGGACAACGACCCTAAGCACACAGCCAAGATAACAAAGGAGTGGCTCCGGGACAACTCTGTGAATGTCCTTGAGTGGCCCAGCCAGAGCCCAGACTTGAACCCGATTGAACATCTCTGGAGAGATCTGAAAATGGCTGTGCACCGACGCTCCCCATCCAACCTGATGGAGCTTGAGAGGTCCAGCAAAGAAGAATGGGAGAAACTGCCCAAAAATAGGTGTGCCAAGCTTGTAGCATCATACTCAAAAAGACTTGAGGCTGTAATTAGTGCCAAAGGTGCTTCAAAGTATTGAGCAAAGGCTGTGAATACTTATGTACATGTGATTTTTTTTTTTTTTTTTAGAATTTTGAGGAAAATAATGAATTTAATCCATTTTGGAATAAGGCTGTAACATAACAAAATGTGGAAAAAGTGAAGCTCTGTGAATATTTTCCAGATGCACTGTACATTTGCAGATGAAGAAGCTCAGCAAACACGAACAGAGAGAGGTAGATTTAAAATCTTTAAAAAATTCAAAAGGTAGTATTTCTAAAAGTGAACTCTGCATTAGACATATAGTTTTGATAGTCTTACAGTGGCATGCAAAATTTTGGGCACCCCTGATCAAAATTTCTGTTGTTGTGAATAGCTAAGCAAGCAAAAGATGGCCTGATTTCCAAAAGACTTAAGTTAAAAATCACACATTTCTTTAATATTTTAAGCAATTTTACTTTTTTATATTTATCTTTTACAGTTTCAAAATAACAAAAATGGAAAAGGGCCCAAAGCAAAAGTTTGGGCACCCTGCATAGTCAGTACTTCGTAACACCCCCTGGCAAGTATCACAGCTTGTAAAAGCTTTTTGTAGCCAGCTAAGTGTCTTTCAATTTTTGTTTGGGTGATTTTCGCCCATTCTTCCTTGCAAAAGGCTTCTAGCTCTGTGAGATTCTTGGGCCGTCTTGCATGCACTGCTCTTTTGAGGTCTATCAACAGATTTTCGATGATGTTTAGGTCGGGGGACTGTGAGGGCCATGGCAAAACCTTCAGCTTGCGCCTCTTGAGGTAGTCCATTGTGGATTTTGAGGTGTGTTTAGGATCATTATCCTGTTGAAGCTATCCTCTTTTCATCTTCAGCTTTTTTACAGATGGTGTGATGTTTGCTTCCAGAATTTGCTGGTATTTAATTTAATCCATTTTTTCCTCTACCAGTGAAATGTTCCCCTGTGCAACTGGCATCAACACAAGCCCAAAGCATGCCGATCCACCCCTGTGCTTAACAGTTCTTTTCATGAAATTCTGCACCCTTTTTTCTCCAAACATACCTTTGCTCATTGTGGCCAAAAAGTTATATTTTAACTTCATCAGTCCGCAGGACTTGTTTCCAAAATGCATCAGGCTTGTTTAGATGTTCATTTGCAAACTTCTGACACTGAAATTTGTGGTGAGGATGCAGGAAAGGTTTTCTTCTCATGACTCTTCCATGAAGGTCATATTTGTGCAGGTGTCACTGCACAGTAGAACAGTGCACCACTACTCCAGAGTCTGCTAAATCTTCCTTAAGGTCTTTTGCAGTCAAACAGTTTAGATTTGCCTTTCTAGCAATCCCACGAGGAGTTCTCTCTGAAAGTTTTCTTGGTCTTCCAGACCTCATCTTGATCTCCACCATTCCTGTTAACTGCCATTTCTTAATTACATTAAGACCTGAGGAAATGGCTACCTGAAAATGCTTTGCTATCTTCTTATAGTCTTCTCCTGCTTTGTGGGCATCAATTATTTTCATTTTCAGAGTGCTAGGCAGCTGCTTAGAGGAGCCCATGGCTGCTGATTGTTGGGACAAGATTTGAGGAGTCAGAGTATGTATAAAGCTTTGAAATTTGCATCACTTGGCCTTTCCAAATGATGACTGAACAAGCCATAGCCCTAACAAGATAATTAAGGTCTGAGACCTTGATAAAAGTTATCTGAGAGCTCAAATCTCTTGGGGTGCCCAAACATTTGTGCCCAACTTTCCTTTTTTCCACTCTAAAATTGTACAAAATAAAAATACACTAATATTGCTTAATGTTGAAAAGAATGTTTCATCTTTAATTTTATGCCTTTTGGAGATCAGTTCATCTTCTACTCACTTTACTATTCACAGCAACAGAAATTTTGAACAGGGGTGCCCACACTTTTGTATGCCACTGTATCTAGTTTTGATTAAAAAAAAAAAAAAGTGTAGAACATTCTGAGAACATAATTTTTTTAGTTCACAGAATTATAGGGCAAGGTTAATTAAAAGAAGTGCAATAATTAGGCAATAATACATAGGCCTAATAATGTTTTTTTTTTAATTATTATTTTGTTTTGTTTTCATTCTGGTAAAAAAATAAAATATTTTTAATTTATTTATTTATTTATTTTTCTGTCTAGTAATTTATTTAATTGATCAGACCCAGAGAATGCTGCCGACATGTTACAAAAGCTATAAAAATAATTTAATTTAGTCTTGGGCTTATGTTAGTGCTCCAATAAAGCACACTGTAGCTTTTCTTCTAGTATTGTGTATTTATTTTCCATTTAATATATCTTCTGCATGGAAGGTTGTGATATTTAAAAGCACACTGAAATAACTTTACATTGGAAAGGTAGTTAGGCGCTAATTTTGCTATGAAGCGAACATGGAGGGGGGTTTCTCTAATCCAGGAGCACGGAGCGAGCGAGGAGCGGGAAATGGACAACCCGGAGTGGAGCTGTCAATCAATCACATTTATTTCTATAGCACATTTAAAAACACCACGTTGACCAAAGTGCTTTACATAAAGGAAACATAAATAAATCATGCACATTCAGAGAACATAAATACTAAACCAACAAAAACAAATGTAGTTACACACAGTAGACACAGTCAAAAGCAAAACAGAAGAGATCAGTCTTCAAATGAGATTTAAAAACATCAACTGTGGTACAGGATCTGATATGCAGAGGCAAACTATTCCAAAGACAAGGAGCCACAACAGAGAAGGCACGATCTCCTTTCGACTTTAAACGAGACTTAGGAATGATTAAAAGAACACTCTGTAATGACTTTAGAGGTCTAGAAGAAGTAGTAGGAGTGATCAAAGAATGCTTTGAGCGCAGAAGGGAAATTGTTGCTACTCCACTCCACTCACATACTCTGTAGCTGACTCACCTCTCAGTAACTGCTCTATGTGCATCTTCCCATTGTGTCTGCAGCTCGATGAGGCCAGTGTCTGAGGTGTTTGTCTGTGCATGTGTATCACGTAGATCCCGAATTTCTGAGTGTAGTGCAACCAGTTTACTCTCCATGTCTGTTAGGAAACGTAACCTAGGGACAAAAAGTTAAAAAAAAAAAAAAAAAAAAAAAAAAGACAGACAGACATTAAACCATGGGTCCTTCTGTAAAGCTGATCAAATTTTGATCTTTCTTCTGTTTATTCTGTAAAACAAATGGGACGAGTCCTATTATAGGACATTCCAGTGACCTGTGTTGCAGTGCAGGAAGTGTGGGCTCCTTCAGTCCATGTCTTTCCAGTGCTGCCAGCACCTCTTTCACTGTGACCTGCAAGGCCATTTTCTTTCTACCGAGCATTCTCTCCTTCTGCTCTCCCTTCTCTCTTCTTTTCCCACCTCTTTCATCTCGCCTCGACCCTGCAGCCAGTTTGGTCTCTACCTCTTCAGCACGTAGAAACATAGCTGACACCATCTCATGACAACTGCCTGGTTTGTCATCGAGAGCTATTCTCATGCCGGCATCATCTAGTATTCGATCCAGCCGAACAGATTCCTCTCTGGCCTGCTGAAAACTTTTCCAGATGGAAGCAAATCTGGAGCTGCAGTCTGGTGTAGAGGCTGAGGTGCTCTGAGCTGCAGTGAGGTCTTCATTCACCTGCTGGAGATGGGATAGGAGGTTTTCAAGGGCCACAAAGGATGACTCAGTCTTTCTCAGACAGTGCCTTAGCTCCTCCAAGCATTTTGTGTGGCTGTAGAGAGTTTGTTGCAGAGGGAGATGGGCTTGGAGCTCATTGTGACTCAGATCAGCAGGGTCACTAACTGAACTTTCACTCTGATTGATGAGAAACAGCTTCTCGACACTTTCATGTAGAAGCTGGACAAAGTACAGAGAGGTTAGATTGTAAAATGAGTTTGAAGTTGCAAAATACATCAGTTCATGCAAAGTATATCATACTTATTTAATACAGATCTGTATACATGTTTTCCTGGCTGATGTGGAAGCCAACATCACAACATTAAAAAGTAGCGTTGACAAATGTCCTGCTTTTCCTGAGAAAGTTTTAGAACTAGGGTTCCCACACTTTTTGAACAATGAATTTCCATGACTTTTCCAGTCATTCGTGATTATAGGACAAAATAATAATTTTATAAAGATTCGCTCACTAATAGTAATTTCTAGTCAATACACTATTAGAGAGCGGAGTATATCTAGAAATAGTTGACTATAGAAATTTCCATTACATTTCCAGGCCTTGAATTCAGGTTATGGTAATATTCTCTGATATTTCCAGGTTTTCCATGACAGTGATATTTGAGCCCTGTAGAGCTATTTCACATGTGCTGAATTATTTGGAAATTGTCCTGCATTTTAAAATAAGACATGTTCAAAATGTTAGAAAAGCAGATTTTCTACAATACAGGAAATTTAATTGTAAGGAATATTATGGGTTCAGTTGATTAAACCCAATCAACAGCATTTTATTACATAATGTTGATTACCACAAAAAATTATTTTGACTCATCCGTCCTTATATATATATATATATATATATATATATAAAAAAAAAAAAAAAAAAAAAGCAGCAAAAAAAGCAACAAAAAAAATAAAATCGAAGTTACAGTGAGGCACTTACAATGTAAGTGAACAGGGAAAATTTTTGGAGGGTTTAAAGGTGGAAATATGAAGCTTATAATTTTATAAAAGCTCTTACATTAATTCTTCTGATAAAACTCATGTATTATTTGAGCTGTAAAGTTGTTTAAATCGTAATTTTTACAGTCATTTTACAGGTTGTTGACATCGTCATGACAACGAAGTTGTAAAATTGTCTATAACTTTACACACAAAAGGTTTGGAAGTGATTTTATCACACTAAAATCATGTTAACACAAATATTGTTTATGTCTTGTGGCTAACCTTTTGGAACAGTGATTATTTTAACATTTAAGTACTGGCCCCATTCACTTCCATTGTAAGTGCCTCACTATATCCCCGATTTTAGGTTTTTTAAAGAAAAGGAGGGGAAAGTCAAAATTAATTTTTGTGGTAATCAATATTATGCCACAAATGCTCTCGATTGAGCTTAACTTGTACTGAGCCTGGAATATTCCATGTGCAAGGGTGTAAAATAGAGTCTCAGGAAAACCATGAAATTCAGTCAATATAACAAAAACACAATAACTACATAAGAGATATAGAAAGATAACATGTCGTTTAGTCATTAAGGTATGCAACTTTCAAGTTGCTAGCTTGTGAGCCTAAAGACATTTAGATAAGTATCGACAGAAATGTAGTTGAATTTGGAGGATGTTGTACCTTTAGATCTTCATGTAGAGTTTTGGCATCAGCAACGGTGAAGTTTCTAATATTCACAGGTTTCTGATTGATTTGTTTCAGCTGATCTGAGATCAGTCTTATCTGAAAGTCAGCTGACTCCAGTAGCTCCACTGCAGTTTCAAAGGACTTCACCCTGAGTGATTTATAAAATAAGAATGCCGTAACTGGAAAGTTTTGCAGAGCACTGTTTCAATCCCAACCTAAATATATGCAATTACTTCAAAGCAGGCATGTACAGGTGGGCCCAGGTTCATCTAGTTGGTACTCATACCCACCCAATAAGAGAAAAACAGTTTAATATGCACTCACTCAGAGGCTAATTTTAAATATGACTTATAGGTCCACTCATTTTAAGACAACCCCCCAAACCAGCAGGGTCCAAAAGGCTGAGACCTATACTAAAAATGCTTCTATTTGTGGTTTTTCTACTTTGATTAAATAAATAAATACATACATACATACATTTCATTATCAGGATACTGTAGCATGTTTGAGTGAAGAATGAACATGAATTGCTTAGTATTTGGTATGCCCCCCTTTTGCTTAATAACAGCATGAGCTTGAGATGGCATGCACTTCACAACTTTGTTTCAAAACCTGATTTGAGAATTTTCCAAAAGGGCATTGTGTGTGCTTCAGTGGAAGCAAGGAAATCTGACCTTATTTACCAAGGAAATAACATGGTTGTTGTCGCAAATTTGCTTAATTCATTAGTGACCTAAAAATACTGTAGTTCAGAATCTTAAATATCAAAACTGAAATCTCTTTTCCAGGTTCTAATTTGATTTAGAATCCCATATTGTCAATGCAGACTTTTTGACCCCACTGTATAAAGGTCATAATATTCATTTTTAGATATGCCATTTAACCTCATACAATCAACTAGCTTCCTCAGATAACATCGGCAAAAAAGGGAAATATGTTACCTGCTCTGAGGTTCCTGTGGGGTAACCTTTACTTCCTCTGCGGAGCAGGGGTGGATGACGGTCCTTTCGGGTATCTGTTTCATCTCCACAGTGTTGGTCTGGACGATGGCCTATGAGTGAGAGAGAGCAAAGCTAGAGTCATTACGACAGGGGTTAAGGACCCCAGACCATCTGAACACACTCTTCAGCAACCCCATCTAATTTCAGCAGATTAACTCCTCTGAGCTGTCCATGTGCTTAAGAAGGTCAACAACAGCCAATTAGAGTTGGCCACACCAGGAAAACGTGTTAATATCAGGCAAACAGAAAGCCCACAGACAAAAAAAAAAAAAAAAAAAAAAAAAAAAGTTACTGATGGTTACTGAAGTCATGCAGGCTGCATGTTAGTGTGAGCAACTGGTTAAAAAAAAACAAGCACTTTTAATAAAAAATACAGCACGGGTTATATATAGATAAAGAAATATGAGCATATGTACCTGTGAGATGTCAGGGTATATTGATTGGTCATCTAGCGGTCTAGTCTCTCTCAGCAGGATGCAATCCTTGACTGCTCCACCCCTGCTGAGAACGAACGAACAAACGAACACACACACACAAATAGTTTTAGTCTGGCATATACCTCAAAATAAATTATGAACGCAACATTACAGAGATATTTTCATTAACATTTTACAATGGGTTTATAGTGAAAACAAGGCATTACACTATATCATGTACATAAATATAATGTGCCATCCCTTTCTAACCTGTCCTGGCAAGGTGTTAAAACACCTGTCGAGTCTTTGTGGTGCTGAACGGTCTCCACCCTCTCGGTGTTAATCATCAGGTGGGTGATGGCAAGAGGAAAACTCTCTGTGTGCTGCAGACTCTCAATCATTCTTGTCAAGGCTTCCAGACAACCTGAATGCTCAGTTGCTGTGGCACCTGCCTAAGGGTTTTAATCAAAAACCTTCAGCAAACAAACTGCCTCCAAGCTCTTCAACAATACAGATATAATATATAGTAATGCATGTGCAATGGCCTTTTAAAATTTTTGTTAACAATCCCATTACAGGCAACGAGGCATGGCTAACTGACTGTGATTAGAGAACAAAGCTCGCAACATGAGATCATATAGCTGCAAGTCAAAGTTGTAAGTGCCAGTTTGCCCAAACATGCATACAGTCAATAAATAATCTCTAAAAGAACAAATAAACCTCCGATGATTTAATTATTATAAAATGACATTTATAAACTATTGAACAATTGAACTATTGAAGTTCGATAACTTTTAAGAGACTTGGGGGCCAAGATCAAACTTGGGCGCATATCATTAACTGATAGAAATTCCATGTACTGTGTAAAAGTTTAACGGTACTGAGCAAAACATACAGAGACAGTTCACTTAATGCAGTCAGCTCAGATGCAGAGGCACACAGATTAAAATCCAACCTACACACACACACCAAGACAATGGAGTTGTTAGTTTTAATTAAAAAAAAATTTAAACAGGCAGGTTTACAGGTTGCCTAATAGGGCTGGATATCGATACAGATTTTGCAATATGATTTGATTCCGATTCACAAGCTTCCGATTCAGTTCGATCAGATTCAATTCTGATTTGATTCAGATTATTTTGGGTATATTTAGTGTATATATCTGATTAAATTTGGGTATATTTCAGTTGTAATGTCCATTTTGCTTACATATGAAAGCAATTTGACGATTTTCAATACCAATTTTGATACAAGAAAATATTGAAATATAAAATACAGAAAGAAATGTTTCAAGATCTCAAGTAGTTAAGACAAACAGTAATAAAATAAGAACAAACACACAAATTATAAGCAATAGAACAAATAACAACAAAGATCCAGATTAAGAAAACATTCAGAAATTGAAAAAAGTAATGAAATGTAACAAAATTACTTAAATTTACTGGTCTTCACGCTATAATTATAATACATTAATACTTTCTAAAGCTGCGTATTTTATCCAGCCAAGAGCTGTCAGTGGATTTATTGCAGTTTGATTAATAATAATGACATTCTAGAGAGCGGCAGGTCTATTAGACCACATTTACACTTCAAGTTCGATATTTTGATAAAACATTTTGTCCCGCCGTTTACGTTCACTTTAGACATAACTGGCTTAGTTTACATTAATGCCTCACTAAGACAGGAATTTTCACAGAATTTTTAGGTGTATTTTACCATTCACGGTAACGAGCTCAACCAGTGGTTGCCTTGTGATCGACCGTATGAGCACTTCCAGCACAGAATAAAAAGATCTATCTTGTGATTTAAAGAATCAATATCACAATCATTGAAATGAAGATTGCAATTAATCTGATTTTCTTTTTTCTGCCAGTCCTACTGTACACTTCACTGTACTCCTAAAATCAGACAAAACAGGCTGCTACCACTGCATTCACAGCCTAAACAACAATACAGGACTTCTACATTAGTTCTTAAGAATTGTGACCAAAAAGATGCTGTTTTTAAATCAGTGATTGAATCATGGCAAGATGTGCTAATATACCTACACAAGTTCAGCTGTTACTACAAATATAGCTGACCATGTTTGGGCATATCAAGATTAATGTTTTATAAAACCGTACAAAATCTAAATGTCCCTCAAAATTTTTCAAGGAAAACGTGTCACATAAACAAAAGAAATTTGCAAACAGTTGCAAACCACTGATATTCCAGCATCCAATTAGTTAAGGGAGCAGCTCTGGTCTGTCCTGAGCAGCATACTGATAATTAATGACCAAGCCATGTTCTCTCTCTCACCTCCCACTGGGCCCTGACAGACTGACAGAGGAGGTCCAGGTCTCCGAGCTCGGCATCAGTGCAGAAGGCCCCCATTCCTTTCACAGTTTCTATGAACTCCTCCAAAACAGCAGGCCTGAGAAGCCGTGATGCTGCCTATTGAACAAAAACATCTACAAGTTGCTATCAACAAAATCAACAACATAACACTAGTCATAAATAGCTTACAGTTGCTGGGAAAAGTATGTGATCCCGTTGGATTTACCTAGATTTCTGTATAAATTGATCACAACAACAGACAAACACAGTCTGCTTAAACAAATAGCGCATAATGATGCATTTTCATGTCTTTACTGAACACATGTAACCATTCACAGGGCAGGGTGGAAAAAGTATGTGACTTCTCCAAAAGCTACTTGTCAGAGTAGCTACAATCAATGAGAAGAGATTGGAGGTGTTGGCCAGAGCAGTGTTCACACACGTTTTGACATGTTACAGTATTTTCAACTAAAAAAAAAAAAAAAAAAAAACCACACACTATTGGATTGCTAATAATTATTGTATTTGAAAATCATCAGAAATGGTCTCACCTGCTTTTTCCTGGGTTGTTTGTTATTGAACACTGTGATTACATCCTGTATGTGGTCCTGCAGGTGCTGTTTGGCTTTTTCCAGTCTGCTTTTGGCTAAAGCTTGAGCTCTGGCATATACCTCATTCTGTTCTGGGACATGAGGAACAGTTGGAGACTTGCTTTGACCTTTCTTCTTTTGTTTTGTGCAGATAGATGAGGGTTTTGGAGGAGATGGATCATTTGGCAGACTACCAGATAATGCAAGGATCGGTTTCTGAACAGGTGGGTCACTTTGTGTTTTTATGTGCTCTTCCGTCTTTTGACGTTTTCTGGGTTCTTGGGTTTGTAATGGCTCATGTGACTGTGGAAAGCTTTGACCCTTGGGGAGTACCCTTTGGTGTGGGGTGGCCAATGAGGTTTGAGATTGTGATTTTAGTGATGTACCAAGGTTTTGTTCTACTGGCATTCCAGATGGAGTCACTGTAAAAGATGTATACAGAGTGTTTAAGCTAAATGTAGGCAAGGATGAAGAGTTGAGAGAGTCTGATGGTCCAAAGCCACTGGTTTGGCTTGAGTCAACAGAGATAACCTGAACTTCAGTCTGTGGTTTCATTTGAGTCTTCCTTCCAACAACCGATGACAGCACTGGCTGTTTGAGCTCAATTTGCTGAATCTGACATACAGCTGTCTTCTGATGTTTGGGTATTTTATCATGAAACTCAGGGAACACTTGGGGTTGCATGCCCAGTTGTGCCTGCAGCTGAAGAGAAAGATCTTCTTGGTTTTGAGGCTCTATTAGGCTCTCTCGAGAAGGTTTGGTGCTTTTGGGAAACATCGGAGCCTGATGTTGTTGAAAGGATTGAGTGTGGTCCTCAGACTGAGAATATGCTGGCACGATAACCTTAGAAGAGGGCTGTGAACCATCAGGCTGTCCTTCACGCTTACCTCCATGACAATTGAGCATCTCAATAACCTCCTAAAAACATACACAAAGAGACATGGAGTTGATAATACTGGATTGAAAACTGTTTTGACTGATACAGTGAAACGCAGTAATCAGGCACCTGACACTGAAAGACAGTCTGTTTCACTCTGTCTTGTAGAACTGACATGCTGTAGTAAGGCAGGGAAGGGGTCTTTTGCACTGATGTCACCAATGTCTGCAGGTCCTCACTTTCTGTCACCACCTGTCCTTCTAACTGTAGACCTCGCGAGATCAGCGCCTGTAATGGGAATCATAAAGAGATGAAAATGTGAAGGCTTTGTTTTAATCTATCAACTAAGACTCAGGCTAGGGTGATTCTGCTCACTTTGGCCTTGGGATGAGGCCCCCGATGGCCCCTACGCTGGCATTCTTTTAGATGCTGGCAGACATCTTGGGCTTCCGATCTCCAGTTTTCAAGCTCGGCCACTCTTCCCTCCAGCAGGGACGCAGCTCTCTGGAGGCCCTCACACGACTTGTCCACACCACACAGAGTCTCGAATATCTGCCAAGGAACATGTTCCAAATAGAGAACGAGACAGATTTAAAGCTCTTAATTAATACAACCATTACTCTCATAACAGATTAAGCATCTAGAATACGTCCAATTTAGTTTACCAGAAAGGAAATTTTCATCACCTCTGGTAGAGTACGTTTCTGTGGAGTTTCCTCCTTGCATTCTGGTAATGGAGTTAAAGAGTCCATATTCAACTCTGATATCTTCTGAATGATGATCTGAATGTGGGGAGAGAAAGATTTTAAACAAATTTCCCAGCCCCTGTCTCCCATTGCTCCCAAAACAGAGAGTCTCGACCCAAAGTTGCAATTGGCTGAGCCAATGTTTCTATGTTGGGCTGGCATACTTAAACAGAGCAAAGTTTTGAAAGCTCCTCAGTCACACTGACAACACTCTTTAGGAAGTTAGTTTGCAACTTATGAATGGCTTATTTACAGTATAGTTCTTTGTACATTAAACTATGATAGCAAATAGCATTAAAAAAAAAAAAAAAAAAAAAAACATTTACACTCTTCACCTTAAACGAGAAAGCGAGAAAAACTAGTACAACAGTATGTCCAGTACAAAATTCCGGCACTAGAGCTGGGAGGAATTTGCGATCAGATCGGCATACCTGGAGTTTCTTCCTATATATACGTAGAGGTCCAGATGACACCTCCACTGCCTCTCTAAGCACCCAGCCTGCTTCCTGCATAAGGCCTTGGGCAGTTTGTACACCTGCGACCACACTAGTGGGCTGAGGGACCACTGCCTGAAAATAGGAGAATTCAGCACATGTCCTTTGATGTAAAAGCTTGTCCTATTGTTAAACAAGAACATCTTTTTTTCTTAAATGAACAATCACAATCTATATTGTAAAATGTTAAAAGAACAAAAAGTACGTACACACAGGTATAAACAGTAAGTACATATGATCTAAAACAATGCTTCAGTGGTTTTTAAAACACAATAGTCTAGAGTACCAGCTTGTCAGACAATGAAAAATACCCTGTCAAGATCTACTAACAAGGTATGCAACTTTCTGAAAGGATAAGAAAAGGCTGGGTTTAGGCATTTTAAAGTCATCAAGCAGAATGACTATAACAAGAGGGGCTTGTGTTTACAAACTCACAAACTTGGTCCTTTTAATGAAGTCAGCCCACTGCATGTTGAGTCTGCAGAGCTCATCAGCAAGAGAGTGACTGGTGGAGGCATCAGACATCTCAATGAGAAAGTTTCCAGCCTCATTCAGCTGGGCTTGTTGAGAACTCCACTCAGACAAATGCTTCTGCTGCATTATGAAAAAGGTCTTGTGACAACATAACCACAAAAATAGCAAAAAGCTGTTATGTCTTAACTCAAGTTTTGCCCTTAGGATATGAAAAATGACTTACACAAATGACAGTTAAATGTCTTTATCTAGATTATATATTGTACAATGGCCAAGTATTTGCACACTTAAAGGAATAGTTCACCCAAAAAAAATTAAAATTATCTCATCATTTACTGACCCTCATGCAATTTCAGATGTGTATGTCTTTCTTTTCTGCTGAACACATTCAAAAAAATCTTTAGAAGAATATCTCAGCTCTGTAGGTTCATACAATGCAAGTGAATGGGTACAAAAATGTGTAAGCAGCATAAAAGTAATCCATTAGACTTAATGGTTAAATCCGTGTCTTCAGAAGTGATATGATAGTTGTGGATGTGAAACAGATCAATATTTAAGAGCTTTTTTTACTATCAATTTCCACTTTAAATTTAGTAAGTAAAAATGTATTTATATAGCGCTATTCTAGACAGTTGTCGCATAGTGTTTCACAGTAAAAAACAAAGCAGTATAAACAAACAAGACAGAAGATCACGACACAATACAACATAGCCATAAAACATTGCATAAACCACTTAAGACAAAAGACCACACATCACACGATATAAACTAGGCGAAAGCCAACTTGTAAAAGTGAGTTTTTAAAGAGGTCCCATTATACTTTTTGGAATTTTACCTTTCTTTTAGTGTGTAATATAGCTGTTTGTGCATGTAAAAAGGTCTGCAAAGTTACAAAGCACAAAGTCCACGCCAAAGGGAGTTACTCTCTCCCACAGAAAACACTGCTCTTGAACTGCCTGAAACGCCTGGTTTGCAGTCTAGCCATTACTTCCGTGACATAGCTACGTCACTATGTAACACATCTGCATAATGCCTGCCTCAGGAATCCGCTGCTCAGGAAGACTCGGGAGCTGAAACTCGGTTATGGTAAGGGGCGTTACATTTCCGACACGCGCTCCAAGCGGTTGAAAATCAAAACAGACTGGGCCAGCTGACCAATCAGAGCAGACTGGGCTTTTTGGAAAGGGGGGGCTTTAAAGAGACAGGAGCTACAACAGAGCGTTTCAGACAGAGGGTGAAAAGAGGTGCTGCAGCAATGTACAGTATGAGAAAAATAATGTTTTTTGAACATTAAAGCATGTAAACCTATTCTAGTGGACCCCAAAATAAAATTATGAACCTGTAAATGGGCAAAATATGGGCTCTTTAAGAGTTTCTTAAAACCTGACTCGGATTGGGCCGATCTTAAGATAAAAGGAATATCATTCCAAAGTCTAGGCACTAAGACAGCAAACACTCTGTCTTGATTCGATGATCGTAGAGTCCTTGTTGGTCTGTGTGGAATCAATAATTCAGTAATATAAGGTGGTGCTTGCCCATGCAATGCTTTATGGGTGATAAGTAAGATTTTCACATTCAAGACACACAGTAATACACTTTCACATTCTTTTGTTTTTTGTGATTCGCATTATTTGTGCTTACTGGGCAGGGAGGAAAATTTATAATAAAAAAGGACAAAATATTGATCTGTTTCTCACCTACACCTACCATATCGCTTCTGCATATACAGATTTAACCACTGGAGTCTTATGGATTACTTTTATATTGCCTTTATGAGCTTTTTGGAGCTTCAAAGTTCTGGCCACAATTGACTTGCATTGTATGGACCAACAGAGCGGAAATATTCTTCTAAAAATCTTTGTATGTGTTCAGCAGAAGAAAGGAAGTCATACACATCTGGGATGACATGAGGGCGAGTAAATGAGAGAATTGTCATTTTTGTGTGAACTATTCATTTAAGCAACATTAAAATTGTATGATTCCATTGCATCGAAAGCAATATATCAAGAGTTTTCAGCAAACAAATGATGCTAAACCTTTTCTCAGAACTAACTTTACTTTTCTTGGCTATTTTTGCAATTACTTTTAACCTACTGGTCCCATTCATTGGATTTTTATGGACGTCTGAACTGAAGTAAATTCTTCTCAAGTTCACAAAAATGTCTTAACAGAGAAACCACATGTGTAGTTTATATACATTATAAGACCAATAAGAACTATAGACACGTTTGGCAAACAGAAAGTCTTCAAATTCATTACGAAAATTGAAATACAACTGGGTTTGAGATTTTATATAATACAACAGTAAGTTCCGGTCCTCCAATCTGATAAGGCAAGCAGCACAACAGCACTCTTGCTCATGTGATATTGCATAAATCTAATGCAATGACATTCATACACTTAATACAATTGTGTCTTAACCGTCCAACTACTTTTTGGACATGCATGGCATGATTTAGAGTATTTTTTCAATGGTAAATCCTGTACCTCTTTCCCTTCAGTTTGTAATTGGCCCTCCTGCCCCAACCAGACCTGTAATAGATACAGGCAGTTTTTGTAGGACTCCCATGCAGCCAGAACACGCTCCATTGTGCCCCTTGCTGCATCTACGGCCTCTGTCCACACCCCCGTCTCATTTTCAACTTCCTTTACCTGCCTGTTCACTATAAGTGAGTCTTCAGCTAAATAAAAATAAATAAATAAAAGTAGAATAGAGGGCAGACATAGCTTACAAGATGTCACCGACTGAGTGGCAAAGTTTAACAGAACTTCCAACAATGCAATCTTACCCAAGGCTGCTTTGTCTGTGTAATTGGCTGCTGTGTCCTTCAGTTTATGAAGTGCTTCCTTCAACATTGACAGCAGGCCTTGCTTGTCAACTGTTTCCTAATTGACATATAGACATTGATAAAACAGTTGATAAACTTACAACGTTGAAAATTATTTTAGTCTTTTCATAGGGCCACATACATGCCAGTCCTGTAGCAGAGAGTAAACAGACTCCTGGGAGCCATAAAGCCCTCTCCACAAGCCCAACTTAGACTTTAGATGCCCCAGCAGGTCATAAACATGGTGTATCCGTTCCCTGTATTGCAGCTTGATGCCGTGGTACTTGACTGTCACTCTGGCACTGGTGAAACTATGGAAGAGAATGTAGAACATGGTAGTAAGGAACCTGTATATCTGAGGAGGCCTTCTGAAAAAAAAGTAAAACCAACCAAAGACCAGCCTGCCAAAAAGACCAGCATAAATTTCCATTCTGGTCAAAACTGGTTTACGATGGTCTAGATGCCAGACCAGCATAGCCATGATTTTTTTTCCACCAGCTAAGCTACCTAGCCAGCATGGACTTTCTCATGAAGTTGGATGACCAAGCAAGTCTAGCAGATTAAGCTAATTAAGAAGCCTGATAAGGACACCAGCATACCAGCATCCTACTGTATGCATGTTTGTGACCAGCCATACTGGTCTTTCAGCAGGGAGGACTGAATAAATTTTGTTTGCCAACCGTCTCTTGATTTCCTTCAGCTTCTCAATTGGCACATGAGGACAACCATCATCGTCTGTGTTATGGTAATGATGAAGGGTGTTCAAATGTTGGCTTAAATCCTCAACCAAAACCTGAGGTGGTAGAAAGAGTAAACATTCCAATACACATAATTTAGAAATACACATGTGAGCATGATAATTCATGGCTGCACAATGACCTTGAGTTGTTCTTGTTTGTTTCTGGCGTCTCTGGCAGCAAGAGCATGATCTTCTGTGTTTCTGTTCTCTTCAGACAGGACTGCCTCCATATGCTGAAGCCACTGACACAGTGTGTCCAGGGGGGCCGGCAAGCCAACATCCAGCTCTGTTCTGTACTCTTGTAACTGCAGAGGATTGTATGCATAAATTTATGTTTTTTTTTTTTTTTTTTTTTTTTTTTTACAAACATAGTGTTGCCATTTGATAATTTGGCATTTTTGCAGGTACTTTCATTCAAAGAGACTTCTAGGGCTTATATGAAAAATACAGAAAAAACAAAATACCCTAGATATTTAAAATATGTGGGCAAAAAATGTCCCTGTATTGAATCCCTCTGCTTTTTCTGTAATCTAGCATTTGATTATTCTATTCAAGGTCTATTTAGCTCACCATTATGTGCCTTTGCAGGCACTGTACACAAAAAGTGTTTTGGATTTACTTAAAATATACAGTATATGTAGCATTTTTGCATCACACTATTAAGTAAATTCAACTTATGGTCATTTTATATCAGCATAACAAGAAAATCTTTGTTAGATGTACACAAATGCATCAGTTCATTCAACTTCATTTACTTAAAAAGGTATGTCACACGAAAAAATTTAACAAATAATAGCACATTGTTTCATATGAAATATACTATTATTTTTTCTACTTAATTTAATTGGCTCAAAAGAAAATAATGACTGAGGTCAGTCATTATACAATTGATTATCTAAAGATGTGCAGTAAAGCTGCATTTCAGCTACACACAATCACATGGGCAAGGAAAAATGACAGATTGACTTTAAATGAAACAACTAATTAGAGCAAAATAACATCAATAATACTAAAAAAAAAAAAAAAACAACAACTATGAACTAACAACTAAAATGCCCCAATAAGTTTGTTTTGACCAAACAAAAGTGCTTAAATTATTCAAGCACAAGGCTTAATGGGTATTCCCCAAACTTCAGTTTTTTACTAGATCGTTTGCGTAAGTAGTACTTAAAATCTTAATTTTATGGATTTTTAAGCCAAAGAAGTTCATGGAACTCATACATATTCTTTTACTTGATGTATCACTCCAAGTTGACCTTATAATTAATATTTGTGTTGTACACATTAACGCAAATTAAGCTAAAAATGTTATAGATATGCACGTTTCCGAGTAGAATCTATTTATTTTTATACGTTAGTGTTGAGCCAACAAATATTCATTTCGTTTTTTGTAGTGAGTGACCTGTAACTGTAGATATCTGTATGCACTCTCACAAGTGCTGTTGAATGTGAAGCTAATATGAAGTGCTTTAGCAGAGCTTTAATTGGTGCCATGCATTCATGGTCAACTAAGTAGTCAGGGCTTTGTAAAATACAGTGATATTATTTAGTGATATTTGGAAAAATGTAAATCTCTTAAGCTAAATACTGTAAATGCATCATTAACAATTTATGGCCATTTTCCCCTCAATGTGCTCTTTGATATCCACCTTTTTTTCTGAACAGTGTTTCACGTTTCATAATGTACAACTGTTTTCGCTTTCCAGTCTCCAGTGTTTTCACTCCCATCGACATATGTTCTTAGCGGATAATGTGATGTTTAGCGTAATAAATTTGTAAAATTGTCCCAAAAAAAAAAAAAAACATATGTAGCTCCATAGGGCTGATACTTTAGAGAGTTGTGATGACAGCCGCTAAAGATGTGACAGCACTTTTTGACAGTGCCTCCTCACCTGTTAAAGTTCAAGGACTGGGTGGATGATATGAAGCTATGGCCCGAGGTTGGTTACGTTGATATCATTAACTACATTAAGATGTGAAGACTGTAAAAGTTGAGCCTGAATTTATTTTTATTCCAACTAACACTTAAAATGGTTGTTGTTCTCCATCTGGAACACTTGTATTGGTAGTTTCTTATGGAGGCCGGAACCAGAAAACAGTCCAGTGGCAATTACAAACATCATGGCGCCGCCCAGTGGTTAGTCAGAAAAACTGTGAATAGGCTTTATCCAATTTCTGAAGCTTGTACATATCCCAGTCTTTCTCACTTGGAACCACAAACCAAACAAATGCCAGCTCCACCATGAAGAAGCGGTTTTTCATGGGAAAAATAAAAAATAAAATAAAATCAACACTGAAAATGAAGAAAAATTCCCCAACAACTCCAAAACTTCAAATAATGATTATATCAAAGTGTACCATGTCAGTAGTGCTGCAGAATCTAATATACGAACTGGCCAAATATTGAAAATATTGTACATTATTTTGTACATATCTTGTACATTATTTACATTCTACTCTTGTATTTGATGTTGATTTGATATGGTCATAATTGTTTAGACAGACGATATTTTTCAATGATTCAATAGAAGTATTTGACCAATGGGCCGCATGTCTAAACCAAGTATCTCACCCTCTCCTCCATGATGTCCCAGGCCTTTATAAGTGCTTGCTGCTCCTCGCCGGGTTTAGCAGAGCGTCTCATTGCACTAAGCAATGGAATAACTGGACGTCGCTGGCCATAGTAAGTCCCCACAAAGTTCTGGAATACCTGGATTGAATTAAAACACTCAGGACCTGTCATAAAATTTCTTATTTGTGATCCAAAAGAAAAGGCCTGAGGAAAAAAAAAATCAGTGTAGAAAAGATTTAAAGTTTTTCATTCAGTATACCTGATATCTTTCTGCATATCCCTTCCCCTCTGTAGAGGTCCACGCCTCCACTAACTCCTGATAGGCTCGCTGTAGCCAGCATGTCATCTCTCTGGCTTTCTGATTGGGTGAAGCCTGAGGGCATGGCAAGAGACATAGAAATGAATCAGAAATTTATTTTCAAACCTTAAAGCATGATGAAATGATGTCTTACATGCTGAGGCAGAGTCTGGAATAAGTTTCGAGGTGAACTGTGGAGGAATTCAAAGGCACACAGTGGCATTTGTACCTGATGAAGTGGGGAGGCCAGAACAGCAGGAGTGAAGTATGTAGGGATGTTGATGGGAGAGATACATGAAGGAGAGAGCAAAGTTTGAAGCTGCATCCAACCAGCAGGAGTTGACAAAAAAAAAAAAAGAGGAGGAGGAAGCAAAGACAGAGATCCACAAAAAGAGGAAGCGGGGTTAGAGAGAGAAAAGAAAAGTGACAGACTAACATAAGGACAGGACTGGCTGGAATGGGGATAGTTAAACCAAAACTAGCCTCAGCCACCATTACCTTTCATTGCATCATACAATGAAAATGAATTGACTGAGGCTAACATTCTGCCTAACATCTTTTGTGTTTGATAGAAGAAAGTAAGTCAAAGGGGTTTGGAACAATATGAGGGAGAGTAAATGAAAGAATATTCATTTTGAATATCTGAATATTGAATACTTTAAGTAGGACATGGTCTCACCTCAAAATCATCATCAGCTGAGGGCAGATCATTGGAGTACTGCAGGAACTGAGCAATGTATGTCATAATGGACTTCTCATCAGGGTTACTGACATCAATGTCTGAGAAAAAAAAAAAGATTTTTAAAATACTGTACATGAACTTCAAACAAAATTTTAAAGAACAAAGTTCTCAACTAATAGGTCACAGCCATCAATAATAATTTGCAGGTCTGTTTTTATACTCACAGACTACAGGGAAAAAAAACAACGGTATATGAAAATCATAGAATGTAACTATCCAAATCATCATACATAGTTAGGATAGCAAAATAAATACGCTTATCAGATTTTAAAAGGCAGACAAAACCCCTCCCATAAACATCTTTTGTTTTGGCCGTCAAAGGTCGTGCATCCAATCAAACTATACTGTATTGTCACAAAAATTCATTGTAGCGCGGAGGAGGGCGGGGCCGGGCAAGAATGATGCACGCCCGGACCCCAATCAGCCTGATGCGGCGAGCGAGGGATAAAAGGTGACTGGAGAGGGCAGCTCGAGAGAGAGAGAGAGAACTATGGGCAGCTGCCCTGCATGTGTTTGTGTCTTTTTGTTTATGTTTATTATTAAACTATTATTTATATTGTCAAGCCGGATCCCGCCCCCTCCTTTCCCTCTACCCTCTTTACATACACCTATCCATGTTTGAAGCTAGCCAAATTAGACCGATGCCAACATGGAATTCATACTGTTTATGGTAATATGAATTACTACCTTTAATTCATAAATATATTAATAAATGTCAATGTTTTTTATTTACTTGTCTACAATAAACAAACAGTTTTGTTACTTTGTTGGGTCACCACTTGATGTCCAATGTAAAATCTGGGTCCTGAATCAAAACCAGTTAAAAACCATTACACTAGACTAAGATATATTGCTATTAATGGTTTTCACCCTCTGGCTCAAGCAGTCTGGGAATTCCCAGCTCCATCTCAGCGAGGTGAAATGCTTGCTCCAGCTTTTCCAGGTGGCTTCTGGTCTGGGCTTGAGAGAGGTCCACCAGATCTGGTCTAAGAGAACACAGGATGGCCAGGAACACCTCACCACTCCTCCAGCTGGATTTAAAGTCCCTCACACTGGCTGTACAACCAACTCTGAATAAAAGATGAATATCATTAAAGGGTCCTCTTAGAGAAAAATCTGAGTGGAATGAAAAGAGGAGGAAAACAGAGGAAATAGAAATAGAACCTGTGCAATATATCTGCATCTACTATGGCCTCAAAAAAAAAAAAAGTTAAATTCTCACTTCTGGCACTGGTCCCGAACCCACAGGAGCAGAGCCTTCTTAGCAGAGAGACGGAAGCGTGCATGGAGCGGTGATGCTCTCCGAAGAACAGGACTGCTGGCAGGAGACCCAGGGGCAGAATCCAGACTGGACAGAGAGTCCAGAGAGGATGAGCGGGAGCCATAGGAGAGCATGCTGGCTAGCTCCTCTATCTGTAGTAATGAGTACAAGAGAACATATTTAACACAGCTTTCAATTACAGGCAAAAGGCAATATAGGAAATACGTATATCAGGAACATTTAAGGAAGACCTTGTATAAGGAAGTTATTGAAAAAAAGCTATACTGTATGTGGTAATGAATTGAGCAAATTATACATGCTCAGAAAAAAAAGGTACAAGGCCGTCACTAGGGTGGTACTCTTGTTTTCGGTACAAATTTGTACCATTAAGAAGAAAAAACAATTTGTTCAGAAGAACTGAGAACTTTATTAGGAACATCTGTACACCTACTTATTCATGAGATTATCTAATCAGCCAATCATGTGGCAGCAATACAATGCATAAAATCATGCAGATACGGGCCAGGAGCTTCAGTAATGTTCACATCAACCATCAGAATGGGGTTTGAGTATTTCTGTAACATCAGATCTCCTGGGATTTTCATGCACAAGTCTCTAGAGTTTACTCAGAATGGTGCCAAAAACAAAAAACATCCAGTGAGCAGCAGTTCTGCAAACAGAAATGCCTTGTTGATGAGAGGTCAACAGAGAATGGCCAGACTGGTTCGAGCTGACAGCAAGGCTACGTTAACTCAGATAAACACTCTGTACAATTGTAGTAAGCAGAATAGCATCTCAGAATTCACAACACGCCAAACCTTGAGACGGATGGGCAACAACAGCAGAAGACCTTGTCGGGCACTTTATTAGGACCATAGTGTTTCTAATAAAGTACTCAGTGAGTGTATAAATGTACTTTTAAAAGTGCATAATAGGTTATTAGGGTACAATTTTGTACTCAAAACAAGTTATACATTTTAACTACAGGTAGAAAAAAGTCCCATTGAGGGCAACACCCCAGTGACAACCCTTGTACCTTAAAAAGTACCCTTTTCTGAGAGAGTAGGGAAATCAATATTTGACATAATGGTTTAATGACATCAAGAACAGTGTTTTTTTCACTAAGATACTGTATGTGTATCGTAGAAAGTACAAAACAAATAGATAATGCTAAAAGCACAAAATGACTATTCAGACATTAAACTTTCAAAAATTACAGCCATTAAACAAATAACACAAACTTGTAGAAGAAGCCCCTGTTTAAAAACAATTAGTTCTCAAATTCAGGGGCGTAGATTCCGGGGGCATGGGGGGGTAACCCAAATCTACGCCCTTGCTCAAAGTTCATTCCGTGGAGATGGTAGTATATGAAATTAACAGTAATAATCAGAATTTTAGGTGGATGGGCTACAACAGCAGAAGACCATGTCGGGCACTTTATTAGGACCATAGTGTTCCTAACTTGCTCAGTGAGTGTATGTGTGCGCGACAATATTTTTTTTTTTTTTTTTTTGCCGAATAATTTATGGGTGATGGGAGAACATTAATACCACACACACACAATAAGAGAAAAATGTATAAATTGAAAAGAATGTAAATGGATTGTACAATGTCATTAGAATTGTACCGAGCATATAGACAATAAAGTATATATAAAAAATAAAATAAAAAATAAAAATAAAACTTTCAGCCCAAGTTCCCTGACACAAAGAGTCCTCTAAAAGACAGGAAATTATATATGCCTCCTGGGTACATGTACATCATTATTTTATAATTTTCTTTACTTTGCTGGGGGCATGAACTCACAGCATTGGTTGAGTAATGTTGTTGGGGCAGGTCTAAGCGGGTCGTGCAAAACAATCACAGGAATTTTTATAGTTCCACAGAGACACCGTGTTTGCGGTTTGAGAAAATCTATGAATAGCTTACTTATAGTGTCTCTGCATATTAAGCTGGGATAGAAGAAAGTATTTTAACACTGAAAAGTGACATACTTCAGCTTTAAAGAAATATGTAGATGTATTGTTTTGCTTACATGGCAGTGCAGGATAATTGTCCATATCAGGCCTAGAATGATAGAAGGTTTGCCCTCTATGATGTCTGGGATGTTTATGTTCACCAGTTTTATCTGAGAGTACACAAATACTGTATATCATTTCATATAAATGTGAATGTTCTATTGTTCCTTTAAAGTCAGCCAAACATTCTTTGAAAGACACATTCCCAATAAGAATCACAAAAGACCTCTTACTGATTTATTTTTTAAGAAGTTCAAAGCAGTCTCGATGTTTCCTCTCTGCTGAAACACACCATGACCCCTCTCACGTTTCTAGAAAAGAAAAAAACAAATTCATTGTATGATACCCATGATTGCATGCAGCAAAAACATATCCATTATTATAACAATTCCTCTGTGAACCTCCCGATAGGTGTTTTTCAGCACTCACCATGCGCTGACCACTCATCACCTCGAGTAGGTCCAACAATCGAGTTCCATCTCGAAGGTCCGAGAACAGATCCTGGACTGAGGTCGGAGGGCTCCTCTACAACACACATTCCTATTTTAACTTAAAGTGTTAACTTATATTTATAACAATATTTCATGGCCATTTATTTATGGACACGAAATATTGTCGCTTCGCATGGGGGTCGTGTCATCTTGTAATGACCTGTCTTTTATCTGACTACATATCCCTTCCTTAGTTGCAAATGGTGGATATTTACCTTCTGATGCATATTACTACAGCAAATCTCTCTTGAAAGCCATTTATTTATTTTTTATCCCCTTTTCTCCCAATTTGGAATGTCCAATTCCCACTACATAGTAGGTCCTCATGGTGGCACGGTTACTCAGCACAATCTGGGTGGCGGAGGACAAGTCTCCGTCAATCTGTGCATCTTACCACATGACTCGTTGTGCATGACACCACGGAGACTCCGCATGTGGAGGCTCATGCTACTCTCCGCGATCCACACACAACTTACCACGTGCCCCACTGAGAGAGAGAGAACCACTAATCGCGACCATGAGGAGGTTACCCTGTGTGACTCTACCCTCCCTAGCAACCGGGCCAATTTGGTTGCTTAGGAGACCTGGCTGAGTCACTCAGCACACCCTGGATTCAAACTCATGACTCCTGGGGTGGTAGTCAGTATCAATACTCACCGAACTACCCAGGCCACTTTAAAGCATTTATACTGTAACTATTCAGGGTATAATGTTATATCCAAACCACCATGGGTGATTACCTTTGACCCTTACTCAATTTTATATGACTGTCCTTTTAATATGTCAGTGCAATTATTACAACAACATTAATTTAAAATGGTTAATGAAGTGGTGATGCACCAACTACTTTTAGAATAACTATTACTATATTTTACTACAGTGGACAGATGTGCAACTCTCTCAAAAACATCATTTGGTGGGGGAAAAAAAATTGGGAATAATTATATTCTTGTTTTAAAGTAGAAATACAAAGATTCCATAACCTGATGTAAAATATGCACAAAGAACACCTAAAGCTATATAGAGACTGCTCTATCACTGAAATCCACACAGGTTATCACTTGCTACAGGAATTTCAAGAGCATGTGTCTGATCTGTGGCCAAGTGGCGGTGGACGAGGTGAATGGCTCATGTTACAGCCCGTTGAAGTGCACTGGGCAGGGAGCTATAAATAATCAAGCTCCTTGCCAAGCTCCTCACAGGCAGAAAGAGCAGGACAGACCTTCCTCACTGGCCAGTGAGTCAGCATTTCAACCACTGCCTCATTTAAACTCTATAATGCTTCTAGACTACACGGTTTTGTATTTGATTGTGGAGCGACTACTGCACTGTCAAAAGAAACGCAAAATGTGTAAGAGTAGTAGATCAGACTTTCAATTAAACCGTATATGTTATAAAATAAAATAATTGGGATCTTGGAAAATACATTTGTCTGTTGTGAAACATGAAACAGAAATATTAGTCTTTAGGTCTTGCAAGAAGAGCAATGTGCACACAAATGTCAAATGGCTCTTTATATGAAGAAATGTATTGCCACATGTGCCAACTCAGATGTCAAAATCAAATGTAAAACCAGTCTTGTGAGAGTCATTACAGTAAGTTATGTGTTGTGCTTGGAATTACCTTGGAGAGCTGTGCATTGATCCAGTTTGTGAAAGTTCTCTTCTGAATCTGTTCCTGTTCCACTGTTAATAACATAACATTACATTAGATCGGAATTATTCCTGGACCAAAATCTTGTTGAAAAACTGCATGCTATGCATTTTGAGCGTGTTTGAAAGACATAGCAAGGGAACATTGGCAAAATTAGAATATATCCATGCAAATATGTGTACACATCATGCCGCAACACCGCTTTGTTGCTTTCTGGTTCATAGCAAATCAAAAACCAGCACATTGTTCATACGTAACTATTTAAAATCTGTTAATGTTGCAGTACCACTGGAAATCTTGCTCAACTTACCAATCTTCGAGCTGCCAACAGTTTCCACCTCAAACAGGGGTTTGAGAGACACCATTTTCCTTCATTTGGGCATTAAAATTGCTCTCATCTAGAGTTTCTCTGGTCACCCAGTTGATACATCCATACCATGCAAAAAACTCAGTCGACAGAAACATGGCACTCTAGTCGGGGCCACCACCCACCAATCAACGTTGCATTTAATTTGAAACTTCTTCCTATGCTATTAAAGGGAGACTGGGCCTTTCCTTCAGGACAGGCTGTTCATGTAGTTTTATGGGATAGGATCCAACAAGCTGACTCAGTAACCCATCTTGGAAACTGGATGTCCAGCATCATTTTGGGCCATGGCTACCAATAATCTCAACTACAGTACAACGATGCTCCCTCTTCAAACACATAACTATACAGTCCCAGCCAAAGGTTTGGACACACCTACTCATTCTTTATTAGAATAATTTTCCTCATTTTATTATAATGGTAACATCATCAAACCTAAGAAATAACCCTAAACTGAAGATTAGACAGAATTATGTAGGTCAAAATTTCCACGGCTGAAATCAGTCTACGCTCACCGAAATTAAAATCACTGTCCCCAGTGGCTGAAGCTTGAAGCTTTTTTGAAGGTGTACTAAGAGCAGGTGCGAGCTCCGATTTACTGGTGAAATGTCCACAGAGTGGCAGCAAAAGAGAATTGTATTTTTAGTTGTAAATGATGTAATACAGTCAAGAGGAATGCATATTTTTATTAACCTTTCAAGCTCCAAAATTCACATAAAGGCAGCATAAAAGTAACACATATGACTCTAGTGGTTTAATACATGTCTTCTGAAGTGATGCAATCAATTTGGGTGAGAAACAGATCAAAATTTCAATCTTTTTTTACTATAAATCTCCAATTTCACTTTCAGAAAGTGAAAGTGGAGATTTATGGTTAAAAAAGGACTTAAATATTGATCCGTTTCTCACCCACACCTATTATATCGCTTCTGAAGGCATAGATAAAAACACTGGAGTTTTATGGATTTCTTTTATGCTGCCTTTGTGATTTTTGGAGCTTGAAAGGTCAGGGGCTGGATTCACGAAACGTTCTTAAGAAATTTTTTCTCAACTACCATTTTCTTCTTAATTTGTAACTTAAGAAAAAAAGAATATTTTGTATTCCTGAATAAACTTAAGTTCTTTTCTTTTATCTTAAGATTGTTCTTAAGAAAAACTTAAGCATTCAAATTCTCGAAACAAAATTTCTTAAATATCGTCGTAAATAGCATCTTAAAGTTCGGATAACCTCACCATTGTCTTAAATCCTAAAATGTAAGATGTTTAATGAATTTACTGGGTTTTTCATGTTGATTCTGAAGTCGCAGTGGTCTTTATGTAGAAATTATATTTTAGACCAAAAAACTTTTGACTGTTTTTGGTTTAATTATATTTTTATTTTCAGCTTGTAAACCATGTAAATGTTGTCGCCAAATTCACAATAAATGTTGTTTTGAAGCTTCTTAACGTGGTGACCAATCATGCTAATCCAAACGATGTGCTACATATAGCGCTCTCTCTCTCCGCGATCATTAGAGTTTATAGAAACATAATTATAACATTAGAAAGCTGAGACTCTTTTTCACCCCCATCCACATCCCTATCGGGTTTGGTTACAGCGGAGACAGCCTCAGTCACCCTTTCCCATTTACCCGCCTCTTACTTTCCAACATGATATTATCATCAAGCTTCCCAAGTAGAACTTTTTCCTTGCAGTAATTTCCTCAACAAGAACATCCAGCTCTTGTCTACTTAAGTTTTTGTTTCTTTTCTGTTCCTCCATGTCAAATTAAAAGTTATCAAATGGTTAGCAGTAAGTAAATACTCCTATGTCGATTAATGTCGTTAAACTAACACATCTCATGCACCTTACATTCAAATAAAATTATCGCAAGGTGCTTGCTACTTAAAAAAAAAAAAGAAAAAAAAAAGGAACTACTGAGCTGAGATATTCTTCTAAACATCTTTGTGTTCTGCAGAATAAAAAAAAGTCATACACATCTGGAATGACATGAGGGTGAGTAAATGAAATAATTTTCATTTTTGGATGAACTCTTTCTTTAAGATGTGTCCAAATTGTTGACTGGTAGTGTAAATCCATATGTTCTGGTATATGTATTCGGTTCATAAGCATTATTGAATATGTTCTTGAATGTACTAGCTTTCTGAATACAAAAACACATGATCATCACCGGCTACGTTTAAACATAGAACAATACTTGCATTTATAAAATCTAACCTAAACTGCCAACTTGTTATGTCTGGTAATCTTTAACCTGATGACAAAAGTGTCATCATTGGACTAGACAAACACGTGATGTCACTTTAGACATGACTTCAGACAAGGTGCCATTCTTTAGGACAGGCCCTGTCGTCATAGCAAACAATCGGTAGCCTGGCAACCATGCACCAGCAAGCAGAAACTGTCTGAATGGAGTCCAGCACACAAATGGTTTTAACAGACAGGACCACTAAGACACATGACACACAGTGAATGATCCACACGCAGCAGTTAAAGTCAAAATAAATTTGAATTTGAGACACCAACAGCTACATGTTCAAAGGTCTTTGAGGTATAAAACAGTTACAGATCAGAGGGCTCTACTGAAAAATAGTGGTAAATGAATAATTCAGAATAACAAATTACATTTTAATGCAGAAAACATTTGGGTCGTAAAGTTAAATACAACACACAGCTTAAAGGGATCACCATATGACTTTCTGACTTTAGTGGAATACAAAAGGAGATGGGAGAAAGAAGAAAAAAATATATGCAATTAAAGTGAATGGTGACTGAGGCTGTCATTTTACATAACATCTCCTTTTGTGTTTCACATAAAAAAGAAATTCATACGGGTTTGTAACAACATAATGGTGAATAAATGATGACATAAATTTTCATTTTTGTGTGAACTATCCCTTTAAATTGATTTATTGTCCTATTCATTGTCACTAGAGCCTTTAACAATTGCATATAGCTCTATGTGCTGGCTTATATTTCTTCCGATTCATTCTTGATGTGCCAGGTTACAATTACTGTGTACTCAGGATCATGTGTACTTAAGATGGTGATGAACAGGTTCTAGAAAAACATAGTCAAGTTACTTTTTTGCACACCCTCTCCGAACACGTTTCTGTTTGAAAAAGAAAATGGTGAGTCAACAGTTTACAATCCCAACCACACACTGTCTGGCGGCCACCCTAAACTTCAGAAAGGGGAATACAAATGGAAAAGAACCAGTAGAACAAAAACAGATGAATTCAGATGGAGGAAAAAAAAAAAGCATTTATCATTTTATTGTTCATTTGGCAAGTGCCACATTAAAAACCGCTTACAAAATGACTTCCATACATTTAAAATCAGATGTCATTGTACAAGTTAATTATACCCATATGCTTGAAATAATTGCCAATTTCCTTTTACAAATTTAAACTGCAGAATTGGTCTCACATCTTATCGAAAGATAAAAAGGTAATTTAATCTAATCGGTAACACTTTACTGTAAGGTTCCATTTGTTAACATTAGTTAACAACATTAGTTAACATGAACTAACAATTAACAATACTTAAGCATGTATTAACCTCAGTTAATATTAATTTCAACATATAGTAACATTATATAGTACATTTTTAAATCAAAAGTTATATTAGCAAACAATAATAAATATGCACTATGAACTAACATAAACTGATCAGCCACAACATTAAAACCACCTGCCTAATATTGTGTAGGTCCCCCTCATGCTGCCAAAACAGCGCCAACCGACATCTCCGAATAGCATTCTGAGATGATATTCCTCTCACCACAATTGTACAGAGTGGTTATCTGAGTTACCGTAGACTTTGTCAGTTCGAACCAGTCTGGCCGTTCTCTGTTGACCTCTCTTATCAACAAGGCATTTCTGTC
Source organism: Myxocyprinus asiaticus (assembly GCF_019703515.2). Lineage (NCBI taxonomy): Eukaryota > Metazoa > Chordata > Actinopteri > Cypriniformes > Catostomidae > Myxocyprinus > Myxocyprinus asiaticus. Next base: position 21,920,733 of record NC_059362.1, read on the forward strand.
CAGAGAACTGCTGCTCACTGGATGTTTTTTGTTTTTTGCACCATTCTGAGTAAATTCTAGAGACTGTTGTGCGTGAAAGTCCCAGGATATCAGCAGTTACAGAAATATTCAAACCAGCCCATCTGGCACTAACAATCATCCATGCGATTATCTAATCAGCCAGTCATGTGGCAGCAGTGTAATGCATAAAATAATTCAGATACAGGTCAGGAGCTTCAGTTAATGTTCACATCAATCATCAGAATGGGGAAAAAATTTTATCAGTGATTTTGACCATGGCATGATTGTTGGTGCCAGATTGGCTGGTTTGAGTATTTCTGTAACTGCTGATCTCCTGGGATTTTCACACACAACAGTCTCTAGAATTTACTCCAAATGGTGCCAAAAACAAAAAACATCCAGCGAGCGGCAGTTCAGTGGACGGAAATGCCTTGTTGATGAGAGAGGTCAACAGAGAACGGTCAGAGTGGTTCGAACTGACAAAGTCTACGTTAACTCAGATAACTGCTCTGTTCAATTGTGGTGAGAGGAATAGAATGTGGGTTGGTGCTGTTTTGGCAGCACGAGGGGGACCTACACAATATTAGGCAGGTGGTTTTAATGTTGTGGCTGATCGGTATAACTAATAATGAACAACAGTATTCTTATTAACTAACATTAAAAAAGATTAATAAATGTAAAAAATATATTGCTTATTTTTTCATGATACCTACTGCATTAAATAATGTTAACAAATGGAACCTTATTGTAAAGTGTTACCATCTAATCAAACTCAATTTTTGGATTACATTAAAGACTGACCTTGCAACAGCATGTGTACATCATCAATGTCTAGTGGGATGCCCCTTTCATCCTCAGACAGAGTGCAGGTTTCTCCCCCCGATGCCATGACTCTTGCCTTAACACCCTCACACACTCATTCCCTCTGCTTGCAAAAAAAAAAAAAAAAGGTTTCAACAAAATTATGACAGTAAGTTCACATTACTATTACTTATTGTCATCATAAATGATACACAAAAAATGTGCATTTGTCAAATGTTAAATTTAGGACATGGTGGACCAGTTCGAACTCCTAAGCATTTAAATGGTTTGTATTTTAAATAAGCTTTTCATTCTCCAACCTTTTTCCTTTACTGATTCATGTACAGTAATTTCCCCAGTTTTCATTCACACAGGAAATAAACTAGGACTGATAGTATATTGTACTTATTTAAATATCTTTTTTGCATATGCAGCGGCCCCACTTGACACTTAAGCTACACTTAAAAATCTGATGCATTTACATTATATAAAAACATATCAAATCAAGGCATTTATTTTAAAGAAATATCTAGCATCGTTTGTTTGATATTTTGTTATCTAATGCAATGACTTTCATACAATTGTGTGCCTTTAAGGAATAGTTCACCCAAAAATGAAAATTCTCATCATTTACTCACCCTCATATCATCCCAGATGTATGACTTTTTTTTTCTGCTGTACACAAAGATTTTTAGAAGAATATTTCAGCTCTGTAGGTCCTTAAAATGCAAGTCAACAGGGTCCAAAACTTTGAAGCTCAAAAAACACAAAAGCAGCATAAAGTAATCTATAAGACTCCAGTGTTTAAATCCATGTTTTCAGAAGCGATATGATAGGTGCGGGTGAGAAAGAGATGAATATTCATTTCCTTTTTTTACTATAAATTCTCCTCCCTGCCCATTAGGTGGCAATATCCATGAAGAATATGTATCTCCAAAAACTCTTAGGAGAGAAGAGTGCTTAGAAGGGCTGTTTGAAAGTGAAGATTTATAGAAAACAAATGACTTAAATATTGATCCGTTTCTCAACCACACCTATCATATCTGTTATGAAGACAGGCACGGACTGGCCATTGGGAGAACCGGGACTTTTCCCAGTGTGCCGGCCATGAAATGGGGCCGCCGCGTTATGCAGAACTCGCCACAAAATGGCGCCGCGATATGCGGAAGGGGGCAGTGATATGCAGAAAAGGACAGCAACCCACCCACGCTCAACAACTTTTGGGCCAGTTTCTATGTAAAATCCCAGGCCGAATTTTCTTTCCAGTCCGCCCCTGTCTGAAGACATAGATCTAACCACAGGAGTCGCATGGATTACTTTTATGCTGCCTTTTTATACTTTTTGAGCTTCAAAGTTTTGGACCCAGTTGACTTGCATTTTAAGGACCTACAGAGCCGAGATATTCTTCTAAAAATCTTTGTGTTCAGCAGAAGAAAGTCATACACGTCTTGGATAGCATGAGGGTGAATGAGAATTTTCATTTTTGGTATGCCTTATGTTCAGCACATGTAACTAGATCTTGTCCATTTATGAATCAGCAGGTACAACCAATAATTGACACATTCTGATAAAAACGACTTTCGAGCGAAAAGATGAACTAATATTTAGGCTTTTAAATTGATATCAGCCATTCAGCATCAACATAGCAAATACAGTATAAGAACCCAAAGACATAAATATAGTTTCACATGACATCAACTACCCTGTAAAGTTGCCAAATGCACACATGTTCTGCGGATCTAAGGCAAGGTCTCACATATTACAGCGGAGTGATACAAGTAAGGAGCTTTGTTGACAGACTCCTACTTACACAAATAATTCTGATAGTACTGTGAATTAGTTTGTGAAAGAAAAGGGCTTATGAACAGATAAACACCATCAGCATAAAGTAGCAATGCAATAAAGGAAGTCCATGTAGGAAGCCAGCCCTGGGGAGATAAAGCTAATTAAATTCAAAACCCACAACACTGACTGCAAATAAAGTCTGAACCAGAATAAATGAACAGAACAGTAATTAATGAATTATGAAGGAAGTACGGTTTGCTCTTCTAGGGAGGTACATAAGCACAGCGAACACACTTCACAATGTACACAGGCACAAACAACCTAGCTAAAATATTACATTCTTGTTATAGTGTGTTTTCAGAAGTGGCTTATGGGCTTAATACACTCTATACAAGTGATATTCCAATTCTGATTAACTTTTAATTGCGATAAGTATTACATGCAACTCTGCCTGTATTTCTATGAAAGGTAAAAGGAGAAATATCTTCTAAAAAATCTTGTCAATATGACACACAAAAAAGCTGTTCTTTTAACATTTACCCATGCTGGGGGGTTGTTGACATATGTCATTAACTTTTTAACAAACATCAGGATTTCAGGTTAAAATGTATAAGAATGTATGAGGGAAATGGTATATTTAAGGTGCCTTGACCTGTTATTATTCTTTCTTTTTTTTTTTCGTTTTTGTCTTCACTAGATTAGACCTTTTTAATGGTCCAGCGGTGTGACAAATGCTTAATGTCTTTCAACTGATATGAGGTCATACAATTGTATGCATAATAATCATTAAAAAAAAAAAAAAAGGCAAAATGATTACAGAATACAATTATAGATGGAGTATAGCCAACTTTCCATAAGTATTTTATGTTAATTCCCTTAAAGGGATAGTTCACCCAAAAAGAAAAATTCACTCATCATTTACTCACCTTCATGTCATCACAGATGTGTATGACTTACTTTCTTCTGCTGAACACAAAGATTTTTAGAAGAATATCTCAGCTCTTTAGGTCCTTTCAATGCAAGTAAATGGGTACCAAAATTTTGAAACTCAGCATAAAAGTAATCCATGCGACTCCAGTGGTTAAATCCATATCTTCAGAAGTGATATGATAGGTGAAGGTGAGAAACAAATCAATATTTAAGTCCTTGTTTACTATAAATCTCCACTTTCACATTCTTCTTTTGTTTTTGCCAAATCACATACTTTGTGCATATTGCCACCTACTGGGCAGGAAGAAGAATTTATTGTAAAAACAGACTTAAACATTGATCGGTTTCTCACCCACACCTATCATATCACTTCTGAAGATATTAATTTAACCACTGAAGTCTTATGGATTACTTTTATGATGCCTTTTTGTGCATTTGAGCTTCAAAATTTTGGTACCCATTCACTTGCATTGTGAGTGGAACATCCACTCTAAAGAACTATCCTGAATGTTTATGACCTTGCTAGGGTATGCATAAATGACTGAATAGTCATTCTGTTTCTATTTGAATCCCTTCTGATTCTTCCAGAACAGTCACTCATTCTCTCACACACACACACACACACACACACACCTGTTGTTCCTGGGTGAGATTCAGAGTCAACCTAAATCACAGCCAAATAACTCTGGAAACTGGAATTGAGAGCTCAGCCTCACTCACTGCTGCCAAAACTGAATTCAAAGGGGAAAATACAGGCTTGGGAATATGCACACATACCGGAAGACCATGTACTTTTTTCCACATACTGTACATGCACAAAAGGACAGGGAGAAGAGACAGAGAGAGAGAGAGACTAGAGACCTGAGGAATCTGAGGCTAATAATAGGATGACCTGCAAAAAGCATTCTGATTAGACAAAACTTGTGCTGTGTGTTACATACTTTATATGAGTGGATGTGAATCACCTTGATTTCTTAATTCCCTTAATCAAGCATGCAACACTAAACCCATTTGAAATGTGTTACTAAGCCAAACTGTATGCTTGATAAGTGACAAAAAGTAGAAACAAAGAACAAGTCATTAAGGCATGTGTTGATCTGTGTTTCAAAAAGTATACATTAAGATTTTTGCAATAATACATGGCCAAAGCGGACTAATTGCCCATTGAATGAATCTCACTTGCCTGTAAAGAATACGGCAGCATATGTCACCCCATAAACAAATCATTAATTAAAAGCAGAAAAACTTAAAGCTAGTACAACAAATAGAACCAATAAGCATAGTATTGTCATATTTGAACAAAATAGTATTTTTCAGTGTTAAAAATCTCTGTGTTTAGTGGGGCTAGTGACAGGCTTTGTGAGATTCACCAATAAAAACTCCTTATGTTCAGTCAAACAAAGCTATACCTAGTTATGCTGTTAAAGGAATAGTTCACCCAAATACAAAAATTCTCTCAGCATTTACTCACCCTCATGTCATTCCAGATGTGTATGTCTTTCTTTCTTCTGCAGAATACAAACAGAGATTTTTAGAAGAATATTTCAGCTCTGTAGGTCAACACAATGCAAGTGAATGGGTACCAACATTTTGAAGCTCCATAAAGCATGTATAGGCAGCATAAAAATAATTTATATGACTCGTGGTTATTTCCATATCTTCAGAAGTGATGTGTACTCAGAAACAGATCAATATTTAAGTCGTTTTTTTACTATAAATTCTTCTTCCTGCCTAGTAGTTGGCAATATGCACAAAGAATGCCAATTGCGAAAAAACAGAAGAAGAATGTGAAAGTGGATATTTATCTGTAAAAAAGGACTTCAATATTGATCTGTTTCTCACCCACACCTATTATATCGCTTCTGAAGTGATGGATTGAACCACTGGAGTCATATGGGTTACTTTCATGCTGCCTTTGTGCTTTTTGCAGTTTCAAAATGTTGGTACCAATTCACTTGCATTGTATTGGCCTACAGAGATTAAAGAGCACCTATTATGGTTTTTCAAATATTACCTTTCATGTAGTGTGTTATATAGCTGTTTGTGAATGTAAAAAAAGTCTGCAAAGTTTCAAAAATCAAAGTGCACGACAAATGGAGTTATTGACTCCCAAAAGAAAGAACCGATTCTGTACACCTGAAACGAGTCGTTAGTAATTCCAGACTTACTTCCTGTACTAACCTATGAAATTTGGTAACAAAAAACCTGCCTCTGGTCTTCATTGGCTGCTCGCGAACAGCTTTGACCCGCCCTCAAACACTACACTAAGCGGTAGACCAATCACAACAGACTGGGACATCTGACCAATCAGAGCAGAGTAGGCTCTCTGAAAGGAGGAGTTTAGAATGAATCCTTTAGAACGGATCATTGAACAAGTAGTTTTTGACACTGGGAAAAAAAAGGTAATGCTGCAATTTAAATGATGAGCAAATTAGTGTTTTTTGACCTTGGATGCATGTAAATCTATTGTATGAGACCTTTAAAACAAAATTAGGCATATTTAAAATTTTAAATATTCTTCTAAAAATCTTCATTTGTGTTCTGAAGAATAAAGCAAGTCATACACATCTTGGATGGCATGAGGGTGAGTAAATGATGAGATTTCTCATTTTTGGGTGAACTATCCCTTTAATCTCACAAATGATCTACATTTGTACATCACAACTGTATAGGGGTCTCGAACACAAATCATAATGCGCAGCGCAGTGTCATCTGGTGACAGGTGTCCTCATTCTTATTGTCCCGCTTTAAAGTGAAACTGTATCAGATGACAGTGCCTGTGGCTGTTATTATTATTGCAAGGACACAGTTTGCAATGTGACACTTTCATTAAAAGGTGGCTTAAATTTCACACTTACAGTATAAACACACACATTTCTGGGTAATTATGTGAAAGCCGAAATCCATGTGTTAAGAAAACATCTCCTTCACTTCTGAGACACTCTCAACACCATGCATAATTAAACTAGCAGTTTTGCCCCCAAACACATCTATGCCATAACAATGACAGTGCTCAAAAACATTCAGCTAATTAGTGGAACAGCAAGACCAGACAAAGCCTCACTGAAAAGACCTGCTAGGTGCGGTGTGATACATGCATGGGTGGGGAAAGAATCTGTAACCATAATCGGAAAAGAATCATATTACTTAAAACACAACAATTATGCTGTTTAACTCATGCTCTTACAAGAATAACCAAGAAAAGGGATGGGTAACCAGTTCCAGTTGTATATTTTTGTTACAAGTTGCTCATCTTGGATCTTGTCACCTGTAGGTCACTCGAGTATGCGCCAAAAGGTTGATCAATGAGTACAAAGAAATCCCTACACTTTTATCCGTCAGATTTTAAAAGAATTTAAACACAGTCAATTGTTAGTATTGCAACAACAGGTCAATTAAAAGGTGCTACAAATAGTTTCAGTGCAAGCTGCACAAAGTTATTGTATAAGAAATTAACATTAGCACAAGGACACATGAAAGTTATGCTGGACAGCGACATCAAGTCTACTGTGAAACTCATGACAACTAGTTGCTTTAATGTGTACAGTTCAACTGTTCCCCATGTTAGCCTTACTGCAGCTTTAAAAGTCAGGCTAAATCCAAAGCAACCTCATTTTCTGAATACACCTGCATATCACAGACTGCAGTCTTTTTCTTATAATAAAATAATACATTCTTGCATACAAATTACAATTATTAAACAATAAATAAGTGTGCAAAATATGACTTCTGAAAATTATAAAGTGGTACTGTGTTTAATGTCATGCCAATTAACAGAACCGGACATTAAGAGACAACCTGGAACCATGAATGGCTTGCAGTCAAATTATTAATTTAACAATAACTTTTTATAAACTTACAGTGAATGAACTCTGCGGTTTTAAGTTGATGACGATTCTTCTTCGGTACTTCCCAAACAGCTCGTTTCAGAAAAGCATTGGAAGTTAAACTGAAAACAAACTGTGAGGACTGCGTGGCGGCAATTATTTGTTTGAAGTGTTTTTAACTCCGCCTTCAATCCTGTCTTGAAATCGAACACACACCGTTCAGCGTTTGAAAGTCCGATTCCTTTCAAAGAATCGGTTCGCTCGAACAGTTCGTTTTAATGAACCGGTTCAAAAAGCCAACTGGTCACCACTTTAAAGTTTTCCCAGAAGACTCCGTGCGGCATTTAACGTGTGTTTTTGCAATAAAATACATTTTTTAATTAATTTCTGATGTTTATCACATGTCAGTTACAGGTTTATCCCCAATGTCCTCCCACTCCCAGTTCAGTGACTGATATCTGAGACGGATAAAATGAATCATTTTAAAAGAGCCGATTTAAAAGAACGATTTATGTGGGATGTGTTTAAGAAACGAGTCTTAAAACCTGTAAATAGTATGCAGATGACAGATAATCATCAAATTAGAGCTGTTTTGTCTGTTTTATACAAACTTTTAGAAGATGGTTTAACTTAACTTAAAAAAAAATAAATTTAACAAACACAACTAGAGCAAATACTTTAGTTACACATAGGCTGAATAGGTAGATTTTGCTGCTATATTGTCATTGCTAGTTTACTGGTGTTTTCTGCTTTACTATACAGTACTGTCACGGTCTGGTATGGAATTCACGAGGAAGACTATAGAAGATTTATTTTATTATTATATGGAAGATTCCACATTAATACTTTTTGTATACTTCGTAAGCCACTTTTTTATTAACATTACAAATTCTGTGTCCATGTTTTGCAATTATATTTAATTTTTATTTTTTTATTTTTTTAATTTTTTTATTTTTTTATTATTGCCACACACAGGAAAACACAGTACATAAAAGGGGTACATTCAAGAGACAGAAAGGCTCACATACCTGGAGATACATAAGGAGGGGTATAACGATCAGGAGGAGGGTTATGTTTTGCTTGCATTGTCTGCACTGTTCGTGTTCTGGGGCCGGTTGCACCGGCTATACGTAAGTTACAACTTAGCCTAGTTGTGGCATAAATGGGCACTAAAGTCACAATTTACGCTCTACTACATATTTGAGCGTTGCACCTTTAAACTTAAGTAGGACGTAACCCTACGTATGAACTAAATATTTACGGAAGCCTCCAACCAGGAGCAGGGCCGTAGCTAGTGGGGTGAAAGGTGGTAACGATTCTAGAGGCCCAAATGTCCACGGGGGCCCACAACAAATTCAAGACTTAAACCGTTCTAACTGTGCAGTTTTTAGTGTGCGTCGCCCGGTGTCAAGTTTCAACACATTCAATATATATATATATATATATATATATATATATATATATATATATATATATATATATATATATATATATATATATATGATATTAAAATGAATAAATATCTATTTTTTCCAGCCTGTTGTATTAGTATTTATTTATCACCCCTTATTTATTTTAGATACAGTTCCTATATATTGTTATTTACACAGGGCAAATATACCATTTATCAAATGTACTTTTATTCCGTATCGTATTTTAATGGGGATATAATTTATTACATCTGACAGTTACATGAGCAAACAAGGTTTGAACATCCACTGTAACAAGATAAAATTAAAATGCATGGCTTTTTAACACTTCTGTGTACAAATTTGAAGGCTGTTTATTGGATCGATACAGGTAAACATCATATTGTGCGACTGCGCATTACTTTACGGAGAGCTTACGACCTACTAGTAAATTCTTGCCTTAAGAAAAGGTGGTGCAACCAAATTAAGCACTGACTTAGTTACAAACTAACTAGTAGTTACTAAGCCCTTAGTGTGAACTTTATGTCCCGACTTACGTAAGACCTTACGCACAGCTGGTGTAACCCTACCCTGCCACCTAAGCTTTGTAAAGTAACCCAGTTTTGCAAAGTAAGCTGTGCAAATGGCAAATAAAACAACTTGACTTTGTCCTGGAATTGGATCCTCATCCAGGCCGCATGGAGTCACCATTGAGCTACTGCACAACATTCCAACAGGAATTTGGACAGAAATCTAAACAAAGTTCCTTAAACGAGCAAGGGCGATAAGCTGTTACATTTAAAAGCAATTTTCGCTATTCTTATCTTTTGAATTGAACATTCGCATTTATAAAAGATTAGTGTTATTGTTGTTGACGTCTATACTAAACTTGGGGCTCTCTCATAAGACTCAACAGTGTACAGTTGTAACGGTAAGCTGCTTCGTCCTTTATTCATCTTATTCACCTTATTTACTGCAGCAAAATTTGCGCATTATTCTCGGCCAATTTGTTAGAGTATATTTGTGCATTAGCCTGTTGAATTCCTGCTAGCCTTTTACTTAGTGTACAGTAAACCCTTTAGGAATTATGTTATAATCTTTCATTAAAAGATTCTATTCGTTAGCATGAGTTAAAGGGATGGTTCACCCAAAAATGAACATTTTCTCATCATCTACTCACCTTCATGCCATCCCAGATGTGTATGGCTTCCTTTTTTCTGCTGAACACAAATTATGATTTTAAGAAGAATATTTCAGCTCTGTTGGTCCTTATAATGCAAGTGAATGGTGACCAGAACTTTGAAGATCCAAAAAGCACATAAATAAAGCATAAAAGTGACCTATACGTTTCCAGTAGTTAAATACATACCTTCAGAAGCGATATAAGTGTGGGTGAGGAACAGATCAATATTTAAGTCCTTTTTTACTATAAATCTTCACTTTCACATTATTCTTTTTTTGTTTTTGGAGATTTGCATTCTTTGTGCATATCGCCATTCTTTGTGCATAAGTCGTGTGGATTACTTTTATGCTGCTTTTTGGACCTTCAAAGTTCTGGTCACCACTCACTTGCATTGTATGGCCTACAGAGCTGAGATATTTTTCAAAAAAATCGTTTGTGTTCAGCAGAAGAAAGTCATACACATGTGGGATGGCATGAGGGTGAGTAAATGATGAGAGAGAGGGAAAAAAAAAGATATATATATATATATATATATATATATATATATATATATATATATATATATATATATATATATATTATTTTTATTTTTTAAAGCATCTATCTGTCTGTCTGTCTGTCTCTCTTGATTAATGTTAATTTATCAAAATACTGTTGTTCATTGATTGCTCATGTTTGTTCATATTGCATTAATTATTGTTAATGTATGGTAGACAACTTTTTGTCAAAAAATTGATTAGTATATTATCAAACATACAGTATACTATTAGTATAGTATATTATCAAATACAACCTTATTGTAAAGTTTGTCACCATTACTATATATTTAATTTTTCTCTTTCTAACTGTAGAGTGATGAATGGAGTTCCCAAAGCTTCCCCCTCATGCCGGGCCAGTGTTATCTATAGTGGACATGCACACAGGTGGAGAGCCACTGCGCATTATCCTGAGTGGGTATCCAGAGGTCAAGGGGGACACAATCCTTGCCAAACGGCGCTATGTGAGAGAGCATCTTGATCATCTTCGCAAGGTTTTAATGTTTGAGCCCCGTGGTCACTACGACATGTATGGGGCTCTGCTGGTCAGAAGCGAGTTGCCAGAGGCTGATCTCGGGGTCTTGTTCATGCACAATGAAGGGTACAGCACCATGTGCGGTCACGCTGTCATTGCACTCGGGCGGTATGCAGTGGATTATGGTATGATTAAGGCGCCCACTTCACCAGAGACACAGATAAATATACACTGCCCCTGCGGCTTAGTGAAGGCTTTCGCACAGTATTCTGATGGGAAAACTGGGGCTGTCAGATTCCACAGTGTCCCAGCCTTTGCTTTTGCTACAGGTGAGCAATACGATCATGACAGTGTTTCTTAACAGTTTAAAAGGCCACATGTCTTTGAAGAAACTGTTTAATTCTTTGTTGCAATCCATTTTTTTCTCTAGATGTGAGTGTCTCTGTTCTAGGATATGGGTCCATCACTGTGGATATAAGCTATGGTGGAGCTCTTTATGCTTTTGTGAGTGCTGAGAAATTTGGATTGGATGTCAGCAAGTCCAAAACCAGAGATTTAGTGGATGCAGCCACTGCTGTGACAAATGCTGTGAAATCCCAGGTATTGAGCTGTGATCAAATGAATCCATTTGAATATGGATTGCATGCATGATTAAATGTTTTTCTACTCATAAAATTTAAAGGTGCACTCAGTAAGTTTTTGTTCATATCATCTTCGACTTACACTGACACCTAGTGGCCTGGATGCAGCATCATTCAAACGCTATAGTTTTCAGTTACAGATGCCAATGTAAAAATTCACAATTCACTGTCACCCATTATAAATTTAATCCATGAGTGACAGTGTCCAATAACAGGGTGGTTACTTAGATTAAGCAAATAATATTCAGATGGTCATGTGATTCTAACATGGCTGCCCCCATGAGTGGACCCTCTCCATGTAGAATAATACAGCTTCTTATTAGGTTACTGATGTGACTGGAGTCTTCATCTCTTGTGAGTGGTCATAAATTTATACATATGTTTCAAAATTACAATTAATTTCTTAAGGAGTACAGCTTTTTTAATGAAAAGTTTAGCAGTACTGATAGATTTTCCATCGTTGCTGCAGGTTTGCCTTTACTGATTGCTAGTAGCAAATATTTGAATTGTTTTGTTTGCCACACATAAGCATACAATTAACCGCAAGTTTGAAAAAGACAGTTTTTGCCAGGCTTAAAGGAAGGAAACATAAGCCTACCTTATTTCACTTTGTTCTATTAGTACAATTTGCCTGTTATTATTATTATGTTTTTTTGTTTTGTTTTTTGCATTCACTCTGGATTGCTTTTGTAATGATCCTCTGATAGGTTAAACTGCACCATCCTGTTAGTGAGGATTTGGCCTTCCTCTATGGAACAATCCTTACTGATGGCAAAGATGCTTTCTCTGAAGAGCCCACTGCCAATGTGTGTGTGTTTGCTGATGCACAGGTAATGCACTGAAGCTCTGTTGTCCAAACTGACACATGCACCGATTCTCTGTGCAGAAGAAGTTTTGCACTTCAAGACCAACCACAATATGGAATCAACATTTATTTATCAGACCATTACATTTACATGGTAGAACTTTGTTTTCAGGTGGATAGAAGCCCAACTGGGTCAGGGGTCACTGCTCGCATTGCTCTTCAGTACCATAAAGGCCTGATCGGGCTGAACCAGACCAGAAGTTTCCAGAGTGGAGCTACAGGATCGGTATTTACAGGGAAAGCAATAGAGGTACATGTACATTTTTATTTAGTGGGAATAAGTGATGGAAAATAGTGTTAACAGTAAAAAGTATTCTATAATAACACAACCCAGTTCTCACTGGAATTGTGATTTATGTATTCTTGATTCATTAACAAAGACAATAAATTCCACTTGTCTATTGTTATAGGAAACCATGTGTGGGGACTTCAAGGCTGTGATAGTGGAGGTCGCAGGTCATGCTTACTACAGTGGAGTGGCCAGCTTTACACAGGAGAGCGATGACCCCCTGAATGGAGGCTTCCTCCTGCGCTGAGTCATTTGATCATAAGGTTACAGCATAGATTTCTGCGTGAATGCGGATAGGATGTTAAGACTACAGTCTCTTGTGTGAGTTAAGATATATTTACTGTTACGGCCCCTTTTAGGCCATATTGGTTTTTCTTTTGTGTTTGTATTCTGTGTGGCAGATTGGTGGTGATTGGAGTCGTTTGGCTCATCAATACTGATGGGATACACCTGTGCCAGTGAACGCTGCATGGCATTTAAACGGCTCTCGCCCAGTCTTCACTCTCTCCTCTTCCCCATTCAGACATGTGTTCTTTTTGGTTTCTGTTGTTTTTGTTATAATTAATTTTTTGTAAAAAAAAAAAAAAAAAAAGTTTTTAATAAAATTACTTTTATTTTAACATATAACCCACGTGTGATCTCCCTCTTTATATAAACTTTCTTATGAGAACAAGTGAATCGTCTGATGTAGATTCTTTGTAAATCATGACAACACATTGAAACACTGAATAAATGCTCTCTGTGATTATCACAGAAATAGTAACCCCACAAGTCTGTCTGATTTGATGTACTTTAAATTCTTCTTAATGGCAATTTTATAACAGTTTAGAATAAATAATTTTAGTAGTACAGATATTGCATTTAAAGTCAATTTAAGGTGGAAATATCATGGAAAGTAACCCTCTCTTAATGTTGTAATTGTTTAATTGTTAATTATGGCCACTAGGGGGAATCATCTATTTACATATTCCCCACTGGAAACTGCTCAGTTACACAAGGCTTTCAATAGAAAAACATGACCAAGCAAATGTGTTATTAATGTGTTATTGTGTTATAATATTGTTATTATTGGTATTATTATTCATCAAACAAACACCATTGTTTTAACCAATGCTTTGTTTGCCAATCAGTATAGAGAGGCAAGTAAAACAAATGAAAACGTTTCATTTTCTTCCATTTATTTTATAAGATTCATCTTAAAATCTTGCAATGGAAGGTTGCATTTTCCTTAAATTATAAAAGTCCATTGGATGTATCTTACATTGAAAAAGGAAACTTTCTCAGACCATACAACTAGGCTGCTGATAAAAAAAACCCTGGAGAGTTTCCAGTCAGGAAGGAAGAACAGAAGGGTGGAGTATTGCCATGATCCAGCTACTTCAATATAATTTTAAATACAACTACATTTCACATGAACAAGTCCTCAAACAGAAAGACCAACAAATTACATCAGGAACTGCATAGAATCTGTACAATGACCATCCACAGTGTTTGAGACAACATGGGCACCAGTGGCCCTTATAAACACACCTTTAAAAAGTCATTTCCAATTAGCTTGTACTGGATATCACAATGCAGTCATTTTCCATTATGCCTCTTTTAAATAACTATCCATACTCACCTTTAATGAATCAGAAAACGTAAGAAATGAATAGTTTGGAAGTGGTTGACACTTTAGCATGCCAAGTGTCAAAATAATGCTGAAGTTTGATGATTTATTACTTTAAGAAAAAAAGGGGTTGACAATATTTGCTGTTTCCTGTCTCATATCCTGTCAATATCTGGCCTACCAACAAGATTTGCCTGTTTATCACCTCAGTCTTGGTCCAGCACCAAGGCAACAACCTCAGTGGAATTTATAGTTAACTTAGTTTCATTTGGCAGCCACATTGTTCATTTTTTGAGTCCTTTCTCTCTGAATTCAGACAGGTTCCCCATTACAGTCACAAGAGGTTTATGATAAATTGTCTTAGGGTAAACATTGTTCTCTCATCCCAGAGAGTGTAGTGTTTAATCTGAGGTGAGGTGCTAATGAGTTTTCTGCAGACATTCACCACCAAAAGGCGGTTGTTTGGTTGTAATGAAGTGGATCCCAATAATATACATATCAGTACTTAAGCTTGATGGTTGTCTGGTTGACTGCTGTTCAAAAGTTAAGCTTGGTAATCGGACGCTCCCTGCCGGTGTCTGATGTCTGGCTGTTGATGCGTTTGCGATTGCGCTTCATCTTGGACAGATCTTTATCGAAAACCTCTCCAGAACGCAAAGCAGACACCAGGTCATCAAACTCGCCACCGTCCTCCTCTCCATTCTCTTTCGCCTTGCGAGCCTTCCTCTCTTTTTCCCGCTGTTCCTTGAGCTGAAAGACAAAAGAGAAGATTTAACAGTGAATGAGGTTTTAGGACTTGGGTGAAGTAAAAAGAGATTAATTATGGACCTCAGAGCACTTGAAAGTGCACTTGGGGCATCTCGCCTAAGTTCAAAGCCATTTGTTAAAGGTTTACAGACCTGAACTTCCATCCGTGCCCTGCGCTCTTCCTCCTCTTTGCGTCGACGCATGTTCTCGTTCTCCTGACGGGCCTCTGCAAATGACTGCAAGAATTGGTCGAATATTCCAAAGAACTCGTCAGGCTGCATCTTATTAGAATCCTCACCAAAGTGCTTCACTGTCTTTAAGAACTGGAGAACATAAAACACTGGTCATATGAAAGGCATGCCCTGCTTTCTATACTGAGCAACAGACATAAGATACAGTATAGGCAGGAGAAGACAGACCACTCTTAGGGAAAAGAAATGGGAGAAATTTTAACACTCAATATGGCAGCTGAAACCAGGATATTTGAAGGATATATGATAAATAGCTTTTCCCCATTAAAGAAGATAGGAGGTACTTTTATGCCTATAACCTACACAGAAAATAGCTGCCCAGGGGAAGAATTTCCAAAATGTAGGATGGCAAGGGAAGTGTCGTTTATATTCATGCGGAAAGCAATGAGGAAACGATACAGTAATATTCATCCGGATTGTTAGAGAAACTATCACACAAACCTAACCCTACCCCTAGCATTATCAGGTAGCGCCTTACTCATAAATATGAATGTCTCTTCCCCTGCCATCCTACGTTTCAGTAATCCGTGCTCTGGGGCATTACCAAGATGGGTGATCCTAAGAAACAAAAGTCCTCTTTAATGCTATATGCAACACATCATTTAAATTCATTTAACCATCTGATCTCAGTTCAGGAGACTCTGTGTTGTCAATAAAGGGTTAAACTTTGAGGCACAGAGTCATGTGACCAAACAACATGGCGCCGACCACAGCGGAGTTTGTCTTTGGGAGAAATGCCAACACAACTACACCTGGTAAGAAACCTTAAGTTTTTACATTGAAACCTGCTTGAGTCAGTCTCTAGTTTCATCCGATATGCAATTTTTTTAAATTTGTATTTTTATTTTTATTTGAGCGATTTATCGCGAATTGCCACACTGCTAAACACAATATACACTAATGTGCACTTGAGCGCATATGTTTTCAGAGGCTTTATATGGAGTTAGGATGAAAATAAAGTGCATTTTGAACTGTTCTGAGACCAGTGCAGACAGACAGCACACTGGAGGTTAAGTCATTCACTAAATAAGGAGGTTTCTGTGCAGCTAAGTACATTCAATACAAACTTCCTATCAAAAGTTCAGTTTCAGGTTCCAGATGATGTTTGGACCACTCAACATGTTTGGTAGACATGGGACAGTGGTAATCAGTACATAGATTCAGAATTTATAATGTATAATTTTATTTTAACATGGTTGGCAGTGATTGGATGATGGTGGCCATTACTTTGAATCAGAATTAATTACACTAATATCTGATGTAATGTCTGTAACGTCTCACAAACATGAATAACCAACACTCCTGGAAACATAATAAACAACTTAAAAAAAAAAAAAAAAAAAAAAACTTTCTATAGCTTGGTATTGTTTCAAATTTCACAGCTTAGCCCCGCTGTCCACATATGTGGACATCGATTTGTAGGAAAACTATTTGCTCTGGAAGTTATTTATTTATTTTGCATGTTTATTAGGTGCTACTAATAAAACAATTAAATAAAATAATTTAGGAAAATGGAAAATGCACACAGCAATCATGCTCGGGTCTCAGGAGGTTAAAAGTTATACCACTCTCAACATTCATTCAATTAAAAAAAATCTCAGTGTGACAACCTTCACATTTACATTTTAGGCCATGTCCACACAAATAGTTTTCGGTTGTAAATGCTTGATTTTTCTAATTTATGCCTCTCACCCAATCTGGAACAGCATTTTTTTCCACAGAAACCAAAGACTTTAGAAAAAAACGCTATCTAGCACTGTATTCTTTGGAAAACAATGACATTAGAATGTGGACGTGGCCTTACATGCACAAAGCAAGAGGAGTTCAAAAGACAGTGGCATAACAAACTATGGGGTCTAACAAACTTCTAGTAAATTAACTGTATGACGCACTGCTAATTATTTGAGAACTGGTAGCCAACCATAAAGTGGTCTTTGATAACACTAAACACAGGAGACTGGAGTCTTGCCATGGCACTACTGCTTCCTCGTGCCGTCTCACCACAGGGTAGGAAGCCTAGCCTTCCCACAACACCTTTGATGTGCCTTTATCACTGCCATATGGAACAGCTCCTCCATGGGGCTGTATGTGCCTGAGCCAAGGGGCATATTTGTATTTCTCTGTTGCCCTGCTTTTCTATATATTCTTATCTCTGACTTCAGACTGGAGGCCTAGGTTAGGTTGGAGCATATGCTCTTCTGCAATAGAGTGCGCATCTCAGAAGAATGTAAATGTAGGGATGTTAAAAATGGTTGAGTAGTCAACAGTACATCCAACAAAATACTAGGGATAGGCAATACCACTTTTTTGCTTTAGATCCGATACCAGTAATATCAAGTCCAATATCGTCGATACCGATACCAATACTGATACTTCTATTAAATTGATTTTTTTAATTATTATTATTTTTTTCTTGGGATAAAATGGGCAATTTTCCTGGCACCAACAATCATGACACACTCCAAATCACTGAGATCACATAAATTTTTTCCCCCATTCTGATAGTTGATGTGAACATTAACTGAAGCTCCTGACCCGTATCTGCGTTATTTTATGCACTGCACTGCTGCCACATGATTGGCTGATTAGATAATCGCATGGATGATAGTTGGTGCCAGACGGGCTGGTTTGAGTATTTCCTGGGATTTTCACACACAACAGTCTCTAGAGTTTACTCAGAAAGGTGCCAAAAACAAAAAAACATCCAGTGAGCGGCAGTTCTGTGGACAGAAATGCCTTGTTGATGAGAGAGGTCAACAGAGAACGGCCAGACTGGTTCGAACTAACAAAGTCTATGGTAACTCAGAAAACCACTCCGTACAAACCGTGCACGTTACATCGATACATTTTTGAGGCATCAATATATTAACATCAGCTGACATTTAAATTAGAAACCTAATTTGTGTGCATTCAATTCTCTGTCAGTTGCCTTCCATTCAATGTAGTCTGATGTAATAGCTTTGAAAGACCACAAGTGGACAACATAACATTTACTGAAGCCAGTCACGGCATGAACAAGGCTCTGGCTACGTTTATCCGAAAACTTAGGCAGACTTGCTGCCTTGCTGCCTAATTAGTTAATGGCTTAACGACAGCTTTTTGAATAAATGGAACTCTTAAGGAAACTGGTCTCAGCACATTTTGAAAAGCACCTTATTTTTATCATACCTCTGTATACAGCCTCCAAAGGCAGCATTTTTCAGTTTTCGGATGCAGCCACAGAAATCACACACAAACATTACGAGCTGATGGCAGTCCAAAGTTTCCAAGATTTTTGTACTTCTTTAAGGATGAACAAAGTGATGTTGATGAGTTTGCAGGTTAGGGTATAAAGCTGGTGTAACTGTGCAAACTCAACGATTAGAAATGGTCATTTATAATGCAATTTCTCTGTATGTAGCACTGAATAGGTCTTTTATTCAAGCTGTCAAACCGCAAAAAGACATACTTGTAACTGAAAATACTGTACATTGTTTAGGCTATATGAAAGATACTTATACACAATACAGTTGTGCTCAAAAGTTTGCATACCCTGGCAGAAATTGTGAAATTTTGGCATTGATTTTGAAAATATGACTGATCATGCAAAAAAACTGTCTTTTATTTAAGGATAGTGATCATATGAAGCCATTTTTTATCACATAGTTGTTTGGCACCTTTTTAAATCATAATGATAACAGAAATCACCCAAATGGCCCTGATCAAAAGTTTTCATACCCTTGAATGTTTGGCCTTGTTACAGACACGCATTTTCAAGGTTTTGGATATCTTTTTATATCCTTTTCCATCATTATAAAGTTCCATTACCTTGTTACACAGGTCTTTTGACAATTCTTTTCTGCTCCCCATGGCTCAGTATCTAGCCTGCTCAGTGCATCCACATGAGAGCTAACAAACTCATTGACTATTTATACACAGACACTAATTGCAATTTTAAAAGCCACAGGTGTGGGAAATTAACCTTTAATTGCCATTTAAACCTGTGTGTGTCACCTTGTGTGTCTGTAACAAGGCCAAACATTCAAGGGTATGTAAACTTTTGATCAGGGCCATTTGGGTGATTTCTGTTATCATTATGATTTAAAAAGGAGCCAAACAACTATGTGATAATAAATGGCTTCATATGATCACTATCCTTAAATAAAATTTTGCATGATCAGTCATATTTTCAAAATCAATGCCAAAATTTCATAATTTCTGCCAGGGTATGCAGTCTTTTGAGCACAACTGTATATCATCCAGTAATGACTACAGTAAATAGTCTATGTCCTTTGATAATGATTTGGGTCGAATTTAATTGAAAACTATGCGATTTGAGCAGCCTTGACTGATGGCAAGCCCACGGTACGTACCTTCATAGAAAATAATTTAGAATTTTAAAACATGTCTTCAGCCAGAAGTGTCCAGTGCACGACCCATTTTAATTAACCCTGCTGCTCACAATGTACCAAAGTTGTGTTGAGAAATATGTTTGAAAGACAAAGACTATTGTGCAAAAAGCAGCCCTATTTCTATCCGGAAAAAAATCTTGATATATATCGATAATCATCAGAAAATTATTCAGATTGTCGATACGTAAAAACTAAATTGATCCCAAGCCCAAATTTATGATGCCTTTGTCTGTTTTGGACCTTGACAGTTTTGGTCCCCATTGAATTGCATTGTATGGACAAATACACAAATCAAACATCCTTAAAATATCTTTTCTTCAAAATCGTTTGTGTTTGGCATAAGAAAGAAAGTCATAGGAGTTTGAGATGACATACGGATGAGTAAATGGAATTATCATTTGTGGGTGAACTATTCTTTTAAAACCAATTAGTCAATAAGTCAATCAGGTTACCCATTTTGAAAATATCAGCTTCGCACATCCCTACTGGAGTGTGTGGTATGCATTTCTGAGAGTAAACTTTGAGATTATTGCATACAAAACAAATAAGTCACATACCTGTCATGAAAGTAAAATATAATATATTCACTGCATGCTACCTTTAAAAAACTATGACTTGTCAATCGAGCGTGTATACTGTCTTTCTCTCTCAGCACAAATGGTACACTCAAAAGCAATAAGAATTGTACTGTATGTCCTGTTCTACATCTATCTCCTGTGGGACCCCAGAGGGCCGGTGAAAGTGCCAGGGTCACTACATAGGAAGTGTTCAAAGTGAGAGGTTGAAGGTCAGCTCCTGCGTTCAGCAGGAGATAGAGGGTGACTGTAGCCTTTTTCTACAGCTGGCCTTTGAAGGAAGCTCAGTGAGCACAAGGATATGCACCTTAAAGACACACACACACACAAACAAATGCAATCCTGCATGCACACACATACTCACCAGTTCTTTGGCCTCATTGAGGGAGTCCTCTACATCAGAGAAGCTAAAACTGGCCACTGTAATGAACTGACTGACCACAGACACAAATTTATCTCCATACTCCTGAGGACGATTCCTCTGGTATTCTAACTCCTGCATGAGAGAGAGAGATTTCATAGAAGACAGCTTTTAATCATGTGAAAAAATTTTTGCAAAGAGAAATTGTGGAGCACTTACATTATCTACATTCTTCAAGCCACAACGAAGATTATTGATCTCCTTCTCCAATTCAGTCATGCTGGAAAGACAAAGGAAAGATCAGAATCATTTTGTGTAACCAGGAATGCTTCCTATATTCAATTAATGTTCCAAGAGGTCCAATCTCTAAATTTCCCTCCCACCAAAGGTCCTAAAAATCACAATTTGCAATGTTTCAGGATGCAATATTATCTTTCATCACTGTTTATTTTAAAGGGACAATTCGACCAAAAATTTAAATTCTGTCATCATTTACTCACTCTTATGTTGTTTACAGCCCTTTATTTCTTCAGTGGAACACAAAATGTACTGTTAGGCAGAATTTTTTTTCTCAGTCACCATTCACTTTCATTGCATCTTTTTTCCATACAATGAAAATGAACAGTGACTGAGGCTAACATTTGACTTAACATCTCCTTTTGTGTTCTATGGAAGAAAGAAAGTCATATGGGTTTGGAACAACATGAGAATTTTCATTTTTGAGTATACTATCCCTTTAATATACTATGTTTTATCTGCATTTCAGGAATATTTATCGTACATTTTCAAGTTGGCAGCAACAATAGCCTGCCTTGTAAAAATGAGAAATGGTAAAACCTAAATAGCCAAAATACTCTCTCCAAGACTGCGACTTTGACCAGCAGGCCTATAAAATAATCACATACAATGTGCAACATTAAAAAGTCTGTGTAAACACACCTTGTTATGTCGCTTCAGATGTCTTTTTTTGAGTCGACCTTGCAGTGAATAACAGCTGAATTGTTTAATGTTGAGAAATAAATGCTATTTTTATAATTATATTAATATATAAGAAATCATTTGCGATCTGGGTGGACCAAACTCTAAGTCTACATCTAAATATTTTCATGTGCCATACATGCTCTCCTTTTTTAAACTTATCTAAACAGGTCACAGTCTGATTAGAATCATATATATATATATATATATATATATATATATATTTTACAGCTGCTCATCTGAACTTTAACCCCTGTGTTAGTGCTGAAGTGGCTCCATTAGTGAAACTGCATAAAATGTGTGTGAATGGCTCCGTTTAGAGCTGTGCTATACTTAGCTGGAGAAATGACCTCAGTGTGAATGATAGTTGCCTGCTTTCAAACTGTGTCTCTTTATTCTGCCCTACACACAAATAGGGCATTGTAACGGACTGCGCCTTCAAAGTAGATGGAGGCACACTTATATGGTGATGGAAAACCTTAAACATTCTCTACGCACACACAAACGCACATTTATATCAACACTTTCAGTCACACATCTGCTCTTGCTGACTGACTACCTATACCCATTACAGCTTATGACCCTACGCATTATTTATTTTCTGAATAAATGAGACTGATGCAAAGACACTGAGTGTGACAGCCTGAGACAGACAGACAGACAGAGTCCTTTTTTCATTCATTTTACCACCTCAAAAGGAAATCAAGAATGAGATCATGGTCTTGTGAATTCACTCATGGAACAAGCACTATCACATTAGTCTCGTTGGCAAGACTAAAAAGAATTCTGCCATAAAAAAGGCTAATGTAGTTTTATAGCCATTGTACAGTAAAGTTGTGTCAGTCAGTTTAAGGCATGTGCCCAAAGTATTAAGGAATTACTTTAAAAAAAGAGTTCACAGAAAAGATAAAAATTCTGTTGTTATTTACTAAACCACAACTCATGTTGTTCCAAACCTGTGTGACTTTCTGTTTTCCGAGGAACAAAAAAGGAGATGTTAGGCAGAATGTTAAGGACTGACAGTCTCTGTCCCCATTCACTTTTATTGTAAGGCCAGTGTCAACATTCTTCAAAACTTCTCCTTTTGTGTCTCACATAAGAAAGAAAAGTCATACAGGTTTGAAACGGCATGAGGGTGAGTAAATTATGAACTATCCTTTTAAATTGAGAGGTTCCATGACTATTTTCCAAGCTTAAAGAAGTTTTGTTTTAAAAAAAAGCTTAAAATTTCACAAAATGAAAATTATCTCATAATTTACTCACCCTCATGTGTATGACTTTCTTTCCACTGCTGAACATGAACAAAGATTTTGAGAAGAATATTTCAGCTCTGTAGGTCCATACAATGCAACTGAATGGTGACCAGAACTCAGAAGGTCCAAAAACCTCAAAGTCAGCATAAAAGTAATCCATACAACTCCAGTGGTTAAATCCATGTCTTTAGAAGCGATATGATAGGTGTGGGTGAGATCAATATTTTTTTACTAAAAATTATTTTTACTATAAATTCTCCACTTTCACTTCCACATTCTGGTGTGGAAGTTACTTTCACATTCAGCCGCCAACTGGTTGTGGCTGGTCAAAGGTGGAGATTTATTGTAAAAAAGGACTTAAGTATTGATCTGTTTCTCAACCACACCTATCATATCACTTCTGAAAAGATGGATTAAACCACTGGAGTCGTATGGATCACTTTTATGCTGCCTTTATGTGCTTTTTGGACCTTCTGAGTTCTGGTCACCATTCAGTTGCATTGTATGGACCTACAGAGCTGAGATATTCTTCTAAAAATCTACGTTTGTGTTCTGCAGAAGAAAGTCATACACATCTGGGATGGCATTAGGGTGAGTAAATTATAGAATTTTCATTTTTGGGTGAACTATCCCTTTAAAAGTGTATCACTCAAGATTTGGACCATATTTATCTGCACACACTTCACAGCAACATGCGGAACTTGAGAGATCACCAACTGGATCTGTATATGTACTCTCTCTGCTATGGTGGCCATGCATCTGTTTCACTTATATATTTCAACACCTACAGCCAGGAGAGCCGAGGGTCCCATTTCCTCCTAGTATAATTTAGGGCTTTACTCTGCATATGTGAGTAACCAAGGCTTAATGACCCACAGGGTGGACTTGAGGCCAGTGGTGGGAGGGAGTACGACAACAAAAACTATTTCCAAAATCCATTTAGTGCAAGTAGACCCTAAAGGCCCGTAAATTTTATAGTTGACGAGAAAAGTGCAAGCTAGCCACTCCGCAGCTATACCTACTTGACTTTTGCAGCTTCCGGCACATTCTGCAGTTCTTCTTGGAAGAGCATGACTTTAGAGTATTTCTTTTCCAGAATGGTGATCAGATAGTGTAGGAGAGTAACATTCCTGCAATGGGACAAAAGCAATATTAACATCAAAAACCTGGACACATATCCACATATTCGACAAAGCTAAAAATCTGTTTTCTGTGTGTTCTTGGTTTACACTACAATATATCCTCTCACTTGTCAATGCTGGACTTTGTGTCTGCAATCTTGTTGAGTGAGGAGATTTTGAAACCGTATGCGTTGCCTCTCTGTCCTTTGTTCATGTAGTTGCCAAACGCCAGCACCACCTCAAGCAACTGCTTGAGATTCCTGCTCTGTAACACCTCTTTTGATGCCTTGGACAGTGCTGAAACATTTAATATTCAATTACTAGTACATTATTTAGAATTATCAGTACATATTGCATGTAGACACCATGGTTGTGCCCAATTCAAATTTGAATTGAGAGTGCATTTTAAATAGGAAACAGGAAGCAGAATGGTATTTTGAATTTGAATTTAGGGAAGCTGAATTAAAATGGAATGATATTCAAAAAGTGTAGTTTTAAGTAATAATTTTTTTTTAGTTTGAAATACCCATAAATGTCATCATACACAGAACAACACAACAATTTGCAGTAATTCCAGAAACGGTACTTTAAAAAAAAAAAAATGCTGCTTGTAAAAATTAGCATGTAATACAAATATATAAAATACTGTATGTATTAAATTATATTTAATAAAATGAACATAATTAGCAAATACAAATCACCGTATGTATGCATGTAGTTATCAGAAAACAATTAATCAAGTTAACTTAGGATAAATGAACATGAATATGAAGATATCAGAAAACAAAGTTTTTTGGTGCTGTATGGCAAAATTATTATTTTTTTATTTTTAAACTTGGACTAAAAAAAAAAAGACTATTTTAACAACTTTACAGCTCAAATAATCCATGAGTTTTAACAGAAGAATGAAAGTGCTTTTATAAAATTATAAGCTTCACATTTCTATCTTTAAACCATCCAAAAATTTGCCCCATTCACTTCCATTTATTATTTATTATTTTTTTTTACAAAAAGTAGGGACCAGTTAAAATTATTTTTTGTGGTAATCAACATTATGCCACAAATACTGTGCATTGAGCTTAATTTGTATCGAACCTGAAATATTCCTTTAAATTATGAATTTTGCCCAAATCTGATAGACACTCAATGCAGTGGTATAAGATCTTCTTAAAATGCAAGTATATATAAATACAACTGCACATGAACACACAGACCTTCAACTTTAGGTTTGATCTCTGCAATCCTCTCAGCAAACTTCTTCTTGAAGTACAATGACTGTAGTCTCTGCTGGTAATGGTTTATTCTGACAGGAGGACAAAGAAAAAGGAATAGGAAATGGAAAGATAAATAAAGAGAGAGAGAGAGAGAAAACATTTAATATAAAAGCAAGAGCAACTAATAAAACTGTCCACAATATCACCAACAATGGAATGTAAATGAGCTGTAGAATTGTATTGTCCCACATATGACACAATACAAATATGACCTGCATTTGATCTGTATACACTGTATACACAGCCTTGATGGCTTTACTGAATAAAGAACAAACAAAGCCTGAAAAAGTGAGTGAACTGAACCTAATACTGCTGTGTTGCATTCAGCACCCTTGTGCCAGGGAGCATCACCATGGATACCGCAGATACAGAGTGTCCAAACACTGCCTTGGGACTAAAATTGGACAACCCAGCCGATTGCTGGAAAAAAATTTCTCCCATCCTCTATACTCCGAACACACTAGCCACAGTAGAGAGGGGGAAAAACTCACTAGGGCCTCATATAACAGAGGAAGAAAAAGCAAGCAAGCCAAGGCACCTGTGCTTTGTTTGGCCGTGTTTCCTATGCCAGAAAGTGCAAGGCTGCTGCATAGCTACACTGAGATTAGTTACAGCAAATATTGATGCTGTATGGGATCCTCAGTCTGATCAGATCAATGTGTCACCCAGGATTCACAACCCTTTTCCTTC
This sequence comes from Myxocyprinus asiaticus, assembly GCF_019703515.2. Classification (NCBI taxonomy): domain Eukaryota; kingdom Metazoa; phylum Chordata; class Actinopteri; order Cypriniformes; family Catostomidae; genus Myxocyprinus; species Myxocyprinus asiaticus. Next base: position 21,946,724 of record NC_059362.1, read on the forward strand.
TTTCCTGTCGGATATAGCATTAAACCTGAAAGTGGTATGTGTAAGGCAGTGCGGTAAATGAAACAAACCAGCTAAGACCAGCAAACCAGCTTAGGCTGATTTAAGATGTTTTTTTTTTCTTTTGATCAAGGTAAACTGTCACAATTACAGTTTTGTCTAATTTTAGAACCCATTTTGATTTGTATGCATAAGTCAAAACTTGATTAGTCTTCCAACCTGCTCATTTCATAGAGGAAGCGGTCAGCCTTTGCCATGCGGTCCAGCTCATGTTTGTGCTCCTCTAGTAGGTCCACATCACTCTTCTCTGGGACAAACTTCTGCATCTGGAGTAGTACAAAAACACCATCACTGACACCGGTACTACTAATAGTCCTGAGAATAGTTCTCAATCCATCTAATGTGACATTACAGCCTAAAATAAATATTCTGTAATTTTCTTTACAGAAAAGGAGAAATGTTGTATAATGTATTGACCACAGTTTTTTAGCTGGGGAAACATTGCAAGTACACAACCACTTTAATTTGAATCTGTTTCTCACACAAAGCTATCATATGTATTCAGAAGACTTGGAATTTCATGCAAGTCGCAAGGACTACATTTATAATGCTATTTGTTTTCATTTGTGCACTCGACAGCCCAGATACAAATTCACTTTCATTATATGGAAGAGTTGTCAATACACTCTTTAACATTTCTCCATTTGTGTTCCACTGACGAAAGTAGCTGGGTTTCCATCCAAGCTGCGAATTGAATTTCTGTGAAAAATTCAGAATATAGCTAAAACGATTTAAGAATAAAGATGTGTTTCCATTCCATATGTTTAAGAGAACAAACTGTCACACTGCCACAGTGTCTCTTTTATTAAATATAAAATTACTTGTGGTTTAGAGCGTGCAGACAAAACTCTCTACAGTGACAACCTGTCAGACAGTCCTGGGAGGTAATAGTAGCCAACAGGGACTAAAAATGGTTCAAGGAACGAAAACAAAAACTGAAAATGAACGTAATTTTTAGCAGAATGTAATCAAAAACCGGAACAAAGTGATTTTCAATTGTTCCGGAGTGAAAAAGTTATTTTTAAATGCTGGAAACCGGTTAATTTTGTTCTGATAATTTTTTCATGAAACTAAAGGCCAAAGGGTTTATCACAGTATGTTTTTGGAACTACACCACTTCATGTTGCCCGAAATAATTAAACGTGCTTTGAACCTGAAGGAAACCACTGCATTACACATTTCTTTGCCTAATTGTCCATTGTGGATGTCGCATTCTGTGAATGAAGAACGTTTTAACAACTATGTATAACTACTACATACTGTATACATGCACGGCTAATTCAGATACAAGGAAAACTTTATTAAAAAGTAATTTTCTCAGTTGTTTCCAAGTCTTAACTGAATTATTGTTAGATACGATGCATTAATACAGATTTGGTGCAGCCGGGTTTTGACTCAAAGCAGATATTTAATAAAAATTTGACTTAACTGTTAATTAATTTTATGCTTGTTACGATTTCTATCCATCTCATCTATCCCATGTGTGATTAGAATTAAATGTTTCTTTTTAGTTGTTTTTGATCAACAGCTGACTATAGAGAACAGAAAGGGTATTAAGAGACATTATTCAGTGACAAATGTGTTGTGTGGATCTTGTCTTTGGACACACATTACACGGAACAACTTTTACTCTCAACATGCAGTGAAAGGATTTTGCTGCTGAATACTCCACCACTATACTACACAATCACTGGTAAGAGAAACCTAAAAATTTACCAGCCAGTTGCCAATTTACGTTTTAGACGCATAGCGTGATATTTGGTTGCTAATGTGAGTTATTTCCTCTCATTGTAATGGAGGGTTACGCACAGAGTAAACTATCGATCTTGGGACTTAAGAATCTATATCGAGATCGTTCAAACGAAGATTGTGATGCATCTGAATATCTATATTTTTACCCACCCCTACTGGTTAGTCCAGTAATGAGAAAATTATTCAGTCACATTACTTTTTAGATACATGTCTAGGAATATATTCAGTAAATGTTTATTCATCATAGTTTATGTGCTTGTCTTTACAAAAGATGCGCATTTTGGAAATGTTATTTGCATCTTGGTTTTTCCATTTAGCATTTTTTTATGTGAAAAAATGTTCATAAAAATGCATGGATTGAAACCCAGATAGTGAGTCATACAGGTTTTGTACAACATGATGGTGAGCAAATGATGACAGAAGTTTAATTTTTGAAACTAATCTTTTAAATCTTATGTGAATGACTGACTGATGGAAGCAGTGAGCATCTGTTATAGGCAGGTCATCTTTCAGGGTGTCAATGATCTTAATATTTATTAAATCAAACAGTAGCTCAGACTATTTTTCCTTCTCTCCTTCACATTCCATTCTGTTTATCCCTTGACACTCACCTGCTCCAGCATGTCCTTAGGCAGATCTTCCTGTTCATCCATTGTCAGAATGGCTCTCTTTATTTCCTCATTGGAAAGTTTTAAACTGAAACACAAGCACAGGATGTACACATTAGACAGACAGAGATAAATAAATCCATCTGAAAAATAAAATCGGAGTGGAACTGATAGAGCCAAATCAGCAAAGAACCAGAGAACTCTAATTAATCACCTTGAGGAATGGAAATCTTGTTTTGCTGAGATCCAAAACTAACATAAATTTTCCTTTGGTATACAGTAAAAATTAACTAGACTATATTATTTTGAAGGGGTATTAATCTGGATACCCTATGTCGAACCTACATGCTTGTTCTATTTACCAAGAATTTCCTGGCTATCACTATATATAATTCCTGGAATGAAGAAGTGATATTATCACATAACTCATAATTTAACACAGCGTTTCCTGCTTTAAATAATCTGTGATCACCACTAGTTATGTTTCAACAGTAATGTTACATCTGTGGTCAGCCTGTCCCATATTAGTTTTTGCCCTTTCCAGTGATATGTTGGAGCCATATATACAGAATATAAAGCAGTGGTTCTAACTGGTAGTCGAAACCCAGAAATTGGTCGCAGATCTGTTCTGATACCAGGGTTGCAGACAATAGGAAAACAATGCTAATCGCCAATAATCAAATGTACTTAAAGTAATATTCCGGGTTCAATACAAGTTAAACTCAATCGACAGCATTTGTGGCATAATATTGATTACCACAAAGATTCATTTTGACTTGCCTCTCTCTTTCTTTAAAAAAAGCAAAAATCTGGATTACTGTGAGGAACTTAAAAAAATGGAAGTGAATAGGGCCAATCCATAAACGTTAAAATACTCACTTTTTTTAAAGTATAGCCAAAGTAAGTACTAAAATCACTTACTAACCTTTTCTGTGTAAAGTTATAGCCAATTTTACAACTCTGTTGCCATGAGGATGTAATGTCATTTTCAACAAACCCTAAAACGACGGTAAAAATTACAAATTAAACAACTTAAAAACACGACTTCTACCAGAAGAATTAAAGTGCTTTTATAAAATTATAAGCTCCAAATTTCTGCCTTTAAACCCTCCAAAATTTGGCCCCGTTCACTTCCATTGTTAGTGTCTCACCGTAACCTTGATTTTTTTAAAGAAAAGGAGGGACGAGTCAAAATGTATTTTTGTGGTAATCAACATTATGCCATAAACGCTGTCGAATGAGCTGAACTTGTATTGAACCTGGAATATTCCTAAAAAGCAAATATCCATGTACTGTATATTCAGCAAAAAATAGGCTTATCAGTTTTTAAAAAATAAAAACTCTTCCCATATCATTTGTTGTTTACATCCAAGGTTATGCGTCCAATCAAACTCTACTTTATTGCGGCACAAATTTATCTGTCACTTGGAAAAAGCTAGCCAAATTAAGACGGGTGCACACTGTATGATTTTCACGGTCTTTTACGATTGTTGCTTATCAGACTGTATAATAAGATTCCTGTGAGATCTTGGGTAAAAGCCATGGCACACTGTGTGGCATTATATCTGACTGTACAATGCACATCATGGCCAAGACTTTGGTCCCAATTGTCCTGATTTACAGTTTTGACACTTACAAAACTTTATTGGAGACTAAGATCCATTGCAAAAGTAATTAATTGGCTGTCGGTGAACAACTGTTGATTTTGCCATACGACAAGATCCCAGGAATTTGTCTCAGACGCTTTTAGGCAGATGACAACATCGACAGGTTGCGTGAAATTAATCGCCACTTGATGTCTAATGTTAAATCTGGGTTGTGAAGCAAAACCAATCGAGACCCCTTGTATGTTGTTTACACAAGCTGAAATCTACGGAAGATAAAATTCTTCCTCCTCTAAATGAAGGTGTGTTCACTGTTGGCATTTCTTCTTAGAAGACAACCCTGACAGAGGCAGTCAAAATAGCCCAGAGGAAAATCCACTAGCACAGCCCAACCTCCTAGTTTACACATTTGATGATAGGGAGAAAAATGTGATCCAGGGATAGCTGGGTGCGGACTTTAGGCCAAAAAGAACAGGTGTCTGACAGGCCTGAGATCAGTGCTGGAAAGCTCCCTTCATTCTCCTGCCAGGATCCAGAGAGGCTGCAAACCGCAGCAAGGATGTGAAACACAGCCAAAGAACTTTCCATGTTAGAGTTTACATGTTTGCGGCAAACAGTGCTTCCAATTTCCAAGATTTCTGTTATTGAGTTACTTCTAACAAAGTTCACAGTCTTGCGGGAGTGAGTAAAATTGAACCAAGGAAGGAAAATAATTAAATAATGGCAGCCTCAGTTCATTTAGAAGCAAGCCAACGTCATTATTAGGTCATTAGTGTAACCTCAAGTCTCCCTCATTTATTGTTAAATCAGAAAATAATAAGGTGGAGACACCGTGGGGGGATATTTTGCAAAATATCAGAGGACTTTCCATTTCATGTGGTCACAGACACTTTACCAGCATTGTAAAATGCAGCAAATCAACCTTAATGATGGAGAATGTTGTTAATCATAGCTCTTTTAACTCATTCCTGTGCATCTGGCCTAGTGTTTCATTTCCTTATCTGATAGAGAACTGTCAACACTGCATTGAATAAAAGGATAGTTGACCTAAAAATGAAAATTCTGTCATCATTTAGCTTCCCTTATGTCATTCAAAGCCTGTATGATATTCTTTCTTATGCACAAAAGGAGATGTTTTAATGAATATCCATTTTTTTAATACAATGGCATTGGATAGTTCCTCAAAGTTTAAAAAAGAACTCAAAAGTATCACAAAAGTAGTCAATGTGATTTGTGCGTCATATTCTGTCTTCTAAACGCATAATATAGGTTTTTGGTGAAAAACAACTCGAAATGTAAGTCTTTTTTCAGCATAAAGGTTGACGTCAGTTGAGCATTCATGAGTGCGTGAGAGAAGCTTGTTTTACAACTTTATTTAGGGGAATTTGTGTGGATGGGTCCTTTAACAAAGTGTATCGGTGTGTGGGGTGCGATTCGCTGGCTGGGTAGGCGGTGCCAGGGCAGTCTACGTCAGCTCCACGTCAGGATGACGCAAGGGAAGGGGTAGCCATGGCCTCTGTGCAACATTTCAGCACAAAGTGTTGCGGAGGCACTCTTCAGAATAATCTCTCGAATGGGGATTCCGAAAGAAATCCTCACTGAACAGGGCACAACATTTATGTCACGTACACTACGCAAACTGTACAAATTATTGGGGATTAAATCGATTCGGACCAGCATTTACCACGCAAACAGATGGGTTGGTCGAACGATTTAATCAGACACTAAAGAATATGATTCGTAAGTTCGTACACGAAGACGCTGGAAATTGGAACAAGTGGCTCGAGCCCCACGGGGTTCCCCCCATTTGAATTATTATTATCAACCGCGCAGCGTGCTCGACTTCCTACAGGAAATACTCCATACACTGGGGCAATTAACACAGGAGAATTTGCTCCAGGCTCAAGAATGTCAAAGATGGTTTTTTAATAGGGGTACTAAGCTACGGGAATTTGCACTGGGAGATAAAGTCCTTGTATTACTCCCCACATCGAGCTCTAAATTACTCGCCAAGTAGCAAGGGCCCTTTGAGGTCACACAGCGAGTCGGGGAAATCGATTATGAGGTAAAACGAACGGATAAGAGGTGGAGCACGTCTGATTTACCACCTCAAATCTTCTAATTCCATGGAGGCGGCCCCCGTGACATTGGCGACGGTGGTTCTGGAGAGGGAGGAGCTCAGACCAGAGGTGAACTTAAAAGCCACCGATCGAGCCATCCCGGTCACTTATGGAGACCACCTCTCACCGTCACAAGTCACAGAGGTTGCAAGGAGAATTCTCTGACGTGTTCTCGCCTCTTCCCGGTCATTCGAATCTCATTGAGCACCATATCGAGATGGTCCCAGGGGTAGTGGTATGCAGTCGTCCCTCCCGATTACCCGAGCACAAAAAAGAAGAGGTTTGGGAAAAATTAAAGGCCATGCTAGATATGGGAGTAATAGAAGAATCCCACAGTGACTGGGCCAGCCCGGTGGTGCTGGTCCCAAAGAGTGATGGCTCGGTCCAGTTTTGTGTGGATTATAGAAAAGTCAATGCAGTGTCTAAATTTGATGCGTACCCGATGCCTTGGATTGATGAGCTTCTTGATCGTTTAGGCGTGGCTCACTTTTATTTGACACTGGATTTAATGAAGGGATATTGGCAGATCCCCTTTACTCCCATGGCCTGTGAAAAGATGGCATTTTCCACACCATTCGGATTACACCAATTCATGGCGCATCCATTCAGTTTGTTCGGGGCCCCGACTACGTTTCACACGCTGCTTACGCTTCTGCCTATCGAGATGACATTATCATTTTCAGTAATTACTGGCAGCAGCACCTGCAGCATCTGAGGGCTGTCCTGAGGTCGTTGAGACAGGCAGGACTCATGGCAATCCTAAAGAGGTGTGCAATTGGGCGGGTGGAATATGGTATCTGGGCTTCCACTTGGGTCATGGGCAGGTGCGTCCCCAAATTGATAAGACTGCAGCGATTGCAGCATGCCCGAGACCTAAGACCAAAAACGAGGTGAGACACTTCCTTGGGCTGGCTGGCTATTATCGTAGGTTTGTGCCTAATTATTTGACCATCATCAGCCTGCTGACTGTTCTCACTAAAAAGGGGGCATCAGATCTGGTTGGTCAAACCAATTCACTTGCTCTACCACTTGACCGTTTCACACAATTAGCCCCTCTTTCTATATCTATATATAAAGGCCACTGGAAATGTTAAGTGGCTTGTTTCATGTAGTTTGAAGTCAAGAGGAATTTGACTTGCTTTGCGAGTAACTCTGGTGTTTGCCCACCATGCCAAACCACAGTCAGTTAGTGAGCCATCATAAATCTGAGAGCATCTGGTTTGCAAGCTATGACTGTTACAGTTTGCTTTGTGGGATCCGTTTCTGACATAAAGGGCAGTCCTGAGGTGACAAACAGGGTTTCTAACCAAAAATAAGAATCTGATCTTCTACGAGTCTGATCTTCTATGAGGAAGCGAAGCAGTAAATTCAGCACTTCTTGCGAAACCACTGAAGTCCAATGAAGATGAATGAGAAACAAGTGAGTAAAAGCATGTCACAGTTTTTATATCACAATATTATCTTATCACAACCCAAATATCATATCGGTAGGTCTCTGCTGGTTCCCACCCACACTATCCATACAGAGGACATTTCTGATGAGTAAAAGAAACTGCAAGAACCCTGTAAACTAAAGTATTATGCCCTGCATAGAAGAATGTACTGTTTAATTTCACATCTGTAAAAAGCTATAAATGGAAAGAAATTTAAAACCTGAATAATATTCTACCCAGGAGTTCTAGAATGATGATCTATATTCATGTTTTTCTTTAGTATGTCACATAATTTCTGCTTAGTGAGCCTTGTTTGTTCCCATTATAATAGTGAATAAAATATTTCCTGGGGTCTAGGCATTGACAAAACATTGTTTGAAGAATCCAGGTAATGAGACATGTTGAATTCTTAAATTTGATGGATGCATTTCCACAGTTCATACGTGGCTATTTCAAGAGAAATGTTAATAGCTTTGTTATAACAGCTGCATTATAGCTAAATCAAAAGTACTCTTTTGGATGGGAAATGACCCCATTAATCCAAGAAAGAAAATCCACAATAAATCAATATATGGTCTTTTCCTTAATGGTGCCTATATTAAATGCAATATTTTATCATGGAATTGTCACTAAATCTCAGTAGTCATTTATTTAAATAAGAATTTTTGAATGATTTCTGACATTAATTACAAGAACACAAAAACAATGCCTCCAAAGGAAGTAGGAGCTAATAAATATCATGACTCATTAGAAAGTCAAGTATCGTTCTTGGCAATGAAACCAGGATGAGCCAAGAGTGAAAAATGATTAAAACTGATTTAAGACTGCCTTTATTAATGCTACATGGTTCCTGAACATTTCAGAGGCCCATACTGAATTGATTTATGAAGAATTCAAGGCAGCTACCGCATACAAAAAAAATAAACTAAGGGACTGGGTGTCTTTTAGTGACAGGAAATTACATGGTAACCAAGGTGGAAAAGACTGTATCATCCTAGGACATTGGAACCACACGTTTTCACCCACAGGATATGGCATTACATCAGTTAGGTCCACAGACACGCCAACTAGAGTTGAACTCATACACAGGGCAGACACATCACTCACCGTGAGAGAAGGATGTTGCAGTTCTGAGCCCGTCGGCCATCGATGACAGAGAGCTCTTTGACTTTTTTAGAGCTTAGTGCATCATCCTCAGTCTCTTTCTGTAATCACAAGGAGATACGTTTCAATCAACAAATTCGCAAGGTTAGATGACACTAATAACAGCAAAGAAGTATACAGAACAGACTTAAACTGCATTACCAGTGCAAAGTTTGGACACATTCACATGAGTGAATTTGTTTCACATGATCTTTAAAACCTTTTGATCTATTGTACATGCTTATGCTTACAAGCTTGAAATTAGTTTTGTAGACAATATAAATTGTGCCTATATGAATTTAACATCTAACATTTGAATACAAAAATGGATAAGTTGGAGCGGATAGTAAAAGAAAAGCAGCCAACAAGTGACCACCATTTATGGGAACATTTTCAATACTGTTTAAAAGCATCATGAAGTTGGTTGAGAGAACGAGTTACAGAGCTATAACTGTAGGCAAAGGGTGGCTACTTTGAAGAAACTACAATCTAAGATACTGTATTTAAGATCAGATTTGTTAAACATTTTCCATTATTCCTTTTGTGTTATTTCAGTTTTGATGAGCATTATTCTAAAATGTGAAAAATAGTAATATTTAAGAATGAGGAGGTGTGTCCACATTTTTGACAGGTAGTTTAACTAAAGTTGAGAAAAAACTACACTGAAAAAAATTATTTTGTGGCGAAGTAAATATAGCAGTTATTTTAAGCATGAACTTGAAAATATTAAGTAAATTCTACATTTGTTTTCAATTCAAACATGTAAAACGTATTGTAAATAAATATTATTTATGATTTGTTTGTTATCTTTATAATGCATCATCATTTACCAATATTAAAGTAGAAAATCTTGTCATATTTGTTGCTAATTTGAGTGAATTTTACTTAACCTTTCGGAGCTGGTGTTCCCAGAATGCAATGGGCATGAATAATTATTGAGCTTGCATGGTTTCTATGTTTGCAAGTTGATTAACACCGTTTTTACTGTTGATTTCATTGTTAGGTTTGGTAACTTCTTATTTTGTGAAGTGTGAGGTTCATTTGCTACTCAAAATTACCCGTTGATGATCTGTTGATTGTTAACATCATGGTGTTTTGTGCATCAAGTTTGAGGTCTGCGTGCACAGCTCTGTATCTCGTTTCTATCACCATTAAAGCAAGGTGATGTTGTCTAATAGACTAAACTGAACAGCCACAACATTAAAACCACTGTGAGGTGAAGTGAATGACATTTATAATCTCATTACCATGGCACCTGTTAAGGGGTGGGATATATTAGGCAGCAAGTGAACAGTCAGTTCTTGAATTTTATGTGTTGGAGGCAAGAAAAATGGGCAAGCGTAAGGATCGGAGCAACTTTGACAAGGGCCAAATTGTGATGGCTAGACGACTGGGTCAGAGCATCTCCAAAACGGCAGGTCTTGTGGGGTGTTCCCAGTATGCAGTGGTTAGTACCTACAAAAAGTGGTCCAAGGTAGGACAACCGGTGAACCGGCGACAGGGTCATGGGCGCCCAAGGCTCATTGGTGCACATGGGGAGCGAAGGCTAGCCTGTCTGGTCTGATTCCACAGAAGAGCTACTGTAGCACAAATTGCTGAAAAACGTAATGTTGGTCATGATAGAACACAGCTTGCTGCGTATGGGGCTGCGTAGCTGCAGACTAGTCAGAGTGCCCATGCTGACCCCTGTCCACTGCCTAAAGAGCCTACAATGGGCATGTGAGCATCAGAACTGGACCATGGAGCAATGGAAGAAGGTGGCCTGGTCTGATGAATCATGTTTTCTTTTAGATCAAGTGGATGGCCGGGTGTGTGTGCGTCGTTTACCTGGGGAAGAGATGGCAGCAGGATGCACCATGGGAAGAATGCAGGCAGGCGGAGGAAGTGTGATGCTCTGGGCAGTGCTGGGAAACCTTGAGTCCTTCATGTGGATGTTACATGTACCACCTAACTAAAGATTGTTGCAGATCACGTACAGCCCTTCATGGCAACGGTATTCCCTGATGGCAGTGGCCTCTTTCAGAAGGATAATGTGCCATGCCACACTGCAAACTGTTCAGGAATGGTTTGAGGAACATGACAAAGAGTTCAAGGTGTTGACTTGGCCTCCAAACTCCCCAGATCTCAATCCGATTGAGCATTTATGGGATGTGCTAGACCAACAAGTCTGATCCATGGAGGCCCCACCTCGCAACTTACAGGACTTAAAGGATCTGCTGATAACGTCTTGGTGCCAAATACCACAGTACACCTTCAGAGGTCTTGAGGAGTCCATGCCTTGATGGGTCAGAACTGTTTTGGTGGCACGAGGGGGACCTACATGATATTAGGCAGGTGGTTTTAATGTTGTGGCTGATCGGTGTACATAACATGCATTAAGCTTCCCTGTGGAGGCTTGTGTGTGTCATGTGGTACAGTACATGACAATGCTTGTACACTTTTAAATGCAAGGCTTAATTCAGTGCTACACTGCTTAAGAACAATTTACAAACAAAGAGTGAGTAAAGTAAACTTTACTTAAGAATTTCTAATTAAAGCCACCGAGAATTGTGTGTAGTCTTTACTTGAAAATATGGTCTGTAAATTTACTTTTTTTGCATGAAAATTGTTTCCTAGGTTTTTTTTGTTTTGTTTTTTAAGTAAACCCCACTCCAAATTTATTCCATTGTGTTTCCACGTTTACACTGGCTAGATACAAAATGATTGACACAGAGAGAGAGAGAGAGAGATGAGCAGAGGGACAGAGATGAACCAAACACTTTTAGATATCTACAACCAAACTTACCTGCTTGCTGTTATTGACCATAAAGAAGTCCTACAATGCAGGCAAGAAGCAAGGAAGATGCAGCACATGTTAAAGAGACAGTATAGTTAGGTGAATTCAGCCAAAACAAACTCAAACAGGCATGTGCACATGATGACATTACTGGGATGGTGAATGGTGAGCATAAGGGTGCATGAAAGCAGAGATTTATGTGGGAATATGGATCTGCCAGTGTGTGTGCATTGTAAGATGCATGCTAGTTGATCATGAATGGCCTGTTAACTTCAAAACATACAGTATTAGACTACATGTCACAAGCTACTAACATCTACCTCTCCAATTCCATTTTACCCAAACACTTTGGAGGATGTTTCAAATCAAGATGCTTCTTCATCGACGAGAGCAAGTTGTACTGAACTGTGCAATAGCAATTTATGTTCAAGCAAATATGTCAAGTATATCTCATGTTATCAAATTTGTCTTTTTCCTCAAGCAAATCAATAAATGTCCATAACGCTTTATTTAGTCCGGTGGTTTTCAACCTTTGCAGACCCTGGAACCTCCTACCCAGAGTCTCATCCAACACAGGGACTCCAAAAATACACTTTATAATAAATTCCAGGAATAAAATTCACATTTTACATTATATAATACTTAACAGATCATTAGTTAAAGGAATAGTTCACCCACAAATGAAAATTCTCTCATAATTTACTCATCCCATCCCAGATGTGTATGATTTTCTTTATTCTGCAGAACACAAACAAATATTTTTAGAAGAATATCTCAGCTCTGTAGGTCCTCACAATGCAAGTGAATGACTACCAAATTTTTGAAGCTCCAAAAAGCACATAAAGGCAGCATAAAAGTAATCCAAAAGATTCCAGTGGTTAAATCTATGTCTTCTAAAGTGATATAATAGATGTGGGTGAGAAACTGATCAATATTTAAGTCCTTTCTCATTATCCATTCTCCTCCCTGCCCAGTAGGTGGCGATATGCACGAAGAATGTGAATCACCAAAAACAAAAGAAGAAGAATGTTAAAGTGGATATTTATAGTAAAAAAGGACTTAAATATTGATCTGTTTCTCACCCACAACTATCATATCGCTTCAGAAGACATGTATTTAACCCCTGGAGTCTTATGGATTACTTTTATGGTGCCTTTATGTGCTTTTGGAGCTTTAAAATGTTTGTACCCATTCATTTGCACTGTATGGACCTACAGAACTGAGATATTCTTCTAAAAATCTTAATTTGGGTTCAACAGAAAAAAGAAAGTCTTAAACATCCTGGGTGCCATGAGGGTGAGTAAATGATGAGAGAATTTCCATTTTTGTATGAACTATCACTTTAATGTTCATTCAAATAATGATCATGTTATGAAATTTTTAAGCAAATTGCGGACCACTTAGTATTAAAACCCTGACTTTAACCTAAAATATTAATTTGAGAATATTAATATGTTTGGTATATAGTTAAAGAAATTGGAGAGGGCTGATTGGCTTAATGAATATGAACTGCAAAGTATTAAGCATGCTTATTAAGCAAGGCCTTCAAAAAGTTATTTTCAAACCAGATGCAGCACATAATGCATTGTTTTAAAGTATGATTATGAAGACAACCAATGAAGTGAGTTGTATCTCAAGCTGTATCCAAGATAGATTCATTTCTTTTTTTCTTTTCTTCCCTAATTTGACTGTAAAGCCATAAGAAATTCTGTGAAATCGCTTTATAATGAGACCAAATTTGTGGTTTACCAACTGTAATAAGGACGGTTTGCCAATGTCTGCTTTTCATAGAAAACTCTTCTGTGCCTGGTGATATCAACACATTTTACAGACTGCTAATCAAAATCCCATGCTTTGTGATTATGTGATGCAGGATTACCATAGACAAAAACACACAGTATGAATACCATGCATGAGAAGCAGTGAATTGTTTGTGAGATCATCCTAGAAGAAAATGAGTGAAAAAAGTTCCAGTGACCTGTTGCCTCTGATAGGCAGAGAAGGTCTTCTCAATGTCTGCCAAGTCTAGGATTTTAAAAACTCTGCAGTCGTCAACATCTGCCCATACTGTCCCTTCAAGCTTGCTCTGTGAAAAAGAATGGGATATTAAATTCAATTACCATTCAGTCCAAAGTCATTCTGTTACAAAACAAATCAGAGCTGATCACAAGTTCCCAGCCATAATGATATTGTGACACAAACCTAATGAATAAATATGCACATGCTGCATCTATTGACTAGAACTCTGAATGTAACACATTTCTGCATTTAGCAAAGATTCTTGCCATCATAATAACATAAGCACATTTGCAGGTAATTGTTTATTGTCTCCTGACAAAATCATGGTTAATTGCATTCTGGTTAGTACACAATGTAAAAAGAATATACTGTATATTCTTTTTACAATGTGTACTAAACAGCATTTTTATTTATTTTTTTTTACATTTTTGCAAATCAGACTAGTCCTCTGACCACACTGCATGACAGTTAAGTAATATGCTTAAAATGACCAAGATAGCTGTTGTACAGAATATCAGCACAATATTAATAATGCTATTATACAACAATTCTGTAAACAAGAAGTTAATATCAAGTAACTTCCATTTTCAACAGATTATGGACATTTATATTGCTCTGCAAATTAAAACATTTACAATTTAAGCCAAAACAGGATCAACCACTGCATGTCATCAAACAACATGCAATGAACACAGACAAGTGGAGTGATACAAACAGCAAAATGTCCAAGTGCTGTTATGCAAAATATCAGCACTCTTGGCATGCCACTTGTTCAATCAAATTATGGGACCGTGCTGGCAACCTTCAGTGACGGTGAAAACTGTCCTAGATTTCACTATTGCTCAAAACCAATTTGTGCTGGTGGACTTCCAAAAGTGTTTCTTGATTAAAAGCAGAGCTTAAGAAACAGATGAGCACCTGGATGAGCCAGCTTGCAGCTGTAATCCATGCAAGTCTCACCTCAGAAAGCTTGGCCCAGTTGAAGGACTTTAGTGGATTGGATGGCTGAGGAATGTTTTTCTTCTTCAGGGATGGTCCCACAGGGGCTCCTGGTGGAGGTGGAGCCCCACCAAAAGGAGGGCATCCAGGGGGTGGTGGGGGGCCGCCAGGGGGTGGTGGTGGAGGTGGTGGCGGCATCATAGCACTGCCTTGTGGAGGAGGTGGAGGAGGCATCATGCCACCTGGTGGAGGTGGTGGAGGAGGTAGGAGAGGTCCACCTAGAGGCCCAGGGATGGGAGGACCTCCAGGAACACTGGCTACTTGTCTCTAGAAATACAAATGGGACGAACAAAGTGGTGAGACAGTAGTGGTTTACAGTTCACCATAGAGGTGTGGCTGAATAAAATCTATAATAATACTGCATGAAGTTAGTGGCCAGAAGTATGTGGACGTCCAAACATCACACCTGGTTGTTAAACATTTACTTTTTAAAACCATATGCATTTATGCAGTAGGGAGTTGGTCCTTCTTTAGCGACTACAACAGCTTCCACTCTTCTGTGAAGTTTTTCCACTAGTTGTGATATGGATTTGGGGATTTGCTGCCATTTAAACACAAGAGCATCAGTGAGGGGCCTGTCTCAAATTTTATTGGTAACATCCATTGACAGTGCCATGTTGATAGTCACTGAGCTCTTGTGTACTTCCTATCCTACTGAAAATGTTTGTCTAAGGAGTGTGTATGACTGTATGCTGGATTTGAATGCTTTGGATGCTGAAATAGCCAAACCCGTTAATTAGAGCAAGGCGTCCACATATTTTTGGCGATGTAATGGATTTGAGACATCATCAGTATACCGTGCTGAGGTCATGTAGTCTAACAGTCAGTTCTGCCACTTGCTGCTTGACCAGTTTATGTTCCCCCATTTCTCTTTCTAACTTCTCTTTCATTTTGTTGAGCGTCTGCATCATCTCCTCCTTCTCCTGTGTTTTAGCATCACACTCTCGCTCCTTCTTCTCCATCTTTTGCTGAAGTTCATGGTGGTCTACAGGACACAGGGGTCAAAGGTCAAAATGTTAGATGTGTTATTTTCTCTACAATCAAGATTCAAGAACCATTCCAACCAACTGAAACTCACTCTTTCAATATTTAATTGGATCTTTACATAGTTATATAGCATTAAATCTGGACTCCAAAAAATGTAAACGTGTACATTGCTGACCTTTTCGCATTTTTTCTGCCTGTTCCTTCCACTGTTTTACCTCATTTTCATTGACAAGCCTGAAAAGGGAGGGTAAAATTGTAGGTAAAGTGATTTAAGACAAAAATGGAGTAATCCAGTACAGATAATCTTGGCTGACATGGTAGACTTAATCAGTGGTATTTAAAAAAGAAGAAAAAAAGAATTCTGCTTACTTTATACTACAGTCAGGGTTGGGGAGTAATGGAATACATGTAATGGGATTACGTATTTAAAATACAAAATATTAGTAACTGTATCCCACTACAGTTACAATTTAAATCATTGGTAATTAGAATACAGTTACATTCAAACAGTATTTTGATTATTGAAGAGATTACTTTGCATTTTATTGTCATTTGTTTCATTTAATATTTAGTCCTTTCAGATGGAAAACATTTATACATATAAATGATGTGATCCAAAGTGCATTTGAACAGCGGTGAAACACTTTCTTATGATGTGTTACATTCATACGAGCAGAGAGAGAAGTAAGTTTGAAGTAAGTTTGGAGCAGAAGAAATAGAAATAATCCTTGTGTAAATTGTCAGCTTTATGCTAATCTAAAATGCTATTTCTAGCCATTTTACATGCACATTACCAGGCATGATCATATTTTTATTTTTCTCAACAAAATTCACGTTGGATCATAATTTGTTTTTTGTTCTAGTAAGACCTTTGATATTAGAGCAAAAAAATCATATTCTTGATCATTTTGTATTGTTTTCCTGTAAAAATATCTAAAAATCCTTAAAACAAGATCAATTTGATTTATCTTGTTTTAGAAACAACACTGCATAATATATTTAGGTTTTTCAGAGAATGTATTTTTAACGTGTATTTTGTCTTACTGTACTGGCAGAGTTTTTATAGTCAAAACAAGTGAAAAAATCTACCAGTGCTGAAGAATTAATCCAAAGTATTTAGAATATGTTACTGACCTTGAGTAATCTAACAGAATATGTTACAAATTACATTTTACAGCATGTATTCTGTAATCTGTAGTGGAATACATTTCAAAAGTAACCCTCCCAACGCTGACTACAGCAACACATGAATGCCAAAGAAAACAAATCTTACCAAAACAATTTTGAGCAAGTTATCAAAAACAAGGGAGCAAACTCACATTCGAACCACATTCTTTACATTGAAGTTTTCTAATGGGGTGATATCATGGTCATGACCTTTGTCATTTTGTAGGACCATCTGTTGGACGATGCGGTCCAGAAGCAGCCAGTACTGCACTGTGTTCCCGCTTCTCTTATCTACAAAATAAAGGATAGGTTCAACCATTTCTGTATGCATAATACCTAATATAATCTGAAAAAAATTTATAACATTATTTAAATATACTTATAACAGTCAGCAAAACTTGTGGTTTCAATTATGGACTAGGCAACGTGAGGCAAGTTTATTTATATAGCACACTTCAAACACAATGGTAATTCAGAGTGCTATTAGGCATGATAAAGAGAAAGAAAAATAAAGACAAGTATAATTCAATTTTAAAATCATTTAAGAACATAAAAATGAATAAAAATAAAATAAAATAAAAAAAGCTTAGTTTAAAAATGGATTTAAAATGTATACTTAAAAAGACAAACTGAAATAATGCAGTGAAAACGCAGGAGGAGAGAAAGGATATGAAATTTAAAGGAGAAAAATACAACAGATGAAAGACAGAAGGTGCCAAATGGTTTCATGTGTCACTATGAAAAGGTGATACTTTGAGGGGTATGCGAGATTACAGCACTTACGAGGCATGAGCAGGCAATGGTGTAGAATAGACATAAAGTGCGGGTATGCATCAGTGTGGGCCAGCTTCTTTCGTACGAGTTCAAAAACCTGTGTTGCACTCTTCGTGTCTATATGAATCTGAAAAAATTTATGCAAAAATATAATACATTTACATCCATTCAATAAACAAATTAAATTCATACAATAATCTTAAATACAAGGAAATGTCATAAAACAAATACAATATATGTGCAAAAAACTGTAGTTTAGACTAGAGTGCCTACTTACAGACTCAAAGCGTCTCGACAAAGTAAGCTCATCATCGTTTCTTAGCATCTCAAAGTAATCCAAATGCCTGAGGAAACAAATAAGACATACAGCAAAATCATAAAATCAAAATATCTTAATGAGAGTTTAAAGTTTCTCAAAATAACCACTGTGAAACATACCTGTCTAAAGTACAGTTTTCATGTGACCTGAGTTTGTCAATGATGGGCTGAATCCCCAACATGAGGAACTCGTATCGCAGATGAACCCGGAACTCAAGGCTGGCCTACAGGTTAATTAAAGAAAGACTTGATGAACAATGAACTGTAGAGACTGTTTTTGCAATTAAAAACAAAGAAGGGTCTAAACCCTTTTCTAGACCTGCCTAGAATAGAATATCGTGAAACATCTCAAATAACGTATAAAAACAAAGGGATTTTCTACAGGGAAATTGTTTCCTCTAACTTTAAAAATAGGGCATTTTTGTTTGTTTGTTTCAGTGGCAATTTTGCCCCAAGCCCGATTTCATTTATGACCTTGCAGAACACCTAACTAAGGGAAAATTTGGAGAGTAAATTATGACAGTTTAAAACAAATGTCAGGTTGAGGGGGAAAAAATAAATGTGGTAACGGTCAAAAAAGTGAGTCAAAAGGTCTTACTTCGCCAGCTCCTTGACTTAACACAGCATTAATGAAAGACATAATGGCCGTCTTCAGGCTGACCTCATCCCTGTACCGCCCAGTACTCTTGTCCAGATCATTCAGCAATTTCTGTGATCAATAAAATTATTATGGTCATGATCATGGCATAAACATTTATCTTGCTACAAAGTTGCTTAACGTCGTGTCTTGCTTGGATTGAATGAATTAGCCCACCTGAAATCGTGTTCGTTCACAGGAGAACTTCTGGTAGTGCAACATGGCCTCCAAAATCTTCTTGTGTCCTCCAGGCACTAAACACACAGCACCCATGATCTCCAGTACCGCCACTTTGGTCTTGATGTTCTCAGTGGCCAGACTCTGGGCGATGATGTTGATACTTTCAGAATGCGAGAGCACATGGGCACGACCCTGCGAGTTGTTCATCAGGGCTTTGATGCAGCCGATGAGGGACGTGTGGATCTGAGACTCTGTGGTCTCATAGTCCATACTCTTCAAGAAATTCAGGATGCATGTCAGGCCATCCATGTCAATGAACCGTGTTACAAACCTATGGGAGTGAATTAAGCTTTCCATTAAAGATCAGTGTAGTTCACGTTAAATGTCACGAGGTAGGTTGCAATAGATAGAAGCTCTCATTTATTAAGATTTTCTTTCTAGTCTTCTGAAAATATATTTTAAAATATACATAATAGAGGGGAAGGTTTACAGTGAAAAAGGACTTAAATATTGGTCCGTTTCTCACACAACGCTATCATACGTCTTCAGAAAACTTAGTACACAAGTCGGGAAAGAGAGGCCAGTATAGGGGGCAACAGGATTGGGACTCCAAAGTTAGCACCAAGGCTCAATGACCACATTTACATGCACTTAAGAAAACAGTTTATTGGGGGCCTGGAGGAGGAGGTAAAGCGAGTAAAGACGCTGACTACCACCCCTGGAGATCACGAGTTCGAATCCCAGGGCGTGCTGAGTGACTCCAGCCAAGTCTCCTAAGCAACCAAATTGTCCCGGTTGCTAGGGAGGGTAGAGTCACATGGGGTAATCTCCTCGTGGTCGCTATAATGTGGTTCACGCGTGGCGAGTTGTGCGTGGATGCCGCGGTGGATGGTGTGAAGTCACCACATGCACTATGTCTCCGTGGTAATGCGCTCAACAAGCCATGTGATGAGCGGATTGACAGACTCAGACGCGGAGACAACTGAGATACGTCCTCCGCTACCCGAATTGAGGTGAGTCACTACGCCACCACGAGGACTTAGAGCGCATTGGGTATTCCAAATTGGAGAGAAAAAAAAAAACTAACAAAAAAAAAAACGGTTTATTTCAGGGTTTGTGCAGTTCTGAAATATCATGTAAACAAGAACGCCAAGAACGCTTTAACAATTACAGGTTTCTCTCGGAGAACACGGCTTAATGTTGCCATGTAAACACATAAGCGACTTGTAACATGTTTTTAAGGAGTGTGCATGTGCTTGAACAGAACGAATAACAAAGTCATAGGATTGAGCCCAACAACAAATCAACACAGCAGAAAGAATTCAACATTTCTAGGAATACAGTGGGAAAAACACATACACTATAAACTATATCACCAATGTAAAATATTGACTGTCCCTCACATTCACGTATATGTGCTTGTACACTGGGGGAATCCCAGAGTTTTACATAAGAGGAAAACTCGCAATTCTGCAGCAGGTCATGAAAGAAAGTTAAGGAAACAAACACAGCAACAACTCTGGAATATCTGCAAATAAAGCAAAGCAACTAAATAAAACAGTGAAGTCTTCCTCGGATACCATGTTTGTCATTTACACAAGCGTCGTGGGGAAATGACACTGCTGTGGAGAAAGCTGATTACTGACCAATCCGCATGTATACGGGAGTAAAGTGTACGCTGATCATACAGTGTATGTAAACTGGAATGCTACTTTCTTGCAATAAGCCACTTTCTTGTGTGCTAACTTCTAGGCCACAACTCTACAAAGAATAAGTTTCTCTTTTTTATTCTTTTCATGTTTATTCTTAACCACAGAGCTGAAAATGATCTACTCCACAGGTGATGAATAACACATCATAATCAGTAGTTGGACTAATTTATGGCCCTTATAAAGCACTTCGCCTGAAAAACAATTGGCCAAAACTGAGAAAACACAAATTGATATATGCCTAAAACACTATTAAGCACAAAGACAGATGGAATGCTTTGGCCCAACCCCTGCAAAGTTCAGTGGTGATGACCTGACCCCAGGATCAAATGGTCAGAGCTGGAACCACTTAATCAAATGTGTGCATGTGTGTGACGTAAGTGATCTTATTTGCTTAATGAGTCACAATTCTGATAAGCGCACACAATAGGTAAGGTATGTGGTTAATAGGGTAGTGTAGGACTAGGCAAGGTAAAAGTGACATGTTAAATGAAAAACTGCCTTGAAACAGTGGTGTACCATTTCAACTAAAGCCAACAATGTATTTGAAATATGAATGTATATGTTTACACTGGAACAGCAACACTTGAGCCTAACGGTGACTATTATTCTGAATGAAAAGACTGAATGTGTGCATCTGTTTGTGTGTTAGTGTATGCAGACCTCATGGGTTGTGTCCGCAGAGCCGTTTTAAGGCTTTCAATTGTCTTGTTACGTTCCTCTTCTTCTTCCTTCTCCAAGGCCAACAGAGTCTTCCTCTGTTAGATACAAATTGGAAGCCATGCTTACACTAGAAACACACACAGCATTTTAAAGGAAGCTAGCTAAAATGCAACCGACAGACAGACAGACAGATAGATAGATATACAGATAGATAGATAGATAAACTACCCCCTCCTTTTGTCCTATGGTTCTTTTTTGACTGTATTGAAAACCATTCAAAATGCATAAATTCTTGATTACTGTACAACGCCACCAAATACCCCCTTAACGAAAATCTGTTTTGTTGTGATTCCAAAGTGTATAATGATTTGGAAAAAGGGCTTCATTGTAAATATTAATGAATTAACATACATTTTAAAGAATAAAAACAAAAAAAAGTTTTTTAAACATTGGCAAATGATGTATCAATGTATGTTTATTTCAATCACTTTGGCCATGTTAAATTATCTCAACTATATTACAACAATTTATTCTGCTTGTAGAAAATCAACAGTGTAAATTTTAGAATTTTAGAAGATGTCTATTTCACCAATGAATCTCGATTGCCTTTTCCAGCATTTAAAATGGGCAAACTTTGCATGTCCATTTCAATAAATCCATTCCTTCCCACTAATTTCAAATAAGTTGCTGTAGTATTACAGAGGTTTAGGAAAGTGCTGTAATAGTTCTTTCTGCAATCTAATGTTTTAGGAGAAAATAACATCCAATGGTCTTTTTACATTGGGGAAGCCTTTAGCCCCATTATAGCCTTTTATAAAAAATAAAAAAAATGTTTAACATAACAATTATAGTAAACATATTTACTCTCTGTGTGTGTTTGTGTGTGTGGACATGTGCCTGTGCGCACAAACCCCGTTTTAGATAAAAATAATGTAATTTGTGGGAAAGATGCAATACCCAATGAAAGCTAGGGAACAGTATGGGGCTAGGGGCTAAATTTGAGAAAATGTGAAATATATGTACAAAAAAACTATTTAAAGCTGCATAACATACAGAAAGTCTGAAGGTGAAAGGTCACAACTGGTTTTTCACATATTGGTCAAAATTGACCCGTTAAGAAAATGGAAGGAACAGTTGGTTTTAAATAGTTATTTCACTTAAACAATTATGTATAAAATCAATTTTCGGTTTTATTTTATTTGTTTTGATGGTCTCAACAAAGTCACAACATTTTGTTCCGGACCAAAAACTATGCCGTATTTATAACAGATTCTTTACCTGTGCGGGTCAAAACTGACCCTAAGACAATAGAAGGTTTAAGGGTAAATATTATTGAAATGGTCCTAAGAAAAACTGGACTCTACAGTACCTATAATAAAGTGTGAAAACATAAATACTCATTTACTTTAATCTTGGAAAAGGCATGAAAACACTGCATACTTACAGCTGCCATTGAATTGAGCTGGTCAATGTAGTACTCTGGCCAACTTGTAGCACCTTTATTCTCCTCTTGTTCCTGAGAGAAAGTTAAACAAACTATAATGAACTGGCTCCTTCAGTAAGTTACATTATATCCTGAAGACATTGATTAAAATATGTTAGTATGAGTATGGGTAAACATTGCTCTCGTTTTTACTTCAAGCACACTTCATTAATCCATATGGCCCTCAGCATGATGCTGAGACACTAATCAGAGTACATACAACAGGAATATGAGACTGGGAAAAGAGGAATGTGAAATAACATATCAGGAATAAGCTAGGAAGGAAAGTGTGGTTTTGGAATGTTATTGGGTATGGCATAATTTGGGCAACTTGGTGGGAATGAGACATTCCAACTGAGCAGCAGTGAAAAATTATCTTTATCTTGAAAATGATCTTATTTTGATACAAGCCACTTGAGTGAAACCAAATATTCTACTGACAAGTGTGTGAATTACTTTGCTTCTTTTCTATATTTATGTTCCTTTATTGTTGAAATTCTCTTTGCAATATATTCTTTCTTGTTTGCAACATCTGTATTTGCTCATCTATTTCATCTACCTGCTGATGGCTTAATTTAGGTTGAGATTGAGGTTTATGCCTCAATGCACTTGAATAACCAAAGTATCTGCACATTTATTGCTTACATGAAAGGGTGGCAGTTGGATTTTCTATAATCAAACATTCAACAATATTAACCCTGCATATATTCTCTGGTGAAAACCATCTCCCTCAACACATACAGAAACACTCCCCAGATGTATACATGCTCTCAAAAACAAGAAAGCAGAGAGCAGATCTCAAACATCACATTCAAAGCACTTGTGACAGAAATAGAACACGCTGTAAGTAGGCCAACACAGATTCACAGGCATCAGAGAAACAACACTGCACCCATATTGAGCCAAAAGCACATTAGCACAGGTCTATAGCAGGGTATAGCTAAACAAAATATCTCAATATTTCTGTCTTTTGATGATATTCAATATCTTAATATTTAAGTTTTTTTCTGAAATGGCTTGAACTGTGATTCTTTTAAAGTCAAAGGAACCATCATTTTACCTAAACCCCCACTGTTGCCAAGTAGATTCAAAATTTTTAATGCAAAACGTAAAGTCAAGGCATGATTTCCAGTTTTTTTTACAATTATTTTCACATTTAAAGTATATGCAAACAGCATTATTTACCAAAATATATTGTTTATAATAATTGGAATCAATTAATTTGAACCTAATTACAGAAATGAGTCGAACTTACCAACTCTTACTCTGTTTTTGTCACTTCCGTTTAAATTAGAGACCCAATTGCAAAACTAGGAAACTTAACTTGGGCAAAAAAGTTCATTAAACACATCAGCATATTCATCCACAATGTTTCTTCATTTCATATCGACAGCACAATCATTGTGAATATATCAATATTTCACCCAGTCCTACTCTATAGTGCTGAAGCAACCATTTTCAAGATAGATAGCATAAGACACCCAAAATCAACATGCCAAAACCAGCTGTAGAAGGAAAGCAGGGAGTTACTAGGGAGTAATAAATAAAAAAAAAAATGAGTTGAACTCATGAAGTTTGGCAGCTCCTTATGAAAAACAAACAGCCTGCCTGCACAGCCACTAATAAGGCATCTTAATTGTAGCTTACTGTATGTTTATGGAACACACAGGAAAGAAAAAATATGGCGTTGGCAATGCGATCCTTGTGGAACTGCGTAGGACGTTTCACACCCAACCATGCCAAGCCTTTAGGGAGATGATGGCACCTCACAATTGTGCATCTGTAGGGACGAGTGCGCATTCTTGAACATTGGCCAAGTGTCTGGAGAACCCCTGATCCCACGTCCTGCATAATTATCCTCAACTCCCCAGCATTTGGCCTTAATGAGCAAAGCATTAATGTGGATGTCTGGCAGGACTCACTGTCATGCTGTGAATGTTCACTACAGTCCTTCTTTCTGCCCTTTTCCCATGAGCACTTCATTCTTAGCCATACATTTCTGTGTGTAATGGCTGCAATATTCAGGCAAGGGCATTTTTTTGGATCAAAAATGTTCAAGAAATTTACGGTTTATCTAGAACCCGGAGGTCAGTTTGAAGAGTCTCTCTTTTCAGGAACAAGCAGGGCTTATTTACTCTAAATAAGTATTTCTGTCTTTTTCCAGTAAAAATATCTTAATACAAGATGAATTTACTTCGGAAGAAAAATAATAAGACTTGTTTTCAGAGAATATATCTTGAATTAAGTTTACTTTTCTAACACCATTGGTAAATTGCTTGTTCTTGTATTAAGCATAAATCAGACAAACTATGGACGATTTCTTTTTTTTTTGCATTGCATTGCATTGCAATGTGTTCAGTTCAGATAATTATCATTTCAAGAAATCAAGTAACAAATGAGCAGTGTTGGGTGTATCTGATTACAAAGTAATTAGTTACTGTAATCTAATTACTTTTCAGTCAAAAAAGTAGTGTAATACATTACATTTTAAATTCTTGTAATCAGATTACAGTTACTGACTTTCAATTAAAGTAATTACTTTTTTTTTTCTCCCCTTTTCTCCCCAATTTGGAATGCCCAATTCCCAATGCACTCCAAGTCCTCATTAGGGTTGCCAACTTTTTGTCACACGAATACAGGACGCTTGAGCCCCTTTGAACATTTTGTTGATTCAACACGGTGCATTTCGCCATCTGATCGGGGTCCCGCTCAAGCGTCTTCCTGCTGAAATACAGGACAATAGGCTTCCTGTATGGGACATCTTCACTTCCGTCGAAATACGGGACGTCCTGGCTAATATGGGACAGTTGGCAACCCTAGTCCTCGTGGTGGCGTAGTGACTCGCCTCAATCCGGGTGGCGGAGGATGAATCTCAGTTGCCTCCATGTTTGAGAAGTCAGAAGGCCAAATTTCATTGAAACTGAGTGTACTTTAAAGGTAGTTTACCCTCTGGAGTTTACTTGTAAACAAACAAATTGTGTTTAATTCATTCTTGAGGTCTAACAAACATGTGGAATGCAGTTCCACCCCTATTAATGGTAAGGCATTTATACCGTGATAAATATCAAATATGAAAAAAAAAAAAAAAAAAAATAGTGATAATTATTTTATTTTTTTGGCCATATCACCCATGCCTAATTCCTACATCAATAAGTTTTACTTGTAATAATGGCCATATATTATCAACTGTTTTTTAGGGTGTAAGTCACTGAGAATTCTTACAAATATGATTGTCATACGGAGGGGGGCCACATTTACAGCCAAATGGTAATTAATCTACATGGAAAAAATCTCAAACACCAAAGTGTGATTCAGTCAGATTTACTGATTACAAAGATATCTGTGTGCCTGTCACTGTGTCTGGTTTGATGTATTTTTCTTTTCAATCAATGGATGAGTAGCTCACACCAGTATGTTATGTTGGTCCATAAAAGCCTGCAAAATAAACAGATTGCAGTGCAATTTCAACACGTTTTCTGCTGGATTCAGCAAACATTTGATCAGCTCCAAAACTCTACTTGGATGTAGAGCAATGTAAAGCACTGCTGCTGCATGTGGTATGAAACAGGCCTTATACTTCAGCAAAATAAAAGGCAGTATAAGATTACAACAGAATCACTTACTTTTATAGAAATCAGAAAGCTCTGATTACTGATGCTTATTTATTTCCTCAGTAGGGACAATTAAATTAGTCAGATTAATATCCACATGGACCATTCTTAATCTTTCTTGCCAGGGGTAAGACCGCTGATACTGTAACCTTACTGATACTGTACCTCCAGCTTTGGCCTTGAGCCAGGAGTAGCCTGCACACCTGACTGCACTGAGACAATGAGAACAGGGCACAGGGGGTGAAGAATGACTGTGCTAAGCTTTCTGAATAAAAAGAGATGTCAGCAGAATGGTTTGGGAATCAAACCTAAAATAGCCCTTGCCCTTCACAGGGGTTTTAAGAATACTATACTGTCCTGTTACCTTAAAAAAAATAGACTCAAAAGATGCTTTCACTTAGACAGGGCATATCACTTAGGTATTACTTTATTTTCCCCTTTACATCCACAGCCATAATTTACTTTTGCATGACAATTTCCTACCCTCACTCTGACCCTTAGAATTAAACAGTTTTTGCCACTGTAACTTTAAGACTACTATATGTAAAAGACCTCTGTCATGATTGGCTAACCTCTGCATAACATAATCAGAATGAGCTTTATTGCCAAGTGTTCCCACATACACAAGACATTTTTGGTGATAGGAGAAACAAGTGCACACAGAACATTACAGTGAGACACAGAATATAAAACAAGGTAAGAGTATGAATAGACATACAAATAATAGGACATATAACAGAATGGCATATGTACATGTGCAAGTGGTAACGTATGTGCAAGGTAGGGGTATGTTCAGTTATTGAATTAAATGTGAATTTACATATG
Source organism: Myxocyprinus asiaticus (assembly GCF_019703515.2). Lineage (NCBI taxonomy): Eukaryota > Metazoa > Chordata > Actinopteri > Cypriniformes > Catostomidae > Myxocyprinus > Myxocyprinus asiaticus. Next base: position 21,973,589 of record NC_059362.1, read on the forward strand.
TACATGAGATATGTATTTACATTATTGCACTATGGGGGAGTCCTGAGGCAGTATAATTGCTCATGAGGAAAATGGCCGGAGGGAAAAAACTGTTCTTGTGCCTGGATGTTCTGGCGCTCAGTGCTCTGTAGCGTTGGCCAGAGGGCAACAGTTCAAAGAGGGAGTGGTCAGGGTGTGTGGGGTCCAGAGTGATTCTACCTGCATGTTTCCTCACTCTGGAGACGTACAGGTGAAGGGTGGGCAGGGGGGCACCAATAATCCTCTCAGGAGTCCTGACTGTCCGTTGTAGTTTCCTTCTGTCTGATTTAGTTGCTGAACCAAACCAGACAGTTATAGATGCACACAGGACAGACTCAATGACAGCCAAGTAGAACTGTGTCAGCAGCTCCAGTAGCAGGTTGAACTCCTCAGCTGGCGAAGGAAGTACAACCTCTGTTGAGCCTTCTTCACAATGGAGTCTATGTAGGTGTCCCAATTCAGGTCCTGAGAGATGGTAGAGCCCAGGAACATGAATGACTCCACTGCTGCCACTGTGCTGTTCAGGATGGTGAGGGGGAGGAGGTGCGGGGGGATTTCTCCTGAAGTCCACTATCATCCCCACTGTTTTGAGCGTGTTCAGCTCAAGGTTGTGACCGCACCAGACAGCCAGCTGATCAACCTCCTGTCTGTATGCAGACTCGTCACTGTTGTGGATGAGGCCAATGACCGTGGTGTTATCTTCAAACTTCAGGAGCTTGACAGTGGGGTCTTTTGCAGTGCAGTCATTCATGTACAGGGAGAACAGCAGTGGAGAGAGAATGCATCCCTGAGGAGCACCAGTGCTAATAGTGAGGGTCCCGGATGTGTTTCCCCAGTCTCACTAGCTGCTGCCTATCAGACAGAAAGCTGGTGACCCATTGACAGATTGGGGTGGGCACAGAGAGCTGGGTCAGTTTGGTTGAGAGAAGATCAGACATGATGGTATTGAAGGCTGAACTTAAGTCCACAAATAGAATCCTTGCATAAATCCCAGGTCTGTTGAGGTGTTGCAGGATATAATGCAGTCCCATATTGACAGCGTCATCCACAGACCTGTTTGATCAGTAAGAAAACTGAAGGGGGTCCAGCAGGGGTCCAGTGATGTCCTTTAGGTAGGCCAAAGCCAGTCTCTCAAATGACTTCATGACCACAGACTTGAGAACAACAGGTCTGTAGTCATTATGTCCTATGATTTTGGGCTTTTTGGGGACCGGAATGATGGTGGAGCATTTGAAGCAGCAGGGAACTTCACACTGCTCCAGTGATCTATTGAAGATCTGTGAGAAGATGGGGACCAGTTGGTCAGCACAGACTTTCAGACAGGCAGGTGAAACACTGTCTGGGCACTTTTCTAGTCTTTTGTTTCTGAAAGACCCGGCATACATCCTCTTCACAGATAAGAAGTGCAGACTGAGCAGCAGGAGAGGGAGGAGGGGGGATCCAGGAGGTGTTGGTGTGTGTGTGAAGTGAAGATTAGAGTGGGGGAGGGGTGTGAGGCTGGGCTTTTTAAACCTGCAGTAAAACACATTGTTCATCAGCCATTAGTTGACTCTCTACAGAGTGAGGGGGAGGTGTCTTGCACTTGGTGATGCATTTCAGGCCTTTCAACACAGATGCAGGATCGTTAGCTGAAAATTAGTTTTTCAGATTTTCAGAGTAGCTTATTTTAGCCACTCTGATTTCCTTAGTCAGTGTGTTCCTGGCCTGGTTGTACAATATTTTATCCCCACTTCTGTAAGCATCCTCTTTGGCATGACAAAGCTGTCTGAGTTTTCCTGTAAACCATGGTTTATTGTCATTGAATGCTAAAAATGTCCTAGTAGGGATGCACATATCCTCACATAAACTGATATATGATGTCACAGTATCTGTGAGCTCGTCCAGGTCTGTGGCTGCAGCTTCAAAAACACTCCAATCAGTGCAGTCAAAGCAGGCTTGTGGTTCCATCTCTGCTTCTTTACAGTCCTTACTACAGGCTAAGCTGATTTTAGTTTCTGCTTGTAGGTTGGGAGAAGATGAACCAAACAGTGATCAGAGAGTCCTAAAGCTGCATGTGGGACAGAGAGATATGCATCCTTTACAGTGGTGTAGCAGTGATCCAGTATATGTCTGTCTCTGGTGGGGCATGTGACGTGTTGTTTGTATTTTGGCAGTTCACAGGTGAGGTAAGGTTTATTAAAATCTCCAAGAATAATAAGAGAGTTCGGGTGTTGTTGCTCCATGTCGGTGATCTAATCAGCCAGCTGTTGCAATGCTGCATTCACACGCTTGTGGTGGGATATAAACACTCACCAGAATGATCGAGGAAAACTCCCACGGAGAGTAGAAAAGCTTACAGTTGATGAAGAGCACTTCTAAATTAGGAAAGCACTTCTTCAATGCTGTTACACTGTACACCAACTTTCGTTGATGTAAAAGCATGTTCAACCGCCTCTCGCTTTCCCCGATGATTCCACAACATGATCCGCTCTGAACAACCGGTAGTCTGACAGATGAAGCGCACTGTCCAGGATGGCTTCATTCAGCCAGATTTCTGCGAAACACAGAGCAGCGGAGTTAGAAAAGTTCTTATTTGAGTGAGCAGAAGCAGTTTGTCCGTTTTGTTGTGAGGGAGCGGACATTCTCCAGATGAATACTTGGCAGTGGAGTCCTAAAGCCGCGTTGACGAAGCTTCACAAACACGCTGGCTCGCTTCCCTCACGTGTGTCTTTTGGATCGCTTGTAGAGCACCATTGCACCTCCAACTAAGATGTCTAATAAAACCTCCGAATAATCAAACACCGACAAAAAATCATCAGGTATACTCTGCTGAATATTCAGCAGTTCATCCCTGGTGAAACTGATCGGGAAAGAGTGACAAAAAACATGACAGACAAACAAACAAAAGTAACAAAAATGCTAGAGAGCTTCCACTTCTGTGGAAGTTCCTTTGTGTTGTGAACGTTAGATAGGGCTGGGTATCACCAACCACCTCATGATACGGTATGTATTGCAATACATGTCATGATTAAATATACTGTGATAAATCATGAAATCATAATTGGATGGCAATTGAAACTGCACCAAATACATGTAAAAGACCCAGCATGACCTTGAGAGAAAGAGTGAAAGATGCAAGGTTCAGTTTCAATCGTTCTCGCACCTCGAGAAAAATTTGGTCACAAAGTTTGCATTTATTTAAATAACCTACTTCTTTATTATTGAAATGTTGGACATGATATGAAAACACAAACTGATTAATAATAATATTGATACAATATCATGAGAAAAAGTACCGCAATATATCGATTAGGGTTGTAATGGTTTATCGTGGCACAGTGCATCACGGTTCAAAAATGTTACGATGCGCATTGTGGAGATGGGATTTTTTTTTTTGTGCAAATTATTTTAGAATCTGTTCGAATACGTGCAACATCCTACACCTACGTAACATGGGCATACACATGGAAATTGCTTCATTGGACACAAGGAGCTCTAAAATACGACTGCACACTAGCAGCCACAGATGTTGCACTTGTACCATGAGTTAGGCTGAAAGTGAAACCAGGAGCGGGCGTGAGACGCACCTTTTCAGTGCGAGGGCTCAAATTTCTATTTGAAGAGCAAGAGTGATCTGCTCTGACCATGCGAGAGAAAATTAAAGTTTACAGAGGTTTAATGAGAGTGCCATATTAATCTACTATATATAATGCTGAATATGATGTATAATAATGCTATTGGGGAATATAATCCTAATGTCAAATGTCATGTCTGATTTGATTTCATCAGTAAATTATTATTATTTAACTGGATAAGCATGCACTTACAATATTTAGATGTAACCAGAGACAATACTATTGCATCACACGGAAGTTGCCAAATATACTGTATACAATTTTAGTCGAAATCTGGTTGCAAATGCGATGATTTCTTCTCATTGTGGTGGAGGGCTGCGCATAGAGTAAAAGATCAGACTTGACATTTAAGAATCGATATTAAGATCATTTAAATAAATTTACACACCCCTAATCAGCACAGCCCTACTGTTAGAGCATACCTAAATTAACTCTTATTTCAAAAGAGCAAGAAAATCCTATTTTTTATGATATATCCACTTTATTAGGCTTTACTAGACTCTAGAGTTTTAAACTTAGTCAGAGTAAAACTCTAGTACAGCATTGACATGGGATGTTCATTGTAGACGTTGGCTTTATCTGGTCAAGCAGCAAAATTCTTCTGTCTGGTTTATGGACCATCTTGTCATCACATCATTTGATATCATAATCAAAGAGACACAGTCACCTATGACTCCCCTTTTTAAGGTCAGTGTTGAATCTGTGATTGAATCTGTGACCGGATTAGCAGCGTACCCTGGCTAATAACCACTGAGTGAAGACAGATCAATACCCTGCAGCGCTTTGAACTTTGCCAAACACAGGTCTATGGTCCAGTTAGATTATCTCTTCACCATTAGCTTTGCACAAATGTCATCAGGGCTTGTATTTTTTAATAAAGTGTGACAAGACCCAAGACTTCTACACCTTATTGGCTACAGTCACACAGCCAATGTTTGGGATTGACAACAGCATTTACAAGCAGGTGTGTCTCTCAAATTGTCTCAAATTGTCAATTAACACTGAATATTTTCTGTATGAACGAATAATCGAAGTAAAGCCATGAATAAAGCCTGTTACCATAGTGATGTGACTAAAGTAAATATCAAAGATGGCTACACATAATTTAAGGAATAAAAGGGAGGATTGGTGTGAAGAGAAGGTTACAACCCTGTCATTTCCCAGGCTTGACAGACCCATCAAAAGCCCCCAGTCTTGTAGATAACATAATATGCACATGCAAATGAAGGCCTTCCTGTTTGCTTTGGACCAACCACTTCTTCCTTTATCCTTTCACCCCTTCTTTCCCAAACTGAAGCCCTGGGGCCGGTTGCACCAGCTATATGTAAGTTATAACTTAGCCTAGTTGTGGCGTAAATGGGCACAAAGTCACAATTTATGCACTTTTAAATATTTGAGCGTTGCACCATTAAACTCAGTAGAACGTAACCCTACATATAAACAAAATATTAATGGATCCTCTGACCAGGAGTAACGGTTGGAATCAAAAAGCAGACTGATTTTATGACGTCAATGAGCTCATGTTTTGCATGACAGGCTTCAAGTTTCAACACATTCAAAATATATATAGGATATTAAAATGAATAAATATCTATTTTCCCAGCCTGTTGTATTAGTATTTATTTATCACCCCTTATTTTAGATACAATTCCTATATATTGTTATTTATACAGGGCAAATATACTATTTATCAAATCTACTTTTATTCCGTATCTTATTTCAATGGGGATATAATTTATTACAGCTGACAGTTACATGAGCAAACAAGGTTTGAACATCCACTGTAACAAGATAAAATTAAAATGCATGGATTTTCCTCTAATAACAATTTTAATTGATTTATGCAGCAAATCACACAGACATATAGAAAATTCAACCTCAAACCACATGAAATCAAAAAAATTGTTTTTCCTCTGAGCAATAATCCCTCCACCCCATCCAACACAAACAAGCACTCTAGTGATCGGGAGTCAACTGATAAAGACACACAATAGACAATAAAACAAAAAATATTTAGACATAAAAAAAAAATAAAAAAAATTAAAAAAAAAACCTCCAATTCCCCTCCCCAAGAACCCTCCAAAAAGGCTTGATAACCGCCCCACTTCCTAATGAAAATATCCATGTTATCCAGCCTTCTGTACACCATCTCCTCAAAGGCCGCCACCCTACCCAGCTCAACGCACCACTCACGAAACGAGGGTGCATCAGACGACTTCCATCCCTTGAGAATTAACCGCCTGCCAATCATCACGCCTGTCAGGACCAAACTCTCCACATATTTATCACCCACATGCAGGACCGCTACATCCCCCAAAACACACAATCTGGGGCAAAACAAAAATCGTGTGTTGACTACTTGGCATATGAACCTCTGTACTTTCAACCAAAACTCTTGTATCCTAACACATCCCCAGAAAACATGGGATGTGTCCCCGTCTTCCGATTGGCATCTCCTTTAAGACAAAGTCTTTAAGACAAAGCCTATACATTCTAGAGGGGGTCCAATAAAATCGATGCAAAATCTTAAATTGCATAAGGCGCACCCTTGATGTTTTTTAAAATCCCAGCCCACACCCCATCCTCCAACACCAAATTAAAATCTTTCTCCCATAATCTCTTAATAGAAGTTAAAGCTCCATCCCCCAAACTCTGAATTAGCAGAGTGTAATACACTGATGCCTCATGTCCTTTACCAAAAGCAGCAAGCACCTCTCCCAAAGTATCTGCCGCTCTAGGGGGGTGGGCGTTACTCCCAAAAATAGTACAGAGCAGGTGGCGCAACTGTAAATATCTAAAAACTGAGATCTGGGAATCCAAAAATGTTGAGTCAAATTATCAAAGGATCTCAACACTACGTTCTCATATAGATCACCAAGTGCAGCAACCCCCCTGACAATCCACTCTGACCAGCAGAAGGGGGACTTATCAATACATAATTTTGGGTTCAACCATATGCTCGAAGCAGCATTCAAATAAATGTCCGAATTAAACACTCTGGACACTTTTGTCCATACCGAGTTCAAATGCGAGATGACTGGGTGTAACTTAATTTCACCGGTTAATTTGATAGACAGACCCTGCAATGGCGAAATAGGGGCAAGAACTTCTTGTTCAATACAAAACCAAGGAGGGGCCCTTTCAGGTGGAAGTAACCAATGAGCCAAATGTCTGAGACCGAAAGCATAATAATAAAACAAAATCTTGGGTAGGCCTAGTCCACCTTTGTCAATCGGCCTATCTGGGATGCTTACCATTCCAAATGAAGGACTTCGCTATACTTTCAAATTGCTTAAAATAAGAGAGGGGGACATCTATAGGGGGTGACTGTAGCAGGTAGTTGAATTTTGGAATACAATTCATTTTAATTACATTGACCTTCCCAATCATCGATAAATGTAGTGAAGCCCACCTCTCCACATCGCTCGAAAATCTTTTTATTAGAGGGTCAAAATTAACTAAGTCAGACAAATTTGGTGGAAATAAAATACCTAAATATTTAATGCCCTGTTTGGGCCACTGGAAAGCGCCTGGCTGGAAAGCCACTACTGAACAGTATGCTGTCAGAGACAAAGCTTTGGATTTAGACCAATTGACTTTGTATCCTGAGAACTTGGAGAAGGAATTAATAATTCTGTGGAGGCAAGGCATAAATCTAGAAGGGTCGGAGACAAATAATAAAATATCATCTGCATAAAGCAGAAGCTTATGCGCCACACCTCCCGCAATCACCCCTGGAAAATCATCCTCTTCTTATCGCGGCTGCTAATGGTTCCAGGGCAAGACAGAACAATAATGGGGAAAGAGGGCAACCCTGCCGGGTGCCCCTATTCAGAGTAAAATAATCTGAAATTAATCTGTTTGTTTGTACTGCTGCTACAGGGTGTCTATAAAGTAACTTAATCAAACCAATAAATGCACCCCCGAACCCATACATTTCCAAAATCTTAAAAAAGATAATCCCATTCAACCATATCAAATGCCTTTTCAGCATCGAGTGAGATGGCAGTGACCGGAGTCTGATCATTCGCCACTGACCACATGATATCGATGAAATGCCTAATATTATCAGAAGAGCTATGGCCCCGAATAAACCCCACCTGATCTATATGTATAAGAGATGTCATAACTTAATCGATTAGCCAAAATGTGACAATTTTTACATCTAAAAATTGGGCGGTAACTTTTACACTCGCTTGGATCTTTGTCCTTTTTAAGAATCAGACTGATCCGGGCTTGTGTCATGGTTGGGGGAAGCTTTCCATTCTTTAATGCTTCTGTATAAACTTCTAGCAAAAGTGGAGCCAATTCTGTAGCATAAGATCTAAAAAACTCAGCGGCAAATCCATCTGGCCCCGGAGCTTTGTCTGTAGGCAGGGACTTTATTACCTCGTCAAGCTCCTCCAAGGTTATCTCAGAATCAAGAGAGTTTTTTTTTGCTCGGTTGTCAGTTTAGGGAGTTCTAATGGATCCACAAATTTTCCAATATCTCCATCAGTAGATGAAGATGTGGAACTATAGAGATCAAAATAGAACTCCCTAAAAGCATTATTAATATCACTGGTCGAGGTAAATATTTCACCGGCAGAAGATTTTGAGGGAATGGTAGAAAAAGACTCTCTCTGTTTTATATATCTAGCTAAAAGCTTCCCTGCTTTGTCCCCCAACTCAAAGTATGACTGTCTTACCCTGAACAACCAAAATTCCACTTTCTGTTACAAAATAGCATTATATCTATATTTCAATCGGGACAATTCTCTGAGGCCATCAGACGACATACGACATTTCAGCTCTGCCTCTACCCTTTTAATATTCCCTTCCAATTCCACAAGTTCTTGTGCTTTGGATTTTTTGGTGAATGAGGCATACTGTATGATCCGACCCCTAAGAACCGCCTTAATGTGCCTCCAAGGCCATGCCCACAGAGGATACTGAGGACCAGTTGGTCTCCATTTATACATTGATTTCAGCCTTTAACATTTGTTGGAAATCAGGATTTTGCAAGAGGGATACATTAAAGTGCCAACTATATGATATATTTTTCTCCGTATGTGGCAACATCTCTAAACTCACCAGGGCGTGATCCGAGACTAAGATGTTTCCAATTGAGCAATCTACTACAGATAAAATGAGAGACTTAGATATATATAAAAAAAATCTATTCTAGAATAAATCTTATGGACTGATGAAAAAACAAATGTATAGTCCCTACCAGATGGGTTCAAAAGTTGCCAGATATCTGCAAGCCCAAGATTTTTACACATCCTGTGAAGTGTCACTGTTGCTCTAGGGGGCTTACACACATTTGCTTCACTATGATCAAGAACTGAGTCCATCAAAAGATTAAAGTCTCCTCCCAATATTATATCATAAGGGGTGCCAACGGTTTGCAACATCCCTTCAAGATCTATAAAAAAGCCCTGATCATCAGCATTAGGTACATAAATATTAGCAAAATCAGCCTTTGTCCCTGAACTTCAACTAAAACAACAATAATGACTCTTCCTAATTTATCCTTAATCTGTTTGAGATATTTGAATTGTGGATGTTTATTTAATCAATATAATAACTCCCTTCCACTTACTTGAGCCAGCACTAAAAAAAAAACATGTCCACCCCATATCTTCCCAAATTTTTCAGCTTCCTGTGGGGAAAGATGTGTTCCTTGAAGAAATACTATATCATATTTCTTACGCTTAAGTAACAACCTTTCTTCTTTTTATGGGGTGCCCCAACCCATTCACATTCCATGTGGAGAGGGATAATCCATTCATATTAACGATTGACATCTTGATATAATAGAAAGAAAAAAAAAAAAAAGTGTGTCAAAAACAAGATTAAACAGACCACAATCCCCATTAGTGCACCATTCAAACCCCGAACTCCCCCCCGAATAAAAAAAGAAAAAAAAAGTGCGCATTAACTCCGCACACAAGAACGCCAACCGGTGTCAATCCCTCCAAACTCAAAAGGTCCATGCACGCCTGCAAGAGCCCCCGTGACAACTTTGCCATCGGATTGTTCAATTTTGCCTCACAAATTTGTAAGGCAAAATTACATAACAGAAAATACTTTGTAAAACAAACCTCTGCCAATAGGCATCATAAACACACGTAACGTATAGATTCATTCACAGAACTGATTCAAAGATGTGTTCTTCCACAGAGCAAAATTCCAGCCGCTATAAACCGTTCAATGTCCTCAAACAGTCAAACAGATGAACGGTGAACCGGTTGCTTATGAATGCAGCAGATGACGTAATCATTTCAATGTCCCACAGAAAAACTCCGCAAATCAAACCTCAGCCAACAGAAGGCATAAGAACAAAGAACATGCAGGTTAATCCACAAAACTGTCTCAAAGCAGCGTTACTCCACAAAGCAAACTCCAGCCGCAAGACGGAACCATCATAAACAGCAGCAAAACAGGAATCCCGGTTCCTCGGGTGATCAAGATTCAAGTTCACTCAGAGGGCACATGAAAAGAATACACCATGACTTACTCAGACCGCCAACTGTAAAAAAGACATCCTTTGTGTGGGCATGTAAACATTTTGCGGTCATCCATAGTGGCTTATCTCAATCTGGCCTGGAACTTCAGTGCAGAAGCGATCTTCCGTCAATGCTAAAGATTCTTTAAGGAAAAGTGTTATTCCACCAAACAGACTCCAGCCGCCAGGCGGAGTCAACGCAAAAAGAAACAAAAATGACGCCCAACTTCCTCCAACAGTAGAGTCAATGAACAGCGAGTTGATCCACTTACATGAGAAAAACCCCAATGGTTTACTCACTAATAGACTGTATAAAAAGACAGTGCTTGTTTCGGACACGTGAATACTTTTCGACCGTCCTTCGTCTCTATTCTCAGTCTGGCCGGAAACATCAGTGCAAAAAAATATTTCTTTGATGCAAGAGTTTCTTACACTCCTTGAATCGCTCGCGTTTCTCTCGTCGAATTCGCAAAGTCCAGGAACAAGAAAATACTGTGATTCTTCCAAGAAAGCCCTCCCCTGTTCCTCGCCTGGCGCAACACAAGATCTTTATCGGATGATCTCAGAAATTGACCAAAATCGATCGGGGCCTGTTTCCCTCAGTAGATCTACCCGCCGGAACTCTGTGAGCCCGCTCGATTTCCAGCCCACGGCCCGTTATGTCGAGCAGACTCGGGAAGAGTTCATCCAAGAATTTCACCATATCTCTGCCCTCCTCATGGTCAGGAATTCCAACAATTCGGACGTTGTTCCTGCGATTTCTATTCTCAAGATCTTCAATTTTTCCAAGAACACATTCCTAATCAACTTTGGTCACGGGTGGACTAGCGGGTAATTCCCTCTCCGATGACTCAAGACAATCGATTCATCTCTCAACAACCGTGGAACTCTTGTGACTTAACTCAGAGAATTTTGTTTCCATTGCTGTAATCGATCGACGTATAACAGCGAGATCCTCCAAGTCAGCAAGATGTGTTGGACAGTTGACGCTGGATCTCCTCTCTCGTCGCAACCACCGAATCGAGTCCCCGGTCTGTAGACCTGATGGGGCTTTCATCCTGAGCATGTAAGTGTCTTTTAATGTCTCCAGAGCCCAAGGATTTTGACTTCTTTGCCATATTTTACCTCAAAGAGCAAATGTGTAACTGACTGAATCGAATTTCACCAGGTATCACATACATTTTTTTTTAAAAAGTTTAGCAAAGCACGCAGAGCTCGTTGCTCACACATCTGCTCCCTGCATGGCATCACATGACCTCAAAATGCATGGCTTTTTAACAGCTCTGTGTACAAATTTAAAGGCTGTTTATTGGATCAATACAGGTAAACTTCATATTATGCGACTACGCATTACTTTACGGAGAGCTTACGACCTACTAGTTAAGTCTTGCCTTAAGAACAGGTGGTTCAACCAAATTAAGCACCGACTTAGTTACAAACTAACTAGTAGTTACTAAGCCCTTAGTGTGAACCTTACGTCCCGACTTACGTAAGACTTTACGCACAGCTGGTGCAACCCTATCCTGGAGAACAACGCCAAGCCCCTAGTTTACTAGTCCCGGGCAGGACACTGTGCTGAGTCTGCATTAATGCAGCAGCACAACCAGGGCCCATCTCTTAACAGACATATTCTTCCTTAATCTCATCCATCCGCTCACCATCTTAAATCTTTTCCATTGGTTCCATGTGTGGAAGCAGATCCTGGAGCATGTCTTCCCCATGCATGTAGGGTGAAATTAAATGTGGTTGAAAGACACTTATCAAAACACACAGAAAAAGCATACTGATCTGGCCAACCACGCATTTTGATGTGCTTCCAAAAAAGAGGATCAGGTCAGAAAACAGGTCATATATTTATGAAGCATTTATAAAAATCCTGAAACTAGAAGTCAAAAGACAATTTTGATCGCCCTACTTCACATCATGCCCTCTTTCGTCTCAGTGTCCCTTGACAATGACCAAGCAGGTCTGTATTTGGGACACAGCATATGTGGCTATGTGAGAGAAAATTTCCTGGCCAAACAGATCGCCTACCTTTAACCATTACCAGCTTCTGAAGCACCACATCTCAAAGATAAAAACATCTATTAAAAAATCATAGTGAGGGACTTTGGTTTCATGTATTTAATTACTGGTACATCAAATGGAGGAGATTCCTTTATCAGCCATCGTGTTAAAGCTATGTATAAAGAATGTAAAATCTAGAAAATCTAATATCTAGAGAAAGATCAAAGGTCAGCTAGAGTCCACCATTCCTATTCATCCCTGTGCAGCTGTATCTGTGTTAAAGAACAAATTAAATCATTTGACAAACACAATTTTCATATAACATAAAACCAGTAGTTGGACCAATGGTAGGCAGTCAAATTTTTTGCTTATGTTTTTTTTTTTTTTTTCCATCTCTGAGCTACTGTCTGCTGACTGTTGTAGCATTAAATCAATGTCAGGTGATATTTTAATTGAGGTGAAGGGGACTTTCCTATTCTAGAGGGCATTTTTGTCATGGTCATGTCACTCTGTCAGTCTGGGTTTTTGTCTGACAGGGCCATGGCATTATTGTCTCATGTCTGTCTTGTGTTTTAGGTCGGTCTTGTTTCATGTCTGGAGCATGGTGTCTGGATCCTGACCCTTCTGTCTGGTTCGGTTTCGGTTTTGGTGTCGGGATCCGGGCACTTGTGTTCCATGTCTTGTCCTGTATTGGCGTGAGTGCATTGCGCTTGTCATCTTGGTGGCATGCACAATAATCTATGTCTGTCTCACGACCGCGAATATCCTGGGTCAATACAAGTCAAGCTCCATCAACAGTATTTGTGGCATAATGTAGATTACCACAAAAAATAATTGACTCGTCCGTCCTTTTCTTTAAAAAAAAAGCAAAAATTAAAGTTACTGTGACGCACTATGGAAATGAATGGGGCCAATTTTTGGAGGTTTTAAAAGGCAGAAATGTGAAGCTTATAATTTTATAAAAGCACTTACATGAATTTTTCTGTTAAACCTAAAGTATTATTTGAGCTGTAAAGTTGTTTAAATGGTCATTTTTACAGTCATTTTAGGGTTTTGGGGTTTGTTGACTACATCGTCATGGTAACAAAGTTGTAATATTTTATATAAATGTTACACAGAATAGGTTAGGGAGCGATTTTATCACAATCAAATCATGTTAACAAGTATATTGTTTACGTCTCGTGGCTATACCTTTGAAACTGAGTATTTTCACATTTACAGATTGGCCCCATTCACTTCCATTGTAAACGCCTCACTGTAACTGACATTTTTTCTTTTTTTTTTTAAAAGAAAAGGAGAGGCAAGTTAAAATGTATTTTGTGGTAATTAATATTATGCCACAAATGCGGTCAATTGAGCTTAACTTGTATTGAACCCGTAATATTTCTTTAAAAACAAACTCTGAAATGCATTAATATTACAATGAATGATGAGGGTAGTTTCACCCAACCTGTCCATGTTGGCATTTGCCTAATTTGGCTAGCTTCTACAAGTGACAGATGAATTTGCCATAGTGTTTAATTGGACGCACAACCTTTGATGTCAACATGTTTTTTTTAAAAGGGAAGCTTTTGCCCTGGCTTTTAAAAGTTGATAAACCTATTTATTTTGATATTCTAACTGTGCACAATTGTTTGCATAATTAATAAATTATTTAGCATCGTTTTTTCCATGACCCTATCAGAAAAGACCTGCACTGCACTTTTGGGTCACGATGACAGATATCCTCAAAGCTAACATACAGACTAAAAGCCACAAAACAATTTTGGTTGGGATCTTCATGCTTCAATGTAAAAGGAACTAAACGCATGCCATTTAAATACCTGCACTTATAGACAAACATGAGCAGGATTTTGTCACTTTAAATGTTCTTTCTATCCCCCACACTGCATTCCTTCCATAGCACTGGCAGGTAACCACCGACCACCTACTCAGTGCTTCAGTGCTCATGCTGTCTTTGAGCTAAACACATGGATTCACATCAGAAAAAAAAAAAAAGTCAAGAGCTGGCAGGATTTGTGATATTTGTGGCATCATGGAGAGATTGATGTCATTCTTTTCTCCTCCATCCTTAATGAACTTAAATTCACATTTCTGTTTCTGTGCTCTCTGAACTTGACTAGGTCATGGAGGACAAATGGTATGATTTGGCTGCATCCTACATTCCAAAACACGTAGCATCATCCAGTACAAATGCAGAAGTGTGATTTTAAAAAACAGGATTTGGACCCACTTTACTAGGTGGCCTTGACTACAATGTACTTAACAATTTGATACAATGTACTTATGTACACACATGTTGCATTGTAATTACATTTAAAGTACTTGCATTTAATTCCATTTGTAGTTACACTGTTAACTTTACCCTTAACCCAACCCTTGCACCAAAACCTAACTCTAACCCCTTATCCTAAACCTACCCGTACATCAACCTCAGTAGCAGCAAATGTTGATATTTTGCAGAACAACATGTAGTTACACAGTAAATACAGTACATAGTCTTGTATGCATTTAATAGTGCCTGACCGATATATTGTTTTTTTTTCCAGAACATATAATGCAGAAAACAATGCTACAGAATTTGTGTCATAGCGTAGTTTGTCCAGTAGAGCACGTTCCGACTCCATTGTTTACAGAGCTGACTCTGAGCTGATGGTGGCTCTGCAGACAGGGCTGAGTTCAGCGGTGTCATCACGGTAAGTTGTTAACTAGTTTGTGAAATACATACTGGAAACTTAAACAATGACCCCATAATTTTCCCTTTTCAATATTACTAATATAACGTTAACCCTGTCCCTGACAACCATGTCACTCATGTTTATCTTTGCTATTGTTTGCTATGTTAGCCAGCTATAGTTTGTCAGTGCAGTCAGTAATGTAGCAGATTGAAAAGTAAACATCAGAGCATCTTTTTTGCAGCTCAGCAGACAATGGTGCGGTGGTGGATTATGTCTGTGGAGTGTTGATTTCACACTATGTTATTACCTAGTTGGTGAGACACAATGCTGGAAATTAAAATAAACGACGTCCGTCTTTTACTTTCCGTGACAACGAGCTTATAGCTAACTAGCTTATCACGTAACTACTTTCATTGTTGTCAGCTGAGTGGAAGCTAATGTGTAAACATGTATTCACCAAACTGTTTTGTTCAGGATTCACAGTTTGGTACCCCCTTCAACCGAACAATTCCAGTCGTTGCATTTATAAGATATAATATTTAAAAGTCTGGTTTTCCACCGTTGAAAGTTTCCCCTGAACTTGTATAGCAGAATACGGTGTAACACCACTGCCGCTGTTTATCTTGACTCGGCAGTATTAATATAGTCAGCATTCGACTGATACTAAACAGTACTGTTGTTTATTTAGCTATTTATTTTATTTGTATTTATTCTTTATTTTAATGGTCAGCATTTGACTGATACTAAACAGTACTGTTGTTTATTTAGCTATTTATTGTATTTTTATTTATTCTTTATTTTCTCAGTGTTCATTTCTAGAATTCGTTGACAATTTATTATTATTATTATACAGTCAAATATTCTTTGATAAAAATATTTAAGAAAGCAGCCTTCTGAGTACATAGCCATATCGGTGCAAAATCGGTGAAAAGTCCACATAGAAAAGGTCAGTTTTCATTCCAGCTCAAAAATTACATATATATCGGCCACCATGTAAGTAATCGGTGAATTTTCCCTCTCTAAAATCGGTATCTGTCTCAAATCCCATATCGGTCGGGCTCTAGTATTTAATGTTAGTAAATAGTAGTTAAGGCCACCTAATATAAAGTGTGACCCAGGATTTTATTATTAACAAAACATGATGCTAGAGGAAACTGGAAGAATCAGAAGTGGTGGGAACAGCAGACCCATGTGAAAGCAGGGACAACTCACACTAATTACTTCACAAATGGCAAACATATGCTAAATACAACATGGAAACAGTAAATTCTCCTGTTCTCACCACAGACCAATCAAGCCTTTGTAGTGTCTAAAGATTAGCTCTGAAACCTTTACTTCAAGTTGATGAAGTCTTCATTTTGTATAGGATTAGTACAAATAATGATCTTTGGAGGACACTAGCACAAGCTGTTGTAGCAGTGGAAAATGTCTTGAGCAGAAAGTACCTTTCTCAAAAGAAGAATGGGTCTGTTATTGTCTAAGAGCATCACAAAGAGCCATGAATCACCATTTCTTAAGTTCTTAGATGTAGACAGGCTGACTGATACACTGCCAAACTCTCTTCACAGCAACAAATGGAGTATGCTGAAGAGCAGTAATGCTTTGGTAAGAAAGCATGGGCTAAGGACTTGAAGTAAATGTAAGACAAAGTCTCTTTATTCACAGCTGTCTCTAAAGGTCTGCCCTGTCCAGCTAACTAAAATCTCAGCTGACACTTCAGGGCTCAACATCAATAAAGATGTTTTTGTAGTCCCAATCAGGACAGTAGTTCAGATTTTTACTTACCCTGACAACATTTTCACTGACACCGCCATAAGTTATTTTTAGTATTTTTTGTCAGAAAAAAAAAAATCCTTATTTATGATTTTTATACAAATGTCCAGCATTATTTATTAGGTTTTTAATTTGAATAAATAGCAAAAAATTATAGAGCTGTAGCCATAGCCATGAATAGTCATGTCAAAAGTACCGGCACTTCGACACCAAGTCGATATTAATATTAAAAAGATGAAACGATACCAGTGTTTCTACAGTAATGGTAGTATCAAGCACTGACTCAATTCGGTCACCACGCTGTCTGACTGACAGACGGCTGCTTACAAATGCTCATTTGAGCATGTGTTCTGATACTCCTTTTACACAGAGAAGATCAATTAATCAAATTAAAATTGTGATATGTCCTAGTGTGATTATTAAACCACAAATGGATGATTTAATTAAATATATACACAAGGTTTGCATGTTCTGCGTGCCGCAAAGTGAATGTGTGAAGCTGCTCATATGCTGAAAACACAGACTGAATAAAACACCACAATTTATGAGCATTGCACGCGGTGCATGTTGTAGTTGTCATGATCCTGTCACTCGGTCAGTCTGGCTTTTTGTGTGACAGAGTCGTAACATCACTGTTCTGTTCTGTCTTGTGTTTTGTCTTCTGTCTTTGTGTGAGCGCACGGCTTCAGTTGCGGTTTCCCTGCAGTGCGCTCTTCGGTCAGTCTCGTGTCTCATGTTCGGAGGATGGTGTCTGGATCCTGACTTCCCTGTCTCGTTCGGTTTCCATTTTGGTATTGGGATCCAGACACTAATGTTCCATGTCTTGTCTTGTATTGGCGTGAGTGCATTGCGCTTATGTCACCTTGGTGGGATGCACTCACATCAGTAATCTGTGTCTGTCTCTGGCAACAGCGGGTGTGCGTTGCGCTCACTTTGTGCTGCGCGCCCGGGTTGCGAGCCGTCTTCACGTTGTGCTGAGGTTCAGTCTGAGGTGACGGGTTTGTGTGTGGCTGAACTCTCGTACAGGTGTCCGGTCTCATTTTGTCGCCTGTTGCTTGCATCACATGGTCTTTACATTGCGATGTACGCTCAGGTTTGGTCTAGGGTGAGAATGCATGGCATTGCTTTGTTTGCGTTGCCGTGCATTCTCTCGTCTTGTCTGTCGGTTGGCATGAGCGTATGTTACCTATTATGTTGGCGATATGCGCTCATGCCATTCGAGTGTCTGTGTTTATGTGAGAGCACGTGGCTTTGTATTGTTTCCGTTTTGCCTCATTGTTTCCGTGTTTCCTCTGTCTTGCGTCATACCCCGCCTCCTTGTTTGCTTATTATTAGTTCATTAGTCACACCTGCCCTGCTTGTTAACCTGTTTGATTTCTCTCCTATTTTAGTCTCCTTGTGTGTGCTGTCCAGGGCCAGTTCATTTTGTTTGTTGGTCTTGTTCCAGTACGTCCTGTTACCCATCCTGTGCGTTTTTCCCTTTTTCCTCCAGTCCATCCTTTACCTCGTTTTTTCCCCCCTTCGGGGTAGTTTGAGTTTTTGTCTTTGTTTATTTTTGGTACTAATTAAGCTTTTTGTTTTTTACTCTGCATTTGGTTCCTGCCTCTACCGATTCGTGAAATTACGAACTGGCCCAGATGGACCATGCAGAGAATTATTTATTTTGGTTCTCCTGCTCATCAATGTGCAGAGCACGTTAAGAGACTGCACAGGGTACAGCAGGAGGACAAGTCTGTGTGGGGGTATGCCCTAGAGTTTTTGTCATTGTCCTAGAGTCTGGGATATGATCAGACCTGCCTAATTGATCTCTTTTAGTCAGGTGTGAACGAGCCCTTTAAATCTTGTGTCCCAGATCAGAGTGAGAGTGGAGGTTGAGGCAGTCAGGCTTGCTATGAGATGGGAGGAGTTTATCTGTGCCTTGGAAAACTTCCAATCCTCATCCCAACCAGAGGACAAGGGCACCCCCCACACTGAAGTGGATGCCTCGGCCACTGTCTCTGCACCTCAAAAGAGGAAGCGGAGGAGGAGGAAGCCCAGCACATTGGCCGAACCCACTGCAGCTGACAGCATGGAGGTGTTGGTTCCCACTGCTGACCGCCAGGAGGTGGAGGAGCCCGCTGCTGACCGCCAGGAGGCGGTGGCCATTACTGCAGCAGTGCTTCTCACTGTCCAGAGGAGGAGGAGGAGGAGAAGGGAACCTACTCCTCTGCCGTTGCCAGCGCTCACGGCCATGGAGGCCAATTCCCTGCCACTGCCAGCACTCACGGAGGCCATTCCCCTGCTGCTGCCAGCATCCATGGCCATGGAAGCCGTTCCCCAGCTGCTGCTAGTGCTCACGGCCATGGAGGCCGTTCCCCAGTCTCTGCAAGTGCTCACAGCCATGGAGGCCGTTCCCCTGCCTGTCATTGCTCAAGGCCACGGAAGCTGTTCAGGTGCTGCCAGCAGTACTGACCACTGTAGCCGTTGACGAGCCTGTCCTGTTCCCTATAGTCATTGAGCCTGTCCAGGTCCCTGTGGCTGTCAACAAGCTTGCCCAGTTCCTACGGTCATCAAGTCAGTCCAGTCCTCTGACCCCTGTCCAGTGGCTGGACCCCGCTTCTGCCGAGGCCTCCTCCCAGGCCACCAGACCCCACCTCTTCCCAGAGGCCTCCTCCTGAGGCTGCCGGACCCCGCCCATTTCCTTAAACTCCCTCCTTGGTTTCCCTCCCTTCCCTCCCCTTCTTTTGTTCTTTCTGTTATGTGTTAGTTCCTCATTCTGTCTGTCTTGTCTATTGTTTGATGTTCCCCTTTTTGGGATGCCAGGAGGCACCCCTTTGAGGGGGGATAATGTCACGATCCTGTCACTCGGTCAGTCTGGCTTTTTGTGTGACAGTGTCGTGATGTCATTGTTCTGTTCTGTCTTGTGTTTTGTCTTCCGTCATTGTGCGAGCGCGTGGCTCCAGTTGTGGTTTCCCTGCCGTGCGCTCTTCTCATGTCTCATGTCCGGAGCATGGTGTCTGGATCCTGACTTCCCTGTCTGGTTCGGTTTCCGTTTTGGTGTCGGGACCTGGACATTCATGTTCCAGGTCTTGTCTTGGTGTGAGTGCATTGCGCTTATGTCACCTTGGCGGGGTGTACTCGCATCAATAATCTGTGTCTGTCTCCCGTGACCGCGGGCGCGCGTTGCACTTGATTTGCACTGCGCGTATGGGTCGCGAGCCGTCTTCACATTGTGCTGAGGTTCGGTCACTTCGTTCTGAGGTGTCAGGTTTGTGTGTGGCTGAACTCTCGCACAGGTGTCCTATCGTGGTTTTTTTTCCCCAATTTGGAATGCCCAATTCCCAATGCGCTCTAAGTCCTCATGGTGGCATAGTGACTCGCCTCAATCCAGGTGGCGGAGGACGAATCTCAGTTGCCTCCGCGTCCGAGATGTCAATCCGTGCATCTTATCACGTGGCTTGTTGAGCGCTTTACCAGAGACATAGAGCGTGTGGAGACTTCACGCTATTCTCCGCGGCATCCACGCACAACTCACCAGGTGCCCCAACGAGAGTGAGAACCACATTATAGTGACCACGAGGAGGTTACCCCATGTGACTCTACCCTCCCTTGCAACTGGGCCAATTTGGTTGCTTAGGAGACCTGGCTGGAGTAACTCAGCATGCCCTGGATTTGAACTCGTGACTCCAGGGGTGGTAGTCAGCGGCAATACTCGCTGAGCTACCCAGGCCCCCCGTCCTGTCTCGTTTTGTTGCCCGATGCGTGCATCATGTGGTGTTTGCCTCGAGATGTACTCTCAGGCTTTGTCTAGTGTGAGAATGCATGGCATTGCTTTGTTAGCATTGATGTGCATTCTCTCATCTTATCTGTTGGATGGCATGAGTGCATGTTGCTTATTGTCTTGGCGATATGCGCTTGTGCCATTCGAGTGTCTGCGTTTTTGTGAGAGCACGTGGCTCTGTTTTGTTTCTGTTTTGCCTTGTGTCTCTCTGTCTTGCGTCATACCCTGCATGCTTGTTTGCTTATTATTAGTTCATTAGTCACACCTGCCCTGCTTGTTAACCTGTTTGATTTCTCTCCCTATTTTAGGATCCTGCCTCTGATTCGTAACAGTAGTAGATTACAGAAGAGAGTGTTCATTCACTGTGACATGCGGAGTGCCTGCAGACTATATATTTATACAATTACATCACAGCATTTTGCATGTGAATAATCGCATTAGGTCATATAACCAGCATCTTATCCAGAAGTGTGAAACTACCGACTTCATGTGAAAATAAAAGTCAGATTTAAAATAAGTTTAATGTGCGAAATTTAAGAAATTGGGACAGAAATATATTACTAGTGTTTAGTAAACTTTCTTTTATTATTATTATTATTATTATTATTATAGCAAGAGTGATGTTACAATGAATAGAAGTTTTCAATGTTTTCATTTATAATGTGATGCTCTGTTATGCAGCACTTTATTTTACATAAACAAGACCAATGTTGTGTTTTATATTATCTTTACTACTACACTTCATTAAAAAAAAATTTTGTTCAAAAGCAACTGTTCTATTTATATTTGTATGAAGTTTGGATTAATTTAAGACACATTTTGATTATGCAATTGAATTTAACTTTAAAACATGGAATTCAGAAAAAAGGAAAATGTGGAATTTGGGAAAATTTAATATAATTTAGAAAAATTAAATTAAACTGATATCATAGAGCTCTTAAAAAACTAGAAGCAATGTTTACTTAATTGAGAAACACTTGAAGGAAGCATGCAGTTCTTTTCAATTATTATTTACATTGAAATTTAAGGCTAAAGGAATGCGTTCAATAGCATATTACCTATTTTTTCTGTGGTATTGAAAATAGTGAAATTTTAATTGTATCGGTACCGGCTACTGAAATGTTTGTACTGAAACACTATCCATGACAGCTATAAATTCATAAACACTTTTGCTGGAAAACAATGGCATACGGTGCTAAACATTACAGATTTTTCATCATTTTTAACCCAATTTAATTGATGCTTCATAACCATGATAAATAATTCTTGAAATTTTAAACATGATCTCATGTACGCCGAGGACCTAATAATATCATCTACCCAGCTAGATAACATTTACCTGGTCACATATGTAAATAATAAGAATTCACAACAGCAATGTTCAGTACATTACAAATGTTTAAGTTTTCAGTGGATAACAACACTGACCCTGGGCCATCAGGCAGTCCGTATTACTTAGCCCTGAGTCATAAATGACAATGGACAGATGAATGGGAACGTTTAATAGATTAGTAGTTTTTGGAGTGAATATCAGGGGCTTTATTACAGAATCCTGATTCTTTAAGATGGATAAGTGATTAAATTAAGCACTTTGATATATGTGATGTTGGAGAGTTCTAACCTTCTTCTTACTGCAGTATATCTGCCATTTCTTTTCTGCTGGTAAGGCAAACATGGCCTCTCTGTGTTTCTCTGTGAGGTCCAGCTCATCCTGAAAGGAGAGAGAAACAGAAAGACAAAGAAAGGTTAGATATTTTTAAGAGACTGGCATACAGCATAAAAACTGTAAATCTCTCGAGACAGGGTCAATATCCACCCATAAACCAATGATAACATGTGGAAACCACTTTACCCACAAATATTTCCTCCCATCCTCTAGCAGTGAGGACATAAAGGAAATCCAGAAAGAAAATTGGCAGAGAGAGCACAAGCATTCTGTGATAGAACACAGAGGTGTGATTTAACTAAACATTTGTGCCACTTTTGCACGCGGTTGCAGCACAAAACCTGTCCATCTCACTTACCACTTGCTATCCAGCTTAACCAAGTGCTAAAATAGCCTGAGGTAGCTCTTTGCCATGAGTATTTGAATTAACTCATTGTCATAGTTTTCAGTGCAAACTCCTTTCTGTGTAAATTAGTCTTATAGATTGCACCTTATTCACAACATTCAGCACTATTTGTCTGTCACAGTTAATGCTAATTGCGCTATTACCGCCCATGGAAAGCAGCGGTGAACTAAAATGTATTTATTTTTTAAAAGAGATGTTTGTGTACATTTTCTATTGACTATGGCAGCAGAATTAATCAAATTATGATCAAATGATAGAAAAGGGCAAGATTGGAAACTGTGCCCCGCAAATTACATTTTGCATTTTATGGCATGTTTGTGCCATTACCTGAATTGCATAAATCCTTTAGCGAATTGGGTGCTAAAATGACACAGACAGTGCATGCAAATAAATGACACAATCAACTGAAATGTTAATTGCTGGTTTTATAAACAATATAAATATATGTGCGCATGTGTTTGCAAGCACACAAAAACTGACACCCAGCATTGGCTATGACAATTAAAGTCCTACAAATAAATCACTTGTAATTTCCTTTTGTGATGTACTGGAAATAGCACCAAACCACAACAATCACTGTGTTGTGGTTGGCCCTCAACAGCGGGTGTAAGTATCCACCAAAACAGCCCTGTTGCTTTTGTTTACTTGCTTTCGACTTGGGAGTCCCATGTGAACCAACGTTTCCACTCCACACACACACACACACACACACACACACACACACACACACACTTGGTGAAGAGAAATCTATTCATTAAAATGTGCAACCAAAAACATTCTTTAACAATCTTTTGTGACATAAGGGTGTTGTCACACTAATTGTCCCATCACAAAGCAGTACTATATGCTATCTCAAGGGACAGAACACAGCAAGATTTTCCCATAGCTTCCCAAAAGGATCAAGACAACACATTGTTGATGTGTACAGAAAGCCAACACTGTTGATTTGTACAGAAGTCCAGAGGCTTTAGCCAAATAGCTCTAAACACTGCTTCAAGTGTATAATTCTGAAATTATGTAAATGTAAATTAAGAATTTAGTACCTACACTGTTCAATTAAGCCAACAGCCCACTTACCTCTTGCTCCACAGAATTTTAGCCACAATGTGTCCTCACTAGGCATGACATGACAAGTTTTGGACCCACTTTATATGAGGTGTCTTTGATTACTATGTACTTAAGCATTTGATACAATGTATTTATTATGTACAAACAGTGGCAAGAAAAAGTATGTGAACCCTTTGGAATTACCTGCTTTTATGTATAAATTTGTATTCAAATCTGGTTTGATCGAAGTTACAATACTGAAGAAACACAATCTATTTTAACTAATAACACACAAATCACTGCATTGTACTTGTACATACTGAATTAATCATTCAAACATTCACAGTGTAGGTTGGAAAAGTATGTGAACCCCTAGGCTAATTACGTCAACAAAAGCTAATTAGAGTCAGGAGTTGGCAAACCTGTCATCCAATTAATGAAACGAGATTGGAGGAGTAGGTCACAGCTCCTTTAATAAAAAGCACTCAAAAATTTTGAGTTTGTTATTTACAAGAAGCATCTGCTTACGTGGACCATGCCTCGCTAAAAAGAAATCTCAGAAGACCTATGATCAAGAATTGTTGCTTTGCATAAATCTGAAAATGGTTACAAAGTTATCTTGAAGAGCTTAGATATGTCCACAGTTAGACAAACTACGCATAAATGGAGAAGATATAGAACTGTAGCTTCTCTCCCTAGAAGTGGCCGTCCAGCCAAGATGACTAAAAGGCACACCACAGAATGCCCAATGAGGTCAAAAAGAACCCTAGAGTGACAGCTCAAGACTTGAAGAAATCATTGGAACTGGTTAACATCTCTGTTCATGAGTCTACTAAGTGCAAAACATTAAACAGGCATGATGTCCATGGCAGGACACCACGACGCTGCTTTCCAACTAAAATATTGCTGCATGCCTGAATTTTGCTAAAAACCACCTTGACTCTCCACAATGCTACTGGGAAAATGTTTTATGGACTGATGAAATAAAGATCATTGAATTGTTTGGGAAGAACATGCAGCACTATGTATGGCATAAAAAAGGGCACAGCATACCAACATGAAAATATCATCCCATCGGTAAAGTACAGTGGAGACAGCTTCGTGATTTGAGACTGCTTTGCTGCTTCAGGGCCTGGACCGCTTGCCATCATTGAGGGAAAAAGGAATTCTAAGTTTATCAAGATATCGAGGTGGCTGTGCATCAGCTGAACCTCAGTAGAAGTTGGGTGATGCAGCAGGACAATGACCCTAAACATTGAAGTAATCCACTACAGAATAGCTTAAAAAAAAGAAAATCCATCTTTTGGAGTGGCCTAGTCAGAGCCCAGATATTAACCCAATAGAGATGCTGTGGAATGACCTCAAGAGACCCGTAACACCAGACATCATAAGAATATGGCTGAGTTGAAGCAGTTCTGCAAGAAAGAATAATCCAAAATTCCTTGTGAACATTATGCAGGTCTAATCTGCAGCTCCCGGAAATGCTTGGTTGGAGTTACTGATTGGTTATTAACTTAAGCACATTGTGTTTGTCTATACTTGTGACTTTGATGAAGATGAGATCGCATTTTATGACCAATTAAATGCCAAAAAAAACCAAAAACAAAAACAGCTAATTCCAAAGTGTTCACTATAATTTTTCTTGCCACTGTATGTGTTGTTGCATTATACTTACATTTAAAGTACCTGTATTTAATTACATTTGTAGTTACACAGTTAACTTACCCCTAACCCTAAACATAACCCTAACCCAATCTTTACCCTAAACCCTACTCCTTAACATACCCATACCTCAACCTTAGTTGTGAATGTGAATCTTCTGAAAATTTTGTTAATAAGTACATTGTATTGATTTGTATGTATTTTAAGGTTAGTGCATACTAGTTACAGACACCTAATATAAAGTGGGACCCAAGAAGTGACAAGTAATTTGTCTGTCCACACTTAAAGTAAAAATGCTGCATGACACGACACAATAACAGCCAATCAGAACATATTTGATATTTAATGTAAAGTTAATGTATGTGGAGCAGAACTTTTGAAGCAATGAGATTTCACAGTGGGCATGGCTACCCAGCACAACAGCGAATGCCTTGTTGTGGCTAGTTCTGACAAATACTCAGATTTTCATGGAAGAAATAGCTTTCATCATTGCACACTTTGTCATACCACGTCTGGTTAGGAAAAATTAAGGGATTTCATTTATTTTTTTACCAACAGAACTGTACTAGCTAAATGCAGGATGGATGTTTTGAGTTTGACCTCCATGCACAGATTATAAAAGGCACAAAATTGACCTTCTCACCAGAACAAAAAACACTCTTTATTATACCGCTTCTTTAAAACACCTGCAAAACATGATGTTGGAAAAGGAAACTGACTCAACACTCAAAGCAGTCTGAATCTGAGACCTACATCTGAACTGGACCATGTTCAAGGAAAGAATCCAACATCATCCTGTTCATTTCACCAGCAGTACCAAATAAAGTGGCCTGTCAGCGCACATCTCTCGATGTAAATCCTGTATCTACCTAATGCTACAGACAGATCTGCCTGCCAAAACTGGTAATGTCTTCCTGTCTGGCAGCTCTTGGTGACAGTGATGTTCCTGGTGCTCCACAGGGATGTAGGAGAGGAAGAGCTGCTGTTCCTCTCATCCGGCCTGGTGTCTCTTCCATCTCTCCTCTTCCTGTGAATCCCCCAGTCTTTTGCGGAAATGAGCTGCACAGTCAGCAGAGGTCTAGACATCCCCAATACACATATGCATATAGTCTCTTATTACAGTAAAGGGCAGCCAGACTACAACCAGGATGTTCCATTCATGCAGAAACCACACCTTGCCTTATCTGAAGCCAACATGCCACATCAAGCCCCAGTCATCCATCTGAGAACAAACATTAAAGCCTGGGCACTGCACATCAATCTATCAATGCTCTCTCATGTTCTCATAATACCACACAAATCCTTTCGTCACTCATAATGAGGTAAATCTCCATTGTAGAAACTTTCAAATAAAGATAATTTTGAGAGGGTAAAGGATGACCCAAAGAAGGTGACATGCAAACTGACCTCAAACATGGCTTATTATTTGAAACATAAGTAGCCTAACATTAGCCACTTAGCATGGCCGCTCGCTCTAATGTTAAATAACCTTGATAAATATGCGCTATTAGGCTTATGCAATTGTTCATGGGGAGTGGGGAAGCTAAATTAGCACCTCACGCACGTTTAACTTAATGTGCACTTCTCTCTATAAATTAACAAAATATTCAGACAGTCTCCTTGCTGGTTTTCCGACACATTCAGAATCATTACCGCTTTTGCCGGTGTCGCTGCGGCTCACTTTGTGCGTGCGCTTGTAAAATGTATATTTTAAAAGGCTCATTATTACGGTTTAGTATTTCTCTGTAATGTAGAACAGTGTTAGCAATGTTACATATAACATTCTTTCTCAGCACTGGAACTCAAACCATTTTCTGATGCCCCCCAAAAAATATATATTTAAGTAATTCAATTAATATCATAAACATCCGACAACAAGTTGGCTAATGGCTTAAACTAATGACTACTAGTCGACTAGGAAAATCTTTGGTCGGGGGCAGCCCTATTGAAAAGAGTTAACATGTTCATTAAAATAGGTAATTTATTGTGACTGAATACCAGTCTGGAACTGTAAACTATAATAGTTTATTGAATCCATATACACAGTACAGTGGGGTTCAAACGTATGTGACCACACTGAACATCTGGGATTCAAAATCCAATTTAAACCTGGAAATAAACAATGTTTTAGGATTTTGGAAAATGTAAAAAAAAAAGGAACCTTATGACATAAAATGAATAAATAATACTCAAGATGCTGCACTATTTCTCAGTAACTTATGAAATAAGCATATCAGTGACACTGACCATGTCAACTCCTTTGTACAAAAGAGTAGATTTCCTTGCTTCCATTGAAGCACACAAGATGCAGTTTGGAACATTCTCAAATCATGTTGGGATAAAACTGATCATCAGGTTTTGTAAAAACTTGGGAGTCCATTCCAGGTCAAATTTAAAATAAAGTAATTTTTTTTTAATTCAACATCTTGCTCAAAATATTATGCTGATAATATAATTTGTAACAAAAGTGTTGTATTGAATTAGAAAAATGCTAAATACTGTAGACTAGTTTTTACTAGTGGTCTCAAACCACTGGACCTCACTGTATAGCATTATCTTTGTGTTCATGGCTTATACAGAAGCTAATTTTTCTGCCATAAGGGATTTTAATGCAATATGTTCGGATCAGACTCTAGCAATGTTTAAATGTCATTACTGGTGGAAATCCTAATACAAAAGATCTAATCTAATGCCATGAAAAAAAAATATGCCATGGCTAAAATCACATGAAAACTCCCCTTGTAACAACCACCAACTCGGAAGCTGTTATGAACCCAGATGCGGGGAGTTTATTTCACTAAACACAGGAGAAACAGGTAAGTAGTGAGAGCAGGGTATTCAGGTAAGGTATAAAGTCTTAGATCACATTCGTCGGTTAAACATAGAACAATGGCAGTGGGCACAGATCCATAAATCGTTAATTCCAACGAGGCACTTGCCAAAAACTTAAGGCGAGTTCCTTCCATAAACTGGGGAGCAGGTCTGTGTATCAAGACATGAAGTGCATACAGTGTTCTCAAAGACACGTTTCCAGCACATACAGAGCGGGGTGATAGATAACAGGTATGTTTCACTCAGGTAAGGGTAACTCAGGTTTCACATTGATCACTAATCTTGCACATCCAGAGCAGTTCATCAATAAACAGGTGGGGTTAATACAGGTGAGTCGGTATGCCATACACTTGGAATATTCAAAGTCACTTATCTTGCAAATCCTGAACAGGTCATTGATAAACAGGTTGGTGATACACAGAGAAGCAGTTTGCCACTGTGTCAGAGCAAAAGGTGAGTCCAAGGTACCTACAACAAGGCTAGACGCTGACTGAGAGTGATGTTTAAGTGCATGTCCAAACAAGGTGATGATCAGCTGCAGGTGTGCATGATTCAAACTCAGGCGAGTGAGAACGGGTGACAGATGGTGAGGGAGAGGGAGTCTGGTGGATACGTGACACCCCTCATGTACTGTATCTCATTATTTTCATCTAAGGTTGAACAGACTTTTTGTTCAGAGTGTATTTTTATTATTCTAATGCCCTCAATGAACTGAATATGATAAATTCATTACAGGACTATGCCAAGCTCAGGGATGGAGCTACATTTGCATGATAAACAAATGACAAATAAATATTTTGTATGTTGGCTACAGTATTTCAAGTAGTTAGCTAGGCATCCTTAACTAAAATCTAATGTTACTTCTTGCGTACAAGTGTGTAGCTGTGAATAAGCAGGCAGGTTGCCAGTTACGCATCACTGTCTTACAAATTTGCAGATAACTTGCCAGAACGGCACACGCTGAGAGCATGAAATCTTTTTGTAAGGGTTGTGAAAAGAGAGAGGCTGATCTTACTTTGTGTTGTTCGTCAATTCAAGCCCAAGTACAGGGAAAGAGAGGTTAAGAGAGGGTCACACCAAAAACAAGCAATTAGCCTGCAGAGCAGTCCAAGACATAAGGCCACTCAAAGGAACCCATTGATGTGCAAAGTGGAAGCTGGCAGAGATGGAGATGGAGACAGACATAGAGAGAGAGTCCTATTCAAGCTAGGATTAAAGACGGCATCTTTTGATATGTCAACTACTGTTATTTAATTACACTAAATTAGTGTGCCAAGAAGGAGGGGCTGAGTATGTGGATAAATTATAATCCACATTCAGTACATAATGCTTAATTTCTTCATTAATTAGCTAGTCTGAACATAACATGTAAAATATCACTGTCTATTCATACCAGGTTTAAAACACAGAAATGCTTCACTTAGTCGTGACTGCAAAAATACCAACAAATTGTCAAATGTAGATTTCATTGGTTGTTTCCTTAGTTGAAACTGAAATCTGGTATTAACCCTCAGGGGTCGACGGATGCGCCGGCGCGTCCTGCTAGATTTTTTCCTCATAACAGCGAAAACAACTTAAAATACTCAATTTCTGGGCATACAGATAAGTGTAAGACAACATTTGAGACTATAAGGGGTCTACTTTTATTTGTGTACACTCACAATAACAACTAAACCTTGTGTTTTTGTAAAATAAAGAAAATAAACAGGGCGCGCTTTCAGCCGTCTCTGTCTCTGCGAGCATCTTTCTGAAACACGTCACAAAAATGAACTGAAACTCAGCAAATACTTATCAGACAAACATGAAACATATGTCTAAAGAAAGCTTAAAATGTCTACTTTTAAATAAAACAATTCAAATTTAAAACAAATATTCTTCTGCAATGTGATCTGTATGAAACTAAAGAGATGTACAGTTTCTCCTGGCTCAGCTAATTATCGCTAATGTGATTCCACCCACACGCAGAGAGCACTATTCATACGGTAATGTGCTGAGACGATCTATGCAAATGGTAAACGCCCCCAACAATGCCTTAAAAAGCATCAAGTTAATTCACTTTCCTGCGCGTTTGGAAGATGGCACGCTACACAGGTGATAAAGAGTTCACATTTTCCTCAGAAGAAGAGCGGGACTCCGACGATGAGCGTTCGCATTTTGAAGAGCGACTTGATCCAGCCGAGGATACAATTTCGGATGAGTAAGTCATTTAGTTTAACTTACATATTAGTTGACATGCTATTTTATATAAACATGTACATATTTTACTAGTTGGACTATTTCCAGATTTGCCAGCTAGGATTCAGAGTATTGAAATTTGAAATATGTCCTAATAGGCAAGTTTTAGTTACATTTAAATGTTGTTTCGGCTAAAGCAGGTATTTAAATTGTATGCTGTATGATATAAATATGATATGTAATATGATATAAAAATAATATGAATGTTTAGATTATATTTTAACTAGTGTTTTTGCTGCCCCACTTTCATCAACGAAGCTTGTGCTTGCAAATATCTGTTCGGGTGTAAATGTGTAAAATGTGCTGTAAATATGCCCATATTAGAAAATCAGCATATTAGAATGATTTCTGAAGGATCATGTGACACTGAAGACTGCAGTAATGATGCTGAAAATTCAGCTTTGATCACAGGAATAAATTGCATTTTCTAATATATTCAAATAGAAAACAGTTATTTAAAATTATAAAAATATTCACAATATCACTTTTTGCTGTATTTTGGATCAAATAAATGCAGCCTTGGTGAGCAGAAGAGACTTCTTTTAAAAACATTTAAAAATCTTACAGATCTAAAAACTTTTAAACGGTAGTGTAGGTCTGAAGTTTTTAAGTCTTTATGTAAAGAAAATGTATAGTCAGATTACTTCTTTTAACTTAAACTTGATTTTGTGAATAAGCTACAAACAATACATTCAATTATTAA
Organism: Myxocyprinus asiaticus; assembly: GCF_019703515.2. Classification (NCBI taxonomy): domain Eukaryota; kingdom Metazoa; phylum Chordata; class Actinopteri; order Cypriniformes; family Catostomidae; genus Myxocyprinus; species Myxocyprinus asiaticus. Next base: position 22,004,480 of record NC_059362.1, read on the forward strand.
GTCTCCTCACATTCATTCTCTCTCAGGGGAGGGGTCTTTGTCTCCTCAGGTGTGAATCACATCAATATTCATGATCATCCATTCACATAAACACAGCAGTGATTCAGTGTCAGTGATAAAATTATTTTTCTGCCTAAGTAAAGAGCATTTTAATTACCACAGAACCACAGCAAGTCTTAACTATCACCAAAAAGCAGAATGAGACATTTTTGTCTGCAAGCTCTTTTCATGTGGAGTTCCAAGTGGCGCTTGACGCTGGCGCTGACACTGATGCCCTGACGTGAATCATGAACGCGTCTTTACGATTGCTGTAACAAAGTGGATAGCCACAGTCTGCCGGCTAATTAATATTGTGGCGGATGAGAGTTTAAGAGATTTAATTATCATTGCAATGAACATGCAACCTATGTGGGGACTAGACTTCGGAAAATGTTTAATGTTACTTGAACTGGTGCTATTTTAGTGCATTTCTATCTTTATACTGTGGAAGGCTTTATTTGGAAAATGTAAATAAAGCATTATATTGTTACATATTGTTTTGTTTTCTTTCCTAAGAAGGTAATAAATATATTTTGACAGGAAAATAATTTTATTTAGAGTCAAATTTCAGCACTTTCAAAATCTGTGATTAATCGCGATTAACTACGAACAATTATGCGATTAATAGCTATTACAAATTTTAATCGACTGAGAGCACTAATTATATTATATTATATTATATTATATTATATTATATTATATATACACACACACAGTCAATGGACATAAAAGTGGACTTAGATGTCTTGTTGGTCCACTTAAATTAGGGTGTTCTGGGAAGCGCATGAGCAGAAGAGTGCCACTGAACAACCCAACAAATAACTGCAAATCAGCCACACAGATCAGAGATTTTTAAAGTCTGCAGTATGATACACACCACCAGCTCTGAGAACATGGCATCCAGCTCGTCATAGCTGGGGATGGGCAGTGTGGGCTCCATGGTCTGCAGGGCGAAGTCTTCTCGAAGACGGTATGTGATCTCTGGATGGTCACTGCTCTGGAAGCAGCAGAAGAAGAAGGATGTGCCACTCCCTCCACCCCCGCGTTTCCGTGGTGCCATGGCTGCTTCGGACTGGGGGCTCAAGGGTGAGGGTTGATGGGAATGAGGGAGTGGTGGTCCTCCCCCAGATGAGAGCTACAGTTGGGTCACAGCCCTGAGAGAAGACAGAAAGAGAAATTTTTAGTCAGTTTGTGTGACAAAGACTTTCACCCTTAAGAACAGTACAGGAAAGACACAGCAAAAATAATTTTCTTAATCCGTCTTTTTGTACTGTTCCAGTAAAAATATCTAAACATCATTAAAATGAGATATTTGTGAAGCTAAATTTCATAAGATATTAACACTTTTTTCAGAGAATATTTCTTGAATTAAGTTTATTTTTCTTAATACCCCATTGGCAATTAGTTTTTGCCCCCCTTTTAAAGCATTAACCTCACAAAAATTTGTTAGAATTGTACTTAAAACCCGATAAAATTAATTAGCCAAAACACATTTTTTCTTCTCAAGCAAATGTATCTTTTTTAAGGACGTTTAGATATTTTTAACAGAAAACAAGACAAAAATACCAATAAAGAAAGGATTTTTAGCAGTGCATCCCAAGTTGTTCTTCTCTCTTTTCTACACATGATCTAAAAGTTTAGTCTATAAACTAAGAATCAAGATGTTAACCCAAAAAGCTTAGTCAGCACCACAAGCAGTGACGTTAAGTGCATGTACTCATCAGATCAGCTCATTCCATCAAACCACATCACAGGAGTGACTATACACCACAATGCATCACTCCCCACACAGTATTACAGAGCCTACACAAATTAACGCAGCTTGCATCAATGTGTGCAGGGCCACGTCTATATTTAGGAAAACAGAAAGCAATACTGGGTTCCACTGACCACAAACAAAAATAAAAACCTCTTCGTAAGACCCAAACTTGCCAAATAAGATGATCAGAACGTTTAACTGGCAGGCTAAATTACTAATGCCATTCATTAATAAACACAATAATCCAAGGCCAAACCCTCATGTTTGACATGCTTTCTAAGTTCAATATGAACAGTTGCTGTAAGATCATTATGTGCATTATTGGATACACTATGTAGTAACATCTACCACTCAAGCCCAACAGCAGAAGGTGCATCAGCTGTCTTTATGGCTTTGCATTTGGGTGTGGAGCCACAAACACATGGTTTAATGAATACTGTATCATTGTCATGACTTTGAATCGGTGAAAGCAGCACAATTTTTCACAGGGGACTGCTTTAACAAGAGATTTATACAAGCGTGCAGGTGTATGCACACACCTGTGAGGCATTTCAGGGACAAAGTGAGGAACCGTTTGCCCTTTGGGTTAAGGACGATGATTGTAATCACAAATGGCTGCCCTGGAGTCACTGACAAACATACAGTGGGAAAACGTCGACAGAGTACTTCCAGATAGGAATCTGACAGAAGGAGATTAAGGATCATTCTAGGAAAGAGTAAGGAATTAGGAACATTGAGGAAAAAATAAAGATAATGGAGTATAATAAGAGAAACGGTTTTCAAAACCACATATAGTGGCCCAAAAAATATTTGGACACTTAAACCACAGTGAAAAATGTGTGAATATCTTTTCATTATGTAACGAAATATCAAAACAAATGGCTTTTTATTTTTTTTTATTTTTATGAAATATAACGCAAACACACTTTTGGGCAAAACATAAAAAAAAGAAAAAAAAATGTAGGTTTCAAATACAATATATAAATTATTTTCTTCAAAATTAAAGGAATGTTCTATGTTCAATATAAGTTAATCAAAAACTTTTGTGACATAATATTAGGGGTGGGTAAAAATATAGATTTTCAGATCACAATCTATATTTGAACATTCTCGATATCAATTCTCAAATCCCAAGATCGATCTTTTACTCTATGCGCAACACTCTGCTACAATGAGAGGAAATCACTCGCATTTGCAACCAAATTTTGTGCTATGCGACTAAAATGTATATTGGCAACTCGCAGGAAAATTTTTAGATTTCACTTACCAGTGATTGTGTAGCATAGTGGTGTAGTATTCAGCAGCAAGAACCTTTCACTGCATTTTGAGAGTAAAAGTTGTTACATATAATGTGTGTCCAAAGACGAGATCCACGTAACCCATCTGTCTTTTAATACCCTTTCTGTTCTTTACAGACAGTAGTTGATTAAAAACAACAAAAAAGAAACATTTAATTCTAATAACATGTGGGACAGATGAGATGTTTGAGTCTCTCTCGTTAACATGCACTCATTTACAGATGCTCTTTACAGAAATGTGGGCTTTCTGAAAGAGACAGTACCGTTTTTTCTATAAATCAAATCAATCAATACAAATACCTGTAAATTGTACAAATCATATTAACTGACTGAATACATGGATTTGTTAATTTTAAAAAAAGCTCAAATGTGACCAAAATTATGAAAAACTAATAAAATATAATTAGTAAAATGTATATATTTTCGTAATGTACCTAGTTAGAAGGTCCCCTGTATAATTCACAGAATTAGCTGGGAGAGAATATACAGGTGCATCTCAATAAATTAGAATGTCGTGGAAAAGTTCATTTATTTCAGTAATTCAGCTCAAATTGTGAAACTCGTGTATTAAATAAATTCAATGCACACAGACTGAAGTAGTTTAAGTCTTTGGTTCTTTTAATTGTGATGATTTTGGCTCACATTTAACAAAAACCCACCAATTCACTATCTCAAAAAATTAGAATACATCATAAGACCAATAAAAAAAAACATTTTTGTGAATTGTTGGCCTTCTGGAAAGTATGTTCATTTACTGTATATGTACTCAATACTTGGTAGGGGCTCCTTTTGCTTTAATTACTGCCTCAATTCGGCGTGGCATGGAGGTGATCAGTTTGTGGCACTGCTGAGGTGGTATGGAAGCCCAGGTTTCTTTGACAGTGGCCTTCAGCTCATCTGCATTTTTTGGTCTCTTGTTTCTCATTTTCCTCTTGACAATACCCCATAGATTCTCTATGGGGTTCAGGTCTGGTGAGTTTGCTGGCCAGTCAAGCACACCAACACCATGGTCATTTAACCAACTTTTGGTGCTTTTGGCAGTGTGGGCAGGTGCCAAATCCTGCTGGAAAATGAAATCAGCATCTTTAAAAAGCTGGTCAGCAGAAGGAAGCATGAAGTGCTCCAAAATTTCTTGGTAAACGGGTGCAGTGACTTTGGTTTTCAAAAAACACAATGGACCAACACCAGCAGATCTTCAAGCAACTTGGGCTATGAGCTTCTCCACCCTTCCTCCAGACTCTAGGACCTTGGTTTCCAAATGAAATACAAAACTTACTCTCATCTGAAAAGAGGACTTTGGAACACTTGGCAACAGTCTAGTTCTTCTTCTCCTTAGCCCAGGTAAGACGCCTCTGACGTTGTCTGTGGTTCAGGAGTGGCTTAACAAGAGGAATACGACAACTGTAGCCAAATTCCTTGACATGTCTGTGTGTGGTGGCTCTTGATGCCTTGACCCCAGCCTCAGTCCATTCCTTGTGGAGTTCACCCAAATTCTTGAATCGATTTTGCTTGACAATCATAAGGCTCCGGTTCTCTTGGTTGGTTGTGCATCTTTGTCTTCCACACTTTTTCCTTCCATTCAACTTTCTGTTAACATGCTTGGATACAGCACTCTGTGAACAGCCAGCTTCTTTGGCAATGAATGTTTGTGGCTTACCCTCCTTGTGAAGGGTGTCAATGATTGTCTTCTGGACAACTGTCAGATCAGCAGTCTTCCCCATGATTGTGTAGCCTAGTGAACCAAACTGAGAGACCATTTTGAAGGCTCAGGAAACCTTTGCAAGTGTTTTGAGTTGATTAGCTGATTGGCATGTCACCATATTCTAATTTTTTGAGATAGTGAATTGGTGGGTTTTTGTTAAATGTGAGCCAAAATCATCACAATTAAAAGAACCAAAGACTTAAACTACTTCAGTCTCTGTGCATTGAATTTATTTAATACACGAGTTTCACAATTTGAGTTGAATTACTGAAATAAATGAACTTTTCCACGACATTCTAATTTATTGAGATGCACCTGTATTTTATATGTAAGCAAAATATATAAGACATTATAATTGAAATATACCCATATGAATCAATATCGAATCATGTTGAATTGCAATCAGAATCAAATCGAGAGCTTGTGAATAGGAATTTAATCAAATTGGAAAGTCTCTAACAATACCCAGACCTATTAGTTACCACAGAAAATAAATTTGACTAATAAAAAAAAATCGTGGTTACAGCAAGGCACTTACAATGGAAGTGAATGGGGCAAGTCCATAAATGTTAAAATACACAGTTTAAAAATGTTAGCCACACGATGTAAACATTATATGTGTATACATGATTTGAGTGTGAAACATTATACGTAAACATTATACGTGTTAACATGATTCGAGTATTAAAAACTCTGTTCTACATCTACTGGAGGTACGTCTTCATGACAATGAAGTAATAATGCATACTACTTTACACAGACAAGATTAGTTAGTGATTTGATTACACTAAAGTCATGTTAAAGGTGCTGTAAGTGATTTTATCATGGAAATGTATGCAAAAAATTCCTGAAAGATAATCACAGAAATAAGTGTCATGAGATATCTTACCGGTCTCTGTGACCGCTTTAGACTTTGTAAACAGCAAAAAAACATTGTCTGCGGACCGCTGTCTCTGACGCTTTCTGCCTGTCAATCATTTTGCACGTTCTCATAGCGATGCAGCGAATTATTGAGGCTTAATGCAATATTCTGATTTATAATTTGTCAGTTGAGGGTGCTATTTTACTACTGTTGTGTTTGACAACCATGGGGACATACTTTGTTTCGGTTTCAACGGTATCGGTGCAGTGTTTGGAAAGAGGGGGCGTGGCTAAATCAATGGCTTAGTCTCGTATAAGTTAGAATGGCTAAAATCACTTACAGTACCTTTAACACATTTAATTGCCATGTCTTTTGGCTATACTTTTGAAAAAGTGTGTATTTTAACATTTATGGACTGGCCCCATTCACTTCCATTGTAAGTGCCTCACTGTAACTGCAGTTTTTGCTTCTTTTTTTATAGATGAGGCATGATTTGAAATTATTTCCTGTGGTAATCAACATTATGCCACAAATGCTGACAATTGAGCTTACATTCAAAAGAACCCAGAGTATTCCTTTAAGACGAAAAACATTTGGACACTTTCTGATTGTCAAACATGCCCACAGTTAATGTGACAAACCTGTGGTTACTCTGCTAGGACACCCGTTTGAACGTGAGGGGAACTGAATTCAAACATCCACTAAAAATGACCTGGAGACCACAGCAAAAAAGGTTCTGAGAAAAGGTCTAGCATTATTAATTTAAAGAAGCCACTTGGTTTGATATTTTGTTATCTAATGCATTGAAATTCATACATTTTCAAGTATGAATTTAACATAATTTAACGTGAGAGTACAATACCGAACTGATGCGTTAGTGTGCGCGATGGTGAGAGGAACCGAACGGTGGGGAAAAAAATTATGTTCAGTGAAAAGTCAAAAGATGATTGCAATGTATGTCATTGTAACTATATCAGATATTATTAATAAAACACAGGAACTCATTGCGTGGGCATTTTTTGCCACCATATTTAGAATTTCGGGGTTATTTTTGTCAATTTCGGTGGCATTTTTGCTCCAAGTCCCCACTAATTTCCGACATTATTGGCATTTTATCTTTCTAAACACGATATCCCCACATATGTCAATTTACATTGTGTTAATGTTTGACACAGTTAAAACATTGCCTACCTTAAAAACAAGTGAAGTTTGATCAGTGGTTAAACATGTTCAGACGGTTCCCTCATACCTGAATGAACGTCTCCTTTCCATAATAAAATGAAATATGCAGAAAATCACTGTATTACAGTTCTTGTATAGTGACAGGGCAGAAAATCTTGGAGAACCTAGAGAAGAGAGGACACCGGCAGCAGTTTATGAGAGCTGCTGTGCCCTGCAGGCTTCCGTCGTGCCGCACACAACACGTTTTAGTTTAGAAACAGATTTAGCGCTTATAAATGTATTCTTCCCAAAAATTCAGAAATATTATGTATGTTTTTGTACTTTGTAATTGTGGTGAAAAATAATTGTAGCAAAGTTGAATACTTCATTTTTAATCAACTCAATTAAAAGTACTATTATTTATGTATACTTAAAGTTGAAAAATTTACTCAAGTACTATAACGAGATTAGTTGTAATTCATTACTTTCCATCTCTGGTAATTTCTCTCAAAGTTTTCCCTTGAGTGGGCGAGTCTGGCACAGTTACCCATAGACCGGCTGTTGGTCACCAATATAAATCGACACAGCTGGAGTACAGCTGAACACAACGCCCATTCAGCCAGCCTGTTGCCACAGTGGAATTCCCAGCTGCCCCTCCCTGGAACTAGAGTTGGTTCAATCCTGACTGCAACTTTAATCTCAAGTACAAAAGGTTTTGTAAGATTCATTTGTCTATTTAAGAAAACCTTAACAATGCAGAGGAGGGTAAGCACTCAAGGCTTTCCTAAAATAATCCACGAATCATGTGTTGAGCCGTTATTCATCTGGCCCAGCAGTCAACGTCTGGATGCATTTACTGATATCCTGCATACCAACAGGAGTGATCTGGTTTGGTCAACTCTGAGATCATTCCTCACTCTACGATCATTCCTTCCCCTCTATGGTTTGATATAAAAATATATGCCCTGTGGGAGAGACCTATGGCTCTGGACTACAGCAAGACTGCTTGACCCTGCTGTGAGGAAATTCTATGCTGCTGTTTTCACACCAAAAATCACCCTACTGAGGAGAGGGATAACTGCGCTGCTCGCTTACATTCTCTGGCTAACCTCTAGCTGACTCCAAACTGATAACATTCAACAGCATTAGAGCAGAAGGTTAGCATCAAAACAGTTTGAAAGAAGAAACTCACGAGTAATCAGTTTCTCAGCTAAGAGGAATGTTGTTGAGACACGCTAGGGAGTTTCTTCAACTGCAGACACTTTTATGTCCCAGCGGATTATTGTTATTAAAACTAACAGATTTCATATATATATATATATATATATATATATATACGCACACACACACACACACACACACACACACACACACAGTACTGTGCAAAAGTTTTAGGCACTTGTGAAAAATGTTGCATAGTGAGGATGTCTTCAAAAATAATTAAATTAAAAGTTTTCATTTATCACTCAATGTCATACAAAGTCTAGTAAACCTAAAAAAGATAAATCAATATTTGGTGTGACCACCTTTGCATTTAAAACATCACCAATTCTCCTAGGTACACTTGGACACAGTTTTTCTTGGTTGTTGGCAGATAGCATGTTCCAGGCTTCTTGGAGAATTCGACACAGTTCTTCTATCTATTTGGTCTCAATTGCTTCTGTCTCTATATGTAATCTCAGACAGACACAATGTTCAGTGGGGGGGCTTTGTGGGGGCCATGACTATTCTAATCATTTCTATTTGCAAAAGAAATGTTTGGGAGTCTAACATTTATATTTCCTATTGACACACTAAAGCTGAAGATATAAATAACCATCTTAAGACAAATGCTTTTGTGAAACATCTTATGTGCCTAAGACTTTTGCACAGTACTGTGTATATATATATACATTTGCAATTTCAAATCAAGCTACAATTCTATGTAAAATGTGTGAAAACATTATTTGATTGTGTGTATTTTTGATACTTAGAACACTAGCTATAAAATTAGCTTTAGAAAGGCAAAGAAGTCTGCCATTTTCCGAAAATGTTTAAAATGTAATTCCACTTCCGACACTATGTGCTATCAAATACAACACATAATTTGTGGTGGAAATCTTAATCATGTTTCAGAAAAAGAACATACAGTAATTCTCCTGTGATGCACGTGTATACAGGGTGGCCCCCCCAAAAAAATGGGGCCACTATGTTTGATTGTTCATATTTAAAAAATGCATAAAGGTGTTTGCACAATTTTTGGAAACAACCAAAGGACTTCACTGTGATGTCATAGTGAGCAACAGCATGCTACAAATAAATACATAAGTAAATCATTTAGCTAAGTTATCAATAACAGCAAACTTAGGTGATTCACTTTCGCCATGTGGACCTGTTTTTTTCAGGCCAAACTATTTACTCATTTATTTATTTGTAGTAAGTTGATGCTCACAATGGTGTCACAGAGACATCATCTTGTTGTTTACAAAAAGTCATAGAAATAAGCCAAAAATCGTGAAAACGCCTTTATGCATTTTTAAGATATGAGCCCTGTTTTTGTTTTTTGTTTTTTTTTAGCCATCCTGTACACTGCTGGACATTGTTAGTAAACAGGGGCGTTCCTGAGCTTGTAAGAAATAAGGGGCTTAGCCCCCAGAAAACACCCCTCATTCCCAAATTAAATGTGAAATATGTTAAAATGTGTTCTAGTGTATATTACACCAATACATTCAACATTGTGGATTTCTGCATTTTGCATGTTTGAAAAATCTAAAACACAATTATGATTCCAAGTACTCTCATTGCCTGTATAAAGCCAAACACACACTTAATGACTCACACTCTTTTGTTTTCGGCTGTGGTGATGCGCACACTACACAACTGAGTGTTTTTAACTACATGACCGGTTATTAAGATGTGTTTTGGGTGATCCGATCACAAGTAGACCTGGTCGTATCTTTTGACCACTTGTATTTGAAATTTAGAGGGGCGAGTCTCTGATTTCATGATGGCATACATCAGTCATTACATCAGTGTATTACTGCATGCTTATAAAGCACAAAAAGTAAAAGAAGAAAAACCTGAGCACCGTTTCTCTTAATTATACTTTAAATATAAGCACAAACATGACATTTAGAGCATAATTATTAAAGCAGAGTAATTAGTGAAATACCTGTATTAACTGTCAGATATTTCTCATCTGTATTACTGCATGCTGATCAGGCATACTGAAGAAGATCCGTTAAGTTCTTGTGGATGTAAATGTATTCACTTTTTATAATTCTCTGATCAGATGGTTATTTCCTCTTAAATCCATACGAAAACTAAAATGGATCAAACGGGAAAGGTGGGAAAGGGCTTAAGTACAGGGTGGATTTTGTACTTTTGTGTCAGCTATGGTCATTCCAGTTTGTCTCCACCTTTTTGCAATGTCTGGGCAAGCAGAAGTCTGTGCTGTGGTTTATTTCGAAGTGGTGATTGGAGAGCTGCATTGCAAGTGTCCCTAACCAAAGGAGGCTAGTTATGGCTGGACTGCATAAAAGATGAAATGAAAAAGCATTCAATGAACACATACAAATGACTTCCATTCTCACTTTAAAGGGAAAGAACAACTGTTACAAAGTTTGATATTCTAAACTGTCATCAGGCCAAAGCACAAACCAAAAATGCTGTTAGACCGATGCATATACTGTAAATCTACAGCATTACAAGTAATTTATATCTTTATATAATTTCATCAAAAAAAACCAAAATTGGTGGAGTCACGTGATGCCATGTGAGGTTCGAACGGGTGAACGGCGAGCTCTGCGCACTTTGCTAGTTTTAACACTATTAATGATATAAACCAGTGAGATTTGATACACTCTATTCCATAACTGTTCTAGGAGGACAATATGTCAAAGAATTCAAAATCCTCAGGCACTGGAGACATTAAAAGACACTTACATGCTCAAGCTGACGCCCCCGAGAAGGCCCTGAGCCAGGGAGTTGATTTGGTTGGAGAAATTAGGGAAATTTGGTGAGAGATGTTGAACATGTCTGCAATGCTGACGAAGGTCTTTGCTGACTTGGAGGATCTTGCTGTAATACATCGATCGTTCACTGCCATGAAGACTAAATTCTCTGAGGTGGTTACAAGAGTGAGGGATGTCAAGAAACCGATCGATTATCTGGAGTCATCGGAGAGGGAATTATCTGCTAAGCCGCTAGCGACCAAGGTGGATTTGAAGAGTGTCTGGAAGAAGTTGGAGGACATGGAGAACAGTAGCCTACGGAATAACGTACGAATCATCGGAATTCCTGAGGCTGAAGAGGGTCAGGATATGGTGAAGTTCCTGGACAGGCTCTTTCCAAATCTGCTTGACAGACCATAAGCTGGAAATCGAGCGAGCTCACAGGGTTCCGGCTCAGCGATCCATTGAGGGAGACAGGCCCTGATCTATTCTGGCCAAATTTCTGAGATCATCTGATAAAGATCTTTTGATATGCAAGGCGAGGAGTAAAGGAAAGCTTTCTTGGAAGAACCACAGCATTTTCTTGTTCCCAGTCTTTGCGAATTCGACAAGAGAGAAACGTGATAGATTCTAGGAATGCAAGAAACACTTACATCAACGGAAGGTCGCTTTTGCACTGATATTCCTGGCCAAATTGAGAACAGATGCTAAGGATGGTAATTTGTTGCACTCATATAGCAGCCGAGTGGGCCGGCTCATGTTCGTTTCACTGTTCGAGGAAACTGAGCTCCTATTTTTTTCTTTTTGTGCTGGTTCCGCCTAGCGGCTAGAGTTTGTTTTGTGGAGTAACACATCTTTGGGATAGTTTTGTGGATGAAGCTACATGCTCCGTGTGTTTATTCTGCCTATTGGCTGGAGTTTGCTTTATAGATTATCTTTTGTTGTGTAATTCTGTCTCACAAAATTTGTATAGAAACACCGGACTTGAGCAATCCGATGGCAAAGTTGTCGCGGGGGCTCTCGTAGGCGTACATGGACTGTTTGAGTTTAAAAGGATGGACACCAGTTTGCACTGTCGTGCGTGTGGTTAATGCACACGTTTTTCATGTTTCTGTTTATTTGGTTCTGGGGGAAGTTCGGGGTTTTACTGTTGCACTAATGTTGGAATGTGGTCTTTATTATTTTGTTTTTGACACACAATCTATTTTTTCCTCATATTTCAAAATGTCAAATGTTAATATGAGTGGATTCTCTCTCTCCACGTGGAATGTGAATGGGTTGGGGCACCCCCATAAAAAGAAGGAAGGTTATTTCTCTTCTTAAGCGTAAGAAATATGATATAGTGTTTCTTCAAGAAATGCATCTTTCCCCGCAAGAAGCTGAAAAATTTGGGAAGATATGGGGTGGACAAGGTTTCTTTAGTGCTGGCTCAAGTAAGAGCAGGGGAGTCATTACACTGATAAGTAAGCATCTACAATTCAAATGTCTCAAACAGATTAAAGATAAATTAGGAAGAGTCATTATTGTTTTAGCAGAAATTCAGGGGCAAAGTCTTATTTTGGCACCTAACATTGATGATCAGGGCTTTTTTAAAGATCTTGAAGGGATGTTGCAAGCCGCTGACACCCCTCATGATATAATATTGGGAGGAGACTTTAATCTTTTGATGGACTCGGTCCTTGATCATATTGAAGCAAAAGTGTGCAAGCCCCCTAGAGAAACACTGATGCTTCACAAGATGTGTAAAAATCTTGATCTAACAGATACTGTATTTTGAGACTTTTGAACCCATCTGGTAGGGACTATACCTTTTTTCATCAGTCCATAAGATTTACTCTTGAATAGATTTTTTTTTATATCTAAGTCCCTCATTTCATCTGTTGTTGATTGTTCAATTGGAAACATTTCAGTCTCAGATCATGCCCTGGTGTGTTTAGAGGTGTTGCCACATATGGAGAAAAGGAAATCATATAGTTGGCGCTTTAATGTAATGTATCCCTTTTGCAAAATCCTTAATTCCAACGAATGTTAAAGGCTGAAATCAATGTTTAAATGGAGACCAACTGGTCCTCAGCATCCTCTGTGGGCGTGGCTTGGGAGGCACTTAAGGTGGTTCTTAGGGGCCAGATCACACAGTATGCCTCATTCACCAAAAAATCCAAAACACGAGAACTCGTGGAGTTGGAAGGGAATATTAAAAATGCTGAGGCAGAGCTGAAACTCCGAATGTCGTCTGATGGCCTCAGAGAATTGACCCGAGTGAAATACAGATATAATACTATTTTGTTGCGGAAGGTGTAGTTTTGGCTATTCAGGGCAAGACAGTCATACTTTGAGTTGGGGGACAAGGCAGGAAAACATCTGGCTAGATAAATAAAACAGAGAGAGTCTTTTTCTACCATTCCCTCAGTGAAATCTGCTGGTGGTGAAATATTTACCTCAACCATTGATATTAATAATGCTTTTAAAGAATTCTATCTTGATCTCAATAGTTCCACATCTTCGTCTACTGATGAGGATATTAGAAACTTTGTGGAACCATTAGAACTTCCTAAACTGACGGCTGAGCAAAAAAAATTCTCTTGATTCTGCGATAACCTTGGAAGAGCTTGGTGAGGTAATTAAGGCCTTGCCTACAGGCAAGGCTCCGGGGCCAGATGGCTTTGCCGCTGAGTTTTTTAGATCTTATGCTACAGAATTGGCTCCACTTTTGCTAGAAGTTTATACGGAATCATTAAAGAATTGAAAGCTTCTGCCAACCATGATGCAAGCCCGGATCAGTTTGATTCTTAAAAAGGACAAAGATCCAAGCGAGTGTAAGAGTTACCGTCCAATTTCCCTGATCCAGCTAGAAATTAAAATATTGTCAAATTTTGGCTAACCGATTAAGTAAAGTTATGACATCTTTTACACATATAGATCAGGTGGGGTTTATTCGGGGCCGTAGCACTTCTGATAACATTAGGCGTTTCATTAATATCATGTGGTCAGTGGCGAATGATCAGACTCCGGTCGCTGCCATCTCAATTGATGCAGAAATGCATTTGATATGGTAGAATGGGATTATCTTTTTAAGATTTTGGAAATGTACGGGTTCGGGAATACTTTTATTGGGTGGATTAAGTTACTTTATAGACACCCGGTAGCGGCGGTACAAACAAATGGATTAATCTCAGATTATTTTACTCTGGACAGGGGCACCCGGCAGGGTTGCCCTCTTTCCAAATTATTGTTCTGTCTTGCCCTGGAACCATTAGCAGCCATGATAAGAAAGGAGGATGATTTTCCAGGGGTGGTGGCGGGAGGTGTGGCACATATGCTTTTGCTTTATGCAGATGATATTTCATTATTCATCTCCGACCCTACTAGATCTATGCATTGCCTCCACAGAATTATTAATTCCTTTTCTAAATTCTCAGGATACAGAGTAAATTGGTCTAAATCTGAAGCTTTGGCTCTGACAGCGTACTGCCCAGTAACGGCTTTTCAGCCGGGCGCCTTCCAGTGGAAATTTGTATGATTACGTTAGAGTTAATTTTGACCCTTTAATAAAAACAAATTGGACACGTAACAACATTAGATAAAGTAACAACATTGGATAATTTTAATTTCAACATATTACTAATTTTTTTAAATGAAAAGTTTCATACGTTAATATTAGTTAATGCATGATGCACTAATAATGTTACAACTGTTAATAAGACTGGTTTAATAAATGTTGTAAAAATATATTGTTCATTTTTAGTTCATGATACCAAATGCATTAACTATTGTTAACAGAATGGAACTTTTTTGTAAAGTGTAACCAATATTATTATTCATTTTACATCATGACTTTTCATAATTTAAAATGTATCAAAATCCTTATTCTTTGTTTCATATCATTCACATACAGTACCACTGTTGAAAAGGACAGCTTTCAAAATGAAAGTGTCCAGAGGCATTGTGACTTGTTGACATACAATATAATCTCTCCTTTGTACCCATTCAGCTGACACAACAAACAGAGTTGGACATGTGACCTGACCGCTTTGCATAAAGTAAAAAACAAACCCCCGCTGCACCATGTGACAGCCACCAGGCCAGTGCTTAATCTTTTACAGACAAATTATGATTAAGCAATAAGTAATTATTGCCTATGCAAACAACTAAAACAGCGTCAGAGGCTCTGTACAGTGTGTGCCTGCAGCATTACAATACAAATGCAGTGGTGTAATACTGTAAAGTACTTCCTTGTTATTTCCATAAAGGTGCAAGATGTTCTTAGCTGGATGACATAAGCTTTCTCGCACAAACACACAGGTCAAATGCTTATTCAGACACATTGGAGAGTTTCTCAAACATATATATCAGTAAAATCAAAAATAGTCTGCTGACTCGTACTGTTCCATGTACCGACAACTCTTAAAAACAACAGAACTCAAATGGTAATATGGTAAATAGAGTATCTTGGCAAAGAGTATCTATGGCAAATAGAGTACTTTGGGACTATATTCTTCAAACATTTACCCTGTTGTTAAAATCTAAAACAAAATGGAAAAGAATGTTTTGTCTACATCACAAATAAACAACCAGAAAAACTATGAGCCAGTCCAAAGAAGACAAACAGGAAAAAGGAGAAGGTGATACGGTGACGAAAAAACATTTCATAACAGATATCTTACAAAAAAGTACCACAGTGGTACCACTGTAGAGTGAGTATACACCATCTGTACTGAATGACTAAAATATATTTATCTACCATGGTATTTACAGTTCATGGTACTCCAAGGTACCTCAAAGAAAACCATGGTAGCACCAAATTACTTTTTTGTTAGTGATGTCATGATGTTGTTAATAAATAGTATTAAAATAGTTTTAATAGCTTGAACTTTATATTATAAAGGTTAGATAGGCATTACAGTTCGAGAGAAGTTTGAATGGAACCAATGCCCTATTTGATTATCAATAAGTCCGATCAATAATAAAAGATATAGCACAAGTCAGAACAGTCTGCAGGTCTGTGCCAAGTTTGGAAGATGTAGCTCGAAAGCTCTAGGAGAAGAGTCAGAAATTTTGTCTTAGTTTAGATTTTGAAAAACCCATACATATGTTTGTTTAATAACAGCATATTCAGACATGAATCATCAAAGTCACAATTAATGTTTTTCTTGTCATTAACAAAAATCAAAATGTATGAGTGGTCAGGCCCTTACAAAGCATTTTCTCACAAGAATTCACACCCCTTTGTATGTGACAAAATCGATAGAGGAGGGGTAATGTTACATGATCACCACTTTAAGCCTACTGGTGTTCACATTGGTACAGTAACTGCATTAATCTTCCAACCCGGCTCACCTCTGCCTCTGCCGAGGGCTTAAACTTCCCCGTGGGCCTGTCCTGACAGGCCACATTCCGCACGTAGCCAGCCGATCTCTGCACATCCCCACTGCCATCATGCACTCTCTTGTCACTCTTCCCATGTCCTCGAGGCACAAATGACAACTGAGTTAAAGTCTGTGTTCAAAACAAACACTCCTTTAACAGCTTCTGCTGGTCCCTGCTAACTCCCACCCTTAAATGACACAAAGTCGATCTATCTTCCTTGGAACATGCAACACTGAACGCTAACACTTTTTTGCTTATTGACTTCTCAACCTATGTGAATTTTGGGGATTTTAAAGCATCAGGACTGCCATCAATTTAATGTATTAATGTATCATTTTTTATGGTGCCGTACCTATTGCGACTCAACTTGGCGACCTACACACCCAAGTCATTCTAAACAAAACAAAGCATACAGAGTGAGGAGATGCAGTAACATTTTGTGTTGTGTTGTTGATTTAGAGATTATGTATAAACACTCTTCCAGTCAGTCAGGTCATCAGGAGGAAAGAGAAATGAAAGAAAAAGAAGTTGAAAGACAGGAATGAGGGCAATGTGTCAGGATGTACTGGCTGTGACTTTATCCATTATGACAGAGTATACACCCCACACGCCATCAGGGACTCCTGAAAAACAAGGCCATTTCTGCCCCACTGTTGCTGCATATGCCTTCTCTCTCAGTCTATTTTTCCATATTACTTCTCACCTTTTCCATATCCACATCACTCTCATGAGAGCCAACTTTAAGACTCGGCAAAAACTAAGGGCACTTAATCAAATAACTTGGCTGGAGAAATGCCAAGATAAGAAAGGAAGACTTGACATCATACACTTGGGATGTAGCACAATAAGATGGTTAAATTAGATAACAAAAATCAACATACACCGATCAGCCACAACATTAAAACCACCTGCCTAATATTGTGCAGGTCCCCCTCGTGCCGCCAAAACAGTGCCAACCCGCATCTCAGAATAGCATTCTGAGATGCTGTTTTGCTCACCACAATTCTACAGAGTTTAAGTGAGCAACGTGTCAATACTACAGAGCTGTACACACCATGCTAATTAATATTTTTCTCTACCGCCGGACTCACTTTATTCCCGCTCCTCGCTCCGCACGCGTTGCCTCTCTCTCCCTGCTATAGACATAAGGTGCCACATAAACCCTGATAAGTAGAGTTGCAGGAGCAGTTATTTTAACAACAGTAGCGGAGACACTGTGAGCAGCAATATAGATGGATACTAGCAATTTTCGCATAAACACATTGCAGAAAACAAGAATGAAGCAAAGTGAAACTATCTTCATCTGTCTGATATATAACTCCGATGGTTCTGCTAAGGCAGGTATGTGACAGGACAAGTTAACCTGGCGCCTATAACGTTTTTTCCCCCGTCTAAATTTAGCTTAATTAATCAGCATGTTACGAGCCTTTCATAATAATCAAAGATGTCATCATCTCTGGCATGGATGGAAAATAAAGGCAACCAAAACTTTTTTGGTTAACTAGTAATAACCAAATTACTAGTTATCCTAGAAAAGTTCTCTGCTGTTGAGAACGTTTCCATTATTTCATAGTCAGCCTATTTATAACTACAGCCTACTGTATATATCCATATATAGCAAACAGTATTTTTATGTTGCACTGTTATGCAAAATGTTTGTTTGTGTTAGTAGATTGTCACTTTAAGGAATATATAAAAATGGTCCATAAAGAGTTAAATTTTATACATTTTCTTTCAGGGGACACTCCTGAACCCCGATACAGTATTGTTTGATCTATGAAAAGGCCTCCTATGTCCCATACATAGGTATGTATTCTGAATGTAAAAAATATATTCAAACTCCAAAATTGGACTGCTGTCATTCAGCTTTAAAACAAACTGTGGATCTTATCTTTTAATATTCATATCCAATTGCCCTCGACTGATGAACTCTATGAAATATTTTAATCTTTTTGCAGAAAAGATCCCTCAGACCCCAACACTTTGGTTGCTATACCAGGTCTATACCAGTTGTAAACAGGGTCACTGCCACATAATGAAAATTCAACAGAGCAGCAAACACAATATACAGTCCTCTTGTTTACAGGTTTTTGCACTAGTAAATATTAGCTACACCCAGCCAGAGTACTAAAAAGCTTTAATGAGTTATTGTAGGTGAACTTAAGACTCTGCAATGTTTATATTTGGTTGCCTAGATGCAGTAACTGACCATATCCAATGAAGAGTCAACAGGACCATTTCTCATGCGCGAATGTCATTATGACACAGTGCCCTGGGAGTGACTGGCAAATCAGATTTCTCTCAGAGTGCTGACAACAAGACAAGAGGTAAAGATTATGTGCACTGGCCCTCTCTAACGTTTTGGCACATAAATATGGGAAAATAGGCGTTCCGTATGGTATGTTATCATTTCAGCCAAAATACTAGATGCTACAGCTAACATGGGACAGTTGGCAACCCTAATGCTGCATTCGATTCAAATGGAATAGGATATTCCTACTTGATATCTCCAATCTCCAAGCATAAATGCATTCCATTTCCAGATGCTTGGAAGATGACGTTTAAGGAAACAAAACTACAATGCTCCCATTAGCTTAGCAGGTGTTTGACTGTCACTAGACATGTCTCCTAGCAATCCAGTTCAGAAACAATCTGCAATGCTAGCATTTGTGCTACAGGTGTACGATTATCAAAAGAGAGTATAATTTACCATGTTTTGAACACCTGCTACTCTGCTAAAAAAATTTTTAAACATGCTTTAATATCATGTAATGTAGGAACTTTTACTCATTTATCGATATTATTTAATACAAGTGAATGTTTATCATTTATTTTGTATATCATCCTGGGTGCAGACATGATGGAATTACGACTTCAAGTAGCATTCCATTGCACTTTTCCCAGTAGGAAGTTGGAAAATCAGACTTTCCAAGTTGAATGCAACGCAGCATAAGATCATATGGGTTCCATCATCTTCACACCTATTCACTGCACCGTTGCTCATTTGCATAAAGTTAAACCATGTAGTCACAAAACGGTGAAGTCTGGTTGATGAAATCAGCTTTTAAGGTCAGTACATACCAAAAAAAAAAAAAAAAAAAAATGATCATATGAAATAAAAGGGGTTAAACATATCCTCAGACGTTGAGAAATAATGTTTCTCAGTGCAGCACTGATTTTCAAATGTAAAATCCCCACACGTCACATTTCTTAAATCAACATTCTGGAGAAGGACACTGGGGAACCTTGGAGTGCTCCCCCCAGAACGAAGACTCCTAGACTATTCTGGAGAGTGAGATATAGTCCAAGGCTTTCAAAAGAGGTGTTGAGTAACACTGCGATTATGAGAAAAGCCATTCATTAATCATGAGGGTGGCGGTAGCTATCCGTCTCCCCCTCATGTTACAAGGAAGTCGACATGCTATCTGAACGGAAGACTAGAGAGCTCCATAGCCCAGGCCAGACAGGGATTCCACCGATCCAACCTTGATATGAACCCAAAGCTGGGGTTCAGATTCCACACTCCCTCCTGTCAGGGGTAATTTAGAAGGAAAAACGGGAGGGTAAGATGAAGAGGTCTGAATGTGTGCTCCCCTTGCAGACAGCCTGTCAAACATGTTCTGCAGACAATGAGACCACCACCATCCCCCCTCTTAACACTTGCACAAACTGCTTACACAAGCGCACTCACACACACACACACACACACACAAGTATGAGAATTCCTCGCCACACAACGACACTCCCTCTGAGGGGCAAGGCAAAGCTGGGTTAAGCAGAACAGTATGATGATAATGTTTGAAAGACATTAGTTATTTTCTCAGGGGTTCATTACACAAGCCAAGTTTACTGTAAATTACCCTGACCCTTACCCGACCCTAACCCATGTACAACCAATTAAATGCATATCCTGGCTTTGCTTGTAATGAAGACAAACATTTAAACTTCAGTTCACTCCAAAATCTAGAACATATCATTTTAAAGATGCACTCAGTAATTTTTTCCTCATTAAAAAATTTGTACCCCTAAAGAAATTGTAATTTTTAAAAAATATTTATAAAATTATGAGCACTCACATGAGATGAAGACTTCAGTCATATTAGTAACCTTATAAAAGCTATGGGGGCTACCATGCTAAGATCAGATGACCAGTTGAATCCTACTCACTTAATCTCAGTAAACAAGCTGTTATTAAACACTTTCACTCATGGATTAAACTAATTATGGCTCACTGTGAATAGTGAATTTCTGCAATGGAATCTGTATTTAAAAACCATTAATTTTGAATAATGCTGCATCCATGAGCTAGGTGTCAGTGTAATTCCAAGACAACACAAACAAAAAAGTTACTGAGTGCACCTCCAAGTGTAGTTGTTTATTTGTCCATCAGTGTGAAAAGCAATTGGATATCACATAGTCAAACAACAGGTGATATAGACACGCACCGTCCTTCCAAATTATTGCATTGTGAATTCAGCGGCAGTAGGTTGAAAGTTGATCGGTCTGTGCTTATCGAAATTCAAACAACTGCCCCCAGTGGTCGAAGCTGGAAGTGTTGTTGAATGCAAGGCCACGTGTGGGCCCCAGTTTTTGGGTGAAATGTCCTCAGAGTATCGCCAAAACTAATTGTATTTTCAGTTGCAAATTATTTAATACAGTCACCAGGAATGCATGTTTTATTAACCTTACTCCCTAAGCAAAACTCCAACCCTAAACCTAAACCCAAAACTGTCAGTGGAGTAAAACATTTATTTTAGAGCAAAAAAGCAACCTCTGATTACTTCCTGGTTTCCTGGGACCAGAACTGGTGTGTTGAAGGTTGCAGGTCAGTAGAGCCAGAGGTAAAGTTGATCGTGTTTGAGTTGATGCAAAAATGTCATTTGTAATTTGGCCGAATTGGGCCAATTTACTGGTACATGAACATTCGGAAGCAATATTTTATTTGTGATATTGTTGAACCTTACTCTTCCGGTAGGTCAACTGTAGCACTTTCAACAGCAGTCATGGGTTTGATTCCAAGAAAATACACATACTGATTAGTTTTCGACTGATATATTGCCAAGGCTGATAAATCGGCCGATATTCTAAATATTTTAATTATCGCATCGGCTAATACGTTTTCCCCTTTGGCAGATTTGTTTCTTGAGGGCGCTGAGAATCGCCTGCTTGCATGTGAAGCGACTGAGACATGTAAACGACCAGTCACGGTTCATTTTGTTGTTACGTGCCATCTTGTTACTACAATAATAGATCGGTGTGCAACAGAGCCGCGGCAGACGCGTTCGAGCTCATAATGTTAAAGTGCTCGCCTGTTTCATTCTCCCTCTCTCTCCTCAACAGTTGAACTTGTAACTTTTAACTGTCTTGTCTAATGATAAAAAGGCAAATATCAATAAAACTAATATCATATACCATCTGCAAATATGTGCATATCTCATTTAAACAGATGTAATAAACCAACATCACACAACTTCAGCAGATTCAGCATCCTGTGAAGCACTCATAAATCTTCCTCTGAAGCACATATTCTCTCCTCAACAGTTCCTTGTAACTTTTCTAATGATAAAAGGCAACTATCAATGAAACTTCTATTATATACCATCTGCAAATATGCAGATCTCATTTTTAAAAAATTAATTCACGAACCTCATGAAAATCCAGCGTTTTCTTCCTATCTAGCGCTCATCTAATATCTTCCTCTGAAGCGCGTATTCCATCAGCCAGAATCAAAAGCTTAGGATTTTCAGAGTTCCTCTGATTCACAAATCATGACGGTCAGTCCGTGACAATCCAAGCAGGTGAACCAGGCTGTTTGAACTGTCAGGAGATTGCTGCTTGCACTGGATCCGCACGAGCATGTGAGTGCAACTTCAAAGTAAAAGCGCTTCATATGCGCTAGGAGCAAATGTCTTATTCACTATGCACTGTATGTGCGATTGGTTTAATTCGGTTTTTTTGGAGAAAATGTGATTGCTAACGTGGACATGCCATCCATGGTTGCTGGACTACTGTGGGTACTGTTATTTCCTTCTTTGTAATATATTAACAATTTCTTCATGTGCAAAGAAATTTAAAACATTTCATGACTAAACAGAAATCAGAAGAAACTGCTATCTACCATTTTAAATACAATATTATTTTTTTAGATTATTTTTTACAAAGTTAATGTTTAGTGTGAAATTGAATAAATATAGAGTTTATTAATTTTTTTAGCAATTTTATGTTTATGTTATTTACTATATTAAATTGTGTGACATATCGGCATTGTATCAGCCTATCAGCCACCCTGCTCTCTGGATATCGGTATCGGCCATTAAAAATCCCATATCTGTCGATCACTAATACTGATAATGTATAACTTTAAGTTGCTTTTTCTAAAAGCATCCGTCAAATTCATAAACGTAAATCAGCTAAAGCCTTTTTGCTGATATGGTGGGTCGATGTAACCCATATTAAGATGCTCAAAGACAACGGGCATGTTTGGAGATGGTAGTCTGAACTTGCCTTGATAAGGTCTATGTAAGGGCCACGCCTGTCTGTGCAGTGGCCTGGGGGCCATGAGAGCTGTGTAGGCCATACAGATGAAAGGAGTTCAGTAGAGAGATACAGGTGAAATCTGAGACCCTGCAATGGCAGGAAATGACACCTGACTCAGATGTATGGCTGTTCGTTGGCTCCTTTGACCACTTTAATGCTTGATCCCATACTTCACCTGAGGATAGAGACTGCTTTACATCAGTGCTAACAGTTTTGCTGAAATACAAGGAATAAAGAGGTGTCCTTGAAGTATACTCAGATATATGGTGAGAAAGGTAAGTTTTACAGTTGCACCTGTGATTTCAGCCATCTTCTTCCTTTCCCCCAAGACCAAAATGTCAACGTACACTATGAATATAAATGAAACACTGGACAGACAACAAGAATTCTCTGTGTTTTGATAGCAAGATTAAATTCAGCGATGTGGAAGTTGGTTGGAACTGACTGATGTGTCAAAGTGCTGTTCTAAGGATGCTATCCACCCCTCCCTTCGCCTTTTGTTGCCATGGCAACGAGCACATGTAACACCGGCTGGCATTCAACCCTATTTTACACTAATCCAGGAACAACCGCAAAAAGATTCATTCATATTATTGATTACCTCTGCCTAAAACAGACTCTTCCACATGACCCAGTCAAATGAGAGCCTTTCAGCTCAATTAAAAAAAGCATGGAGAAGATAAACCAATTCCTGCAATCCAGTTAGTGAGCCACACCCTCTTATTAGAAACTGTTAATATTTAAATGAACCATTAGCTTATAATATAGCTGATAGGTCAGCAGAAATTATGAACACTGACTACATTCAAAGCTCAAAGATCTGAAAGGAGCTGAAATGTGGTTACCTGAATAATAATTTAGGCACAAATTGCGGTAGTCTGGCAAATGTGGTCATTTGGAACACCTAGCCTAAAATCTTCTGTGTACATTTCTTAATGTATCACAAGCAAATTCTAGCTTTCTAGCCTGGTTGTTATGTGATAAGGTCTCAGTCAATTGGTAGGGGTGACAATCACTGTAAACTGCAGAAATCGAAAGCGTGAAAAAGTCCCAGATAACTCTATTTCACCTTATCAAAGAAAACATTTATATTACTATAGCACTGAAAGGAAAGAGAGAAAAAGATTTGTAGACACTACTGCATTGAAAGTATAACTGCCTCAATCCTAACCCCCATACCTCTGAGGGTGGGGTGGTTCACTAAACAGATGTGACAGCAGAATTTTGCCTGAAATTAAAATAATGTAAGTAACCTCAACATGACAGCTCCAAGCAGAGGGTGGCTACAGTGTCTGAAATACACAGTAAGAAATGATCACTTATGCTGGAGTAAGTAGGGTAAAGGCAACCTAATAACTTTTCCTTTCAAGACCTCTCATTTCATGCCTGAGAGAGAACGCACCCAAACCCAGAGAAAGAGCAATACAGTGAGGAAAGATTATAGAATTTGTGACAGCCCAATGGAAAAACCATTGATAAGAAAATGAGGCTAGTAATAAAAGGGCCATTCTGCTCAAGACAATTTCTGCTCACAGTGACCTCCTTATCTTCTCTCGCCCAACCCCTCCACATTAAAATGAAGAGCATGAAGACAGTAGTGCTGCATCTTGTCTCGTCACCAAGTGCTAATTCAAGAGCTCCAACCGGTAGACGTTTTAGCACACTATCAGACTCTCTTGATCACTGCAGGGCTGTACATGTACACACCGCACAGTGAGAGAATCCACACCTGCCCTTCAAGGCTTTACAACCAATTAAAAAGCTCAGCTGCCCTCAAAGAGAGAAGAACACTGAGGAATCATACATTTCACACTGCAACCCATTAGAACAGACTGACATGAGAGTGAGAAACCTTAATGACATCTAATGTAAAAGGCGCTGCTTGGGCTAACTTACCTTTTATGCCTTTGCTTATGGTCCGTTTAATATTACATCCCTCAAGAGGAAATAAGACCGGTTCCCGAAAGGAATGACAAGGGCAAATAATCTTCAACAAATGACTTGAAAAGCATTTAAATTTAAGGGTGTCACTTAAGTAACCGGAGTCATTCTAAACAGAAAAATACCATAAATCAGTCCCAGAAGGCTTCCATTAGTGCCATGCTTGAAATCCTCAAGCCGGTTGTAAGGAGAAGCCACGAACACAACCAATCCTCCACGGTCAACCAGTGAACACATGCGTCTCCCTGCTGTTCAACTGCCCATCTCATACAAATGCCCACCACCCCCGTCTTTCCTTTTCTTTCTCTCTATCTCCGACGACACAGGCACAGATGTTTCTATTGACAGACCACGCCTCTTTTCAACACTCAGATCTCTCATAGGATCCAGGCAGAATTTAGACTCCACCCACTGCTCTTCACTTCTCTCCCCCTCCCGCTCTCATCAACCCCTTGTGTTCTGCTGCAGCACTGTTTACAGTTTGTTTGGAGAGGAGCTGTTAAATAGACAGCTAAGGTGAGTGTGTGTTCACTTCTATTTGCGAGTGTGTGTATGGGTGGGGGACTGTTCAAGAGAGAGGGAATAGGGCCTTAAAAATTAAAATATGAAAAGGAAAGTTTGCTCAGAACCAGAATCTAAAAGGATATTAAGATATCTTTCATTCTTCTGGAGTTATAGGTACTCCAACTATGGAAAAACAACATAATTTTTGGACTACATTTTTGAACATCACTGGCATATAATGCAACCAGGTGTGCTGAGGTCACCTAATTTTATTAACAGACCTATGTTTATGTAAAAATAAAAGGCTGCCACCTTTCTAAAGTTGTAGTGTAGTCATGTAGTTTTGCTCCAAAATCATAAGTAAAACTTGTCATTTTAACTCCCCTCTACATAATAACGGATTACTATTCATGGCATCATATCAAAGACTACATTTTGAGCTGGGGATTTCTGGTTGAGTTGACATGGAATAAGACAAAGTCTTCAAAAAACTAAATCCGGTATGCTCTGAAGTTCTTCAAAAAATATATGAAGGTGCTCTTGAATGAGGAAATAATAATCCAAAAAGAAAAAGGAAAATCAAGGCACACTTCCAGATCAAAAATATAGTTAAAAAGCCTTTATTGTCAATGGCTATAACAGTTAAAAACAGTGGAAAAAAGAGGGCTGCAAACCTACGCGTATCGGCAAAAATGCCTTCTTCAGGGTGCCAAAAGTCTTTCTCTTTCAAGAACACAAAAAAATGATGACTCATCTTGTTCACAGGGACAAACACAAATGTTTCTCAGTCAAATGCTGTCTAGAATGAGAACGTCCCCTCCCCCTTATACCACCTGCCACTGACAAGCAATAGCAAATTATGGTTACCCAACTGGCTATGTCCTGTTCAAACTGTTTTAGGAAATATATCAACACAAGGAAGAAAATTGTTTTCATCAAACCATTTCATGGGTTCTTCAAGTTCTCTACTAATCCAAATTTCTCCATTATGTAATATATCTCCTTTATTTTAGTTTTTTCAATTTCAGTCTCAAGCACCCATCTTGGACAGAACAGTGCTTTAACAAATGGTTCTACTTTATAGCTTATTGCCAAAAGCTACAACAAGATTTTCTTCAAGCAGCAGAGAATTGGATTAATGGTTTAAATAGCAAATTGAGGGAAATCTGATGGCAGGGGGTGATCTTTTGTTGGTGTTTGGCTCAAGAGACCGTGTGGCAGCTGCAGGAGAGTGTGGTGAGTACGGAACAAAACAATGAAGCCATCCTCCTGAGGAGCATGTGGAAAGCTTATCTGACAGTACCCTCTCCACCACCTTGGCCTGGAGCAAGTGAGAGAGTTGTCAGTCAGTTGATAATAAGGCCTTGTTTGCTGTTCTTGTCTGTCCAAGACAAGTACTATGTCCATGGTAGTTAAATATGACATGTAGAGGAGCACTCAAATATGAGTCTCTAAGGCCACGTTCACACTAATCCATTTTTGTTTGAAAACTTCATTTTTAGTTTCCTAACATCATCATTTGTTAGGAATAGAGAGCGTTTTTGGAAGTCCCTTTTTGGTGGAAGAAATTAGCATTCTAGTTTAGATAAAAGGCGTAAACATAGCAAAATCAATGTCTTTAAAAAAAAAAGAGAAATGTATTAGTGTGGATGCGACCTGAACTAGCAACTCAGAAACATGTATAGTCAGCCTGATCTCATGAAATTTACGTGACAATAGCAACATTTTTGCAAACTAAAATTACGTGCTTCATTACAGGTTTGACTGCAGTTTCCTCGCGAAGTGTCCAGTGGGGGGCGCGAAAAGCGAGTGAAATGATGTTGTAATCAGCAGAGGTTAAGGTGAATATTAGATGTTTTAATGAGTAAAAACTACCTCTTTAACCTAAAACTTTAACCTAAACTTAACCGATAGTGTCTTAAAAGATAAATGAGAGCTGAACAATGCAGACATCCTTACCCTAAACTAGGGCTGGGAATCACCTGACACCTCACGATACAACACATATTGCAATACACATCACAATTCAATATACTGCGATACATCACGATATCATAATTTGATTAAATTACAAATCAATTCCAATTTCAATTCCAATTCATTTGGGTATATTTCAGTTATATACTGATGTCTGATGAAGAGCATGTAGCTCAAAACATCATGATTTTGTCTCTTGGTGAGCTCATTTAATTGATTTGGAAGTAACAGTGTGTCAATATTGTTGTGTGTTTACATTAAATGAATACACAAATAGTTTAATATAAATATCGATATATAGATCTCAAATATCGATACAATATCATGAGAAATAGTGTCATGATATTTCTACCCTAAACCAACACCTAAATCTAACCGATAGTGATATAAAAGCAAATTCGATATGAAAAGCAAATTTACTGAAGCAACCACATCATTTCGTGTTGCTTCTAAGACACTTTCTCTTCATTTTCTCTATAATTTCAAGCGTCCTTGGCTGTGCTCGAAGTTCAGTCTCTGAGTCCAAAATCTAACACTCTCTCAGGTGAGCTACTGCGAAAATAAATCACACTGGAATCAGTGTGTAAATGTAGGTGGGTCTGTTCAGTAAAAGTGTTTTGATATCATATCGGTGTATGAGTAATTACAGTAATAGAACCTGAGATTTGTGTGAAAGTAAATAAAAAGCACAGCAGTTTAGCGCCTCTAGTGTTAATTTCACCAGGAAACTGGAGCAAAACTTGAAAAAGTGGCACGTAAAACTCAGTTTGCAAAAATGTAGTTATAGTAGCGTTCATTCTATGAGACTAGGTTGTGTACATTTGTAGCCCTTAAGAATGTATACACCAACACATATTGCCAAACAATGACATTTCTTATAACACGGTTTTCTGGGATCCTTAAATCTTATTGGACAATCACAACTTGGTCAGAAATTTTCCTATAATGACCGCTAAATCAGTCTCCTAGATCTGTACTAGTTTTAGGTCTCTCGTAACCCTCCATGGTCTCTTTCTTCTCACATAATAAAATTAATTCAATTCAAATCAATATTTCATGTCCATTTATTTGTTTATTTAGTAGGTAGCCATGTAATAAGCAAGATAATGTACAGTCAGCTGGTCATTATGTTGAAATAACCCCCTACAGAATGATAGTAGACTGTACATTATCCCTTACATAGTCCTTAAATACATAGCTTCGGTTGGCTTCATTATCTCCTAACAAAAGTGATGGCAGTCTACTGTATATGATATTATTTGGTCACTCTGACAAAGCATTTACTCTACTGTTTGTTTGTTTTTTTCACTTCATAAGGCTTGGTTGATAGCTGAAAATGCTAACAGTTAGGCTCAGTTCACCTGTTTAATCAACCACAGTTACATGGCAGGCATCTGCTCTGCTCAATAGACTTACTGCTCAAAAGCGCCACCGGCAGCTGCAAAAACAGACGAGCCTCATTCCCAATGGAACAGCCACAAGAGAGAGAGAGCGACAGAGACATAGAGAGGTGAAAGATTGCTTAGGGTTCTGATGCTTAGGCATCAGATTAGTAGCTAGAAGGGTTTTAAGACAGAGTCCAGACCTTTTATTACCATGTAGAGATTAGGGATTAATTGATATAGACATTTGGCCAATACTGACAATTAGTGGTCGACCGATATTATATTGTTTTTTATTTTTTAATGGCAGATGCCAAGATCCAGAGAAAAGGGTGGCCAATGGGCCGATATAATGCCAATGTATCACACAATTTAATGTAGTAAATAACTGTAGCTCTTCTCAGTGGAAGGAGGAGGCGAGAAGCAGATTTCCTGGTTCAGGTAGGCGTTTTTATTTTCCTCACTGCAGCACATACACACACTCAGGGCTTTACGTTGTTGGATAACACAGTCTTAAAAACATCCACAAACTAGCTTACAAAATACACTCTCAACTTTGTAATAATAATAACTTTTGACTTCACAGTCCGTGCCCAGGCTCTCTCCCTCGTCTAACTGCTGTGTGGCTCTATTTATGCCGCTCTCCACTTGCTCACTGAAATTAGAGACAGGTGTTAGACATAATTTAACTCAGGTGTAAGCGCCCTTACCGCTTTCTCCGGAGAGATGCTTGACCACGCCCCTGCTGCCACAATAACATACATAAAATTGCTAAATATTTTAACTTATGTTTAGCACTACATTTATTAAAAATTCTACACAAAATGTAACTTTGAAAAAATACATCAAAAAAAATTAAGATTGTGTGTTTTAAATAGTAAATAGCAGTTTCTTCTGTTTTCTGTTCAGTCATCAAATTTTAGTCATGTATTTGCACATAATTTTTTTTTTATTATTAATTTATTTTTTCTCCCCAATTTGGAATCCCAATTCCCAATGCACTCTACGTCCTTGTGGTGGCATAGTGACTCGCCTCAATCTGGGTGGCGGAGGACGAATCTCAGTTGCCTCCGCGTCTGAGACCGTCAATCCGTGCATCTTATCACGTGGCTTGTTGAGCGTGTTACCGCGGAACATAGCGCGTGTGGAGACTTCACGCTATTCTCCGCAGCATCCACGCACAACTCACTACGCCGAGAGTGAGAACCACATTATAGCAACCACGAGGAGGTTACCCCATGTGACTATCCTCCCTAGCAACTGGCCCAATTTGGTTGCTTAGGAGACCTGGCTGGAGTCACTCAGCACACCCTGGATTCGAACTCGCAACTCCAGGGGTGGTAGTTAGCGTCTTTACTCGCTGAGCTACCCAGGCCCTGCACATAAATTGTTAATATTATAGGTAGAAGGAAATAACAACAGTGCACACAGTAGCAATCCTCTTTTTATAACAAAAGACTGAATTAAAGTAATTGTATGTACAATGCACAATGAATATGACCTACTGATAGCACACGTGAAGAGCTTTTACTTTGATGTTGCTCTCTCGTACTTGTGTGGATCCAGCGTGTAGCATTCTTGTCAGGATTTTGGACTTGTTGTTCCTTGTTTTAGCCACTTGAGGGCCTCAGTGACCTCCCTTATGTCCTTTTTTCCCTGTGTGTCATTATTATTATTGTTGTCACCTGTGTCTCGTGCCCCTGTGTGTATTTATGTTGGTTTGTTCCCCTGCTTCAGTGCTTGGAGTTTAGTTTGTTTCATGACAAGCTACCAGAGCCACTATTCCTGTGTTTCTGCCCTGTTTCTGAGCAAGTTTTCTCTTTGTGGATTATATTTTTGCCCTCTGGATATTTTGTTTTTTGCTGTGGATTTTTCTGTTGGATTTTGCTGTGGATTTATATTTTTACCTTGTGTATTATTCTTTGCTGTTTTTACCTGTTTTTTTTTTCTTTTTTATAAACGCATGCTTTTTGGACATTACCTTGTTTCTGAGCAACCTTTGCATATTGGGTTCATTACAGCTCCTGTGGCTGCAGACAGAAACATCAAGCCAGACATGGACCCAGCAAAGGCTACCAGTGCTCAGGAAATCTTCTCTGCCATTGCACAGCATGAGATCTCTGTTCAACACCTCGAGGCAGCGCTCGTCCAGCAGGAGACCTTGATGGTCAAACACTCAAGCATTGTCTCATATCCTGACTTCTCTCCAAGAGATTTTCAGGCGTTTGCCTCCAGCCTCTGCTTCAGACTCGACAGCACCCCCTGCACCATGTCCAGTTTCTCAAGTGCCATCTCCTCTTGTTAAACCTCACCTGCCTCCACCGCAATGTTTCTCGGTAGACCCTAGTGCCTGCCGAGGATTTTGTACCCAATGCTCCCTCACATTTGAACTACAGCCATAGTCTTTCCCCTCTTACAGAGCCAAAATTGCATACATCATCACCCTCCTCTCGGGAAGAGCCCTCTTCTGGGCTACTGCAGTCTGGGAAGCACAGAGCCAGTTCTGCGCCAGTTATTCCACCTTCAATGAAGAGTTCAAGCGGGTCTTTGATCATCCCATCAGTGGCCGTGAAGCATCCAAGCGGCTTCTACTCCTCCAGCAAGGCAGCTCCAGCATAGCTGAATTCGCAATCCAGATTTGCACCATCGTGGCAGGGAGCGGCTGGAATGTCGAGGCTCTCATGCTGTACTTCCAAAATGGGATCTTGGAGGCCCTTCAAGACAAACTGGCCACACGAGACCCTCATTGACCTGGCAGTGTGGCTGGACAATAGACTCAGAGAGAGACGACTGACTCACAAACCCTCTGATCAACCCCAAGTAAGTCCCAGAGCGCTGGATCACCCAGGCCCCTCTGAAAGATCACCATTGCTCCAAGAAGCCGCTGAACCCATGCAGCTGGGCAGCACTCAGATCTCTCCTTCGGAACAAGACTGCCATATGATGGATTGTGCTGCTTATACTGTGGGCAGCCCAGGCACTTTCGTTCAGTCTGTCCTGAGCTCTCAGGAAAAGCCCAATCCCATCCAGTCGGGGGAGGACTGTGACTGGAGTCATACAAACCTCTCCAGCCACAAACTCAGGACTTTGCCTGTCTGCCATGCTCTCCTAGAATGATCAGTTATACTCCCTCAAGGCTTTGGTAGATTTGGGCATGGCAGGTATTTCATGGACATTTCCTTAGCTGAGAACCTTAAGATCCCCAGTCACTCCCTCTCCTCTGGTGGTAACAGCTCTGGATGGAAGACCTCTGGGTCATGGAAGGTTTCCCATTAAACTTCCACTCTGCATCTTTTTATTCACCAACACCAAGAGGAGATTAATTTCCACCTGATACGGTCTCCCAAGTTCCCTGTCATACTTGGTCACCCTTGGCTCTTCCGTCATAATCCCCACATCGAATGGGCCACTGGTACTATCCTCGAGTGTGGTCCTACCTGTCATGTCACCTGTCTCTTCCCGATTTCCCCAGATTCCATACCTGAGTTTCAAGATTTCCAAGAACTTTCGAGTCTTCGCCTAGTACCATTGTTTCAAGGAAGTGTTCAGCACGTGGAGAGCCACCACCCGAATGCCACACTGTCCATTTGACTGCGCCATTGACCTGCTCCCGGGCTGGGGCTGAATTTTTCTTCATGGGCAAAAAGGATGGTGGTCTACTTCTGTGCATTATTTACCAAGGTCTTAACAGGACCATGATCCGTAACCACTATCCCTTGCCCCTCATGGCCACTGCCTTTGAACTACTATAGGAGGCTTCCATCTTCACCATACTTGACTGCACAATAAATACCACCTTATGCGCATCAGGCAAGGAGACGAGTGGAAGATCGCTCTACCGGCCTCTGCGAGTACCAGGTCATGCCCTTCGGCCACACCAACACCCCTGCAGTATTCCAGGCTCTGATAAATGACATGCTTAACAAATTTGTGTTTGTCTACCTGGACGACATATTGGTTTTCTCGAGTTCCTTCCATGAGCACGTGGAGCATGTCAGTATGTTCCTTCGACACCTTGATGCTAACATCATGGTTACTTTCATAATCTCCGTTCCCTGATGGAGAGAACGAGACATTGTGTCGATGTAGTGACACTAGGGGTCACTCTTGGGAGTCCGAAACACCTCTGATCTTTTTGAAAAAAGGCCAATGAGAATTGGCGAGTGGAATTTGCATGCCGCTCCCCCGGACATACGGGTATAAAAGGAGCTGGTATGCAACCACTCATTCAGGTTTTGTGCTGAGGAGCTGAGACAAGGTCCCAGCCATTTCAGCAGGTAGTTCAGCATTGTGGCAAGAGGGACACAACATCTTGTTCCCTCCATCAGGGAACGGAGGTTACGAAAGTAACCATGACGTTCCCTATCTGTCACTCACTCGATGTTGTGTCGATGTAGTGACACTAGGGGTCCCTATACAAAACGCCACAACTAGCTGAACTGTGTTACGTGGACTAGCGGTGCGAGATGGGCAGACCTTTGTGTGCCTCGTAGCCAGCATATCAGGCTGACACGTAACCTCCCCCAACGCTGCTATGAGCATCAAACGGTCCTTCAGGAACAAGTCGACTGCCCAACAAATAGGGACAGGCTAGCCCATCCGAGGCCTTTTTTCCCTCTTTTTTCTCCCCAAAAAGAGAGGAATTTTGTTAACGGACTGGGATCCGCAAGTGTCCACGTCAGGGGGGTGTCAATCCCAAGGGGAAGACACCGCGGAGACCACACCCCACCCAGAGAAAGGGGGAGGGGTATTTTGGGTGGAAATACGTCACATGGTCTTTACCGAGCCTTGTCGGAAGTATGTCATGTGGAAAGTTCCCATGGTAGGTCCTACCCAAAGGGGGAGGAGTTTCTACAAAGCATGGCGACCGAGGGCAGAGGGGCCCCTGCCCAAGGAAGACGCAGTTTACCGACAGGTAAGCGATTTTGCGGAAAATATCGCATGCTGTTGCCTTCGGGGGAACCAGCATATGCGGAGCACCTACCCCAGTACAGGGCCTCATTAGCGCACTTACTGAGCCGGCAGTGAGTTTCTCTGCAAACTCAACTGCCACAGGGCTAAGGAGGAAAGTCATCCAGGGATCACAGTCTGTGAACACTACTGGGAGTCAAGAGTGCACGTCTTCCCCTCAAGGGAGGGTAAAGGCACTATGCGCAAGCAGTACACCCAGCCAGTTGTCCCAGAACTTCTGCTCATGCCTGTCACTACTCGGGACGAGACCAGCTCAACCCGGAGATTGTAGAACCTCGCAAAGGTGTTGGGTGTTGCCCAGCCCGCTGCTCTGCAGATGTCTGCCAAAGAGGTGCCACTGGCCAGGACCCAGGAGGCCGTCACACTCCTGGTAGAGTGGGCTTGTAACCCCGCAGGGGGTGGCATGTCCTGAGCTTGATATGCCATAGCGATGGCGTCAATGAACCAGTGGGCGATCCTCTGTTTGGAGACAGCGCTTCCTTTCCACTGTCCCCAAAGCAGACAAAGAGCTGCTCGGAGCTTCTAAGCTCTGTGTGCGATCCAAATAGATGCATAAAGCTCGCACCGGACACAGCAACGCAAAGGCTGGGTCTGCCTCCTCCTGGGGCAGTGCTTGCAGGTTCACCACATGATCCCTAAAAGGGGTCATGGGAACCTTGGGCACATAGCCCGGTCGGGGTCTCAGGATCACGTGAGAGTAACCGGGACCGAACTCCAGGCTTGATTTGCTGACAGAGAATGCTTGCACGTCCCCTACCCTCTTGATGGAAGTGAGCGCAGTCAGGAGGGCAGTCTTCAAAGAGAGTGCCTTAAGCTCAGCTGACTCCAAGGGTTCAAAGGGAGCTCCCCGTAGACCATGAAGGACTACAGAGATGTCCCATGGGGGAACAAGGTGCGGTGTAGAGGGGTTCAACCTCCTAGTGCCTCTCAGGAACCTGATGATCAAGTCGTGCTTCCCCAAGTACTTACCATCTACTGCATCATGATGAGCCGAAATAGCGCTACATACACCTTCAAGGTGGAGGGGGACAGCCGCCCCTCCAACCTCTCCTGCATGAAGAAAAGCACCGATCTGACTGCGTATCTCTGGGGGTTTTCGTGTCGGGAAGTACACCACTTAGCTAACAGATGCCATTTCAAGGCATACAGGCGCCTTGTAGAGGGAGCCCTAGCCTGAGTGATCATGTCTACCACCGTGGGTGGTAGGCCACTTAAATCCTCTGCGTCCCGTCCAAGGGCCAGACGTGGAGATTCCAGAGGTCTGGTCGCGGGTGCCAGATGGTGCCCTGTCCCTGAGAAAGAAGGTCCTTCCTCAGGGTAATTCGCCAGGGGGGGCTGTCGCGAGGAGCGTGAAATCCAAAAACCATGTCTGGGTGGGCCAGAAGGGTGCTACTAGGATGACTTGCTCCCTGTCCTCCCTGACCTTGCACAGAGTCTGTGCAAGTAGGCTCACTGGGGGAAACGCATACTTGCGTAGTCCAGGGGGCCAGCTGTGTGCCAACGCATCTATACTGAGAGGTGCCTCGGTCATGACGTACCAAAGCAGGCAGTGGGAGGATTCCCGGGAAGCAAACAGGTCTACCTTTGTTCGACCGAATCGACTCCAAATCAGCTGGACCACCTGAGGGTGGAGTCTCCACTCTCCCCTGAGGGCAACCTGATGTGACAGCGCATCCGCTGCGGTGTTGAGGTCGCCCGGGATGTGAGTGGCTCGTAGCAACTTGAGGCGCTGCTGACTCCAGAGGAGGAGACGGCGGGCAAGTTGTGACATGCAATGGGAGCATAGAACACCTTGGTGGTTGATGTAAGCTACCGTCGCTGTGTTGTCCATCCAGACCAACACGTGCTTGCCCTGGATCAATGGCCGAAACCTCCGCAAGGTGAGCAGTACTGCCAACAACTCTAGGCAGTTGATGTGCCAACGCAGCCGCGGGCCAGTCCAAGAGCTGGCGGCTGTGTGTCCTTTGCATACGGTGCCCCAGCCCGTCTTGGAGGCGTCTGTTGTAACCATGACGCGCCTGGAGACCTGCTCTAGGGGAACCCCTGCCCGTAGAAATGCCAGGTCAGTCCAAGGGCTGAAGAGGCGGTGACAGACCGGCGTGATGGTCACGTGATGTGTCCCCCAGCGCCATGCCCATCTTGGGACTCGAGTCCAAAGCCAGTGCTGAAGCGGTCTCATATGCATCAACCCGAGCGGTGTGGCCGCCACTGAGGATGCCATATGCCCCAGGAGCCTCTGAAAGTGTTTCAGTGGAACCGCTGTTCTCCGTCTGAACGCCTTCAGACAGTTCAGCACTGACTGTGCACGCTCGTTCGTGAGGCGAGCTGTCATTGAGACTGAGTCCAACTCCAGACTGAGAAAAGAGATGCTCTGGACCGGGGAGAGCTTGCTCTTTTCCCAGTTGACCTGAAGCCCCAGTCTGCTGAGGTGCCGGAGCATGAGGTCCCTGTGTGCGCATAGCAACTCTCGAGAGTGAGCTAAGATCAGCCAGTCATTGAGATAGTTGAGAATGCGGATGCCCACTTCCCTTAGCGGGGCAAGGGCTGCCTCCGTGACCTTCGTGAAGACGCGAGGGGACAAGGACAGGCCGAAGGGGAGGACCTTGTACTGGTACGCCTGGCCCTCGAAGGCAAACCGCAGGAAGGGTCTGTGTCGATGTAGGACCGAGACGTGGAAGTACGCGTCCTTCAGGTCTACCGCCGTGAACCAATCTAGATGTCGGACACTCACTAGAATGCATTTTTGCGTCAGCATCTTGAACGGGAGTCTGTGCAAAGCCCGGTTCAGTACTCGCAGGTCCAAGATTGCTCGCAACCCACCGCCTTTCTTTGGTACGATGAAGTAAGGGCTGTAGAACCCTTTCCTCATCTCGGCTGGAGGGACAGGCTCTATCACGCCCTTGCTCAGGAGGGTCGTGATCTCCGCACGCAAGGTAGCAGCATTCTCGCCCTTCACTGAGGTGAAACGGATGCCGCTGAACCTGGGCGAGCGCCTGGCGAACTGAATCGTGTAGCCGAGTCGAACAGTCCGGGCCAGCCATCGCGACGGGTTTGAAAGCGCGAACCACACGTCCAAACTCCGGGCGAGGGGGACCAAGGGGATAATCGTGTCGGACATACCGGCAGGTGGGGCCTCGCAGCAGGGTGGAGCTTGAGGTGCCACGTCAAAGGGACTCGAGCCCTGTGGCCGTGCTGAGTCACGGGACATCGAAGCACTTACCTGGCTCCTGCTGCCCACCATGAGATTGGCCGAGGAGGGGGGAGGAGGAGTCTCGTCCCCGTGGCCCATCGGCACTAATCCCGTGTGGGTGTATTCGTGCCACAGCTGGGCGCCCAGGGGCGGGGGGTCTGCCACTGGAGCGCCAACCCTACCAAAAAGGAACGGTGGATGGCGGTCGTGACGACAGCCGTGCACACCGGACATGTGACCCACGAAACAAGAAAACTGCTCTTTTTCTGAACCTTTGGGTACCGCAGCCTCTGGGGCATGCAGCGAAAAAAGAAACAAAATATTCTCCTCCCAGCCCTCCCATCCACTGGGGGATGGAGTGGTCTGTGCACCAGCTCCAGAGGAATGGGTCTCCTTGCTCCTGGGTCGCCCGTCTCAGGGGCGCTTCGAAGCCTTCCTCGGGTTCTTGGTGGCTGGCCTTGAGATGGGTGGCGTCTGCTTCCTGCGGTGGGCTGCACGACGGGGCCGGGCCACAGGGTCGGGCTGCGGCAGAGCCGGAGATCTTGCTGCAGAGAGACGTCCTTGGTGACAAGCAGGCAGGGTGCGGGATCTTGAGCCATGCCGGGGCAGGATGTGCTTTTTAGCCTCCGTCTGCTTCTTTTCCAAACAGGCCAACCTGGGAGATAGGGGCGTCAAGGAACCGTGCCTTGTCAGCCTCTTGCATCTCTACCAAGTTGAGCCAGAGGTGGCGCTCCTGGACCACGAGAGTGGCATGGCCTCATACCCGTAGGTAGAAGGATGAGACGGGGAGCTGCTGGGGTGGCTTGCTTTCTTACGAATGCAAGCCACGACTGCAATGTTGCCATGGTCATGTTCTCGCAATGAGGACATGATCCATCCACGAACAATGTCTCCACGTGAGCAGTGCCCAGACACATAAGACAGCGATCGTGGCCATCAGAAGCAGAGAGATACCGATCGCAACCAGGAATAACACACAAACAGAAAGGCATCTTTAAAAAGATGTTCCGTGTGTGCCGTTCTTTTATGAATGGAAAATATACTTTTTTCAGAATATACTCATTCTCTGCACTGCACAGGCACAGAGAGGGAGAAGCCGCTGAAATGCGCCATTAAATCCAGCAGTCTTTAGCGAGGTGAATTCTTTTAAGAGGAATTGTATTTAGTGCACTGAATGCAACCGCTCGGCTCCGAAGAGAAAATCTGAATGAGTGTTTGCATACCAGCTCCTTTTATACCCGTATGTCCGGGGGAGTGGCATGCAAATTCCGCTCGCCAATTATCATTGGCCTTTTTTTAAAAAGATCAGAGGTGTACATCTACACAACATCGAGTGAGTGACAGATAGGGAACCACCTCTATGTTAAGCCCGAGAAGTGTGAGTTCCACGTGTCCCAAGTGCATTTCCTTGGGTTCATCATTAACACAGGTAACATCCAAATGGATCCCAAGAAAGTTCAAGCAGTGATCGATTGGCCTATTCCCACTTCAGTCAAGGAGATGCAGTGGTTCCTAGGCTGCTCGGTGGTGGCCTCACACTCTGCTCTCACCAAGAGTAAGAATTCTGGTTTTCACTGAACCTCTGAAGCCAAGACTGCTTTTAAGGAGCTTAAGCATAGTTTTAACTCCACTCCTATCCTGACTCTCCCTGATTCCAACTGGCCATTCGTTGTGGAGGTGGACACCTCTGATGTCGGGATTGGTGCCGTCCTCTCTCAGAAGCCATCAAATTGGCTCTGGAAGAGTGGAGGCATTGGCTCGAGAGGGCACAGCACCCGTTTCAGGTACTCACTGACCACAAGAACCTGGAGTACATCCAGCAGGCCAAACAACTCGACCCCCATCAAGCACGCTGGTCCCTATTCTTCAATCGGTTTCAATACATCTTGTCTTACCTTTTGGGCTCCAAGAATCAAAAACCTGATGCCCTGTCTCAAGTGTACTCACCCACCAATCTCGAGAAACTAGTCATGCTCATCATTCCCAGCTCTAAAGTGGTGGCTCCTGTTAGATGGGACATTGAGGTGACAGTAAGACAAGCACACACCCAAGAACTGGATCCAGGGGGGGGGGCCTGCTAACCGTATGTTTGTGCCTAGGTCTGTCCCTTCCCAAGATCTTCAATGGGGTCACTCCACTAGACTCACCTGTCATCCGGGAGCTGCATGCACTCTTGAGTTTCTCCAGAGACTGTTCTGGTGGCCAACTATCAAGGAGGACGTCAAGACCTTTGTGGCAGCCTGTCCCACATGTAATCATGGGAAGGTGCCGCATCGCTCACCTTAGGGGTTGCTCCATCCACTTCCCATCCCATGTCAGCCCTGGTCACACCTCTCTATGTATTTTATCACTAGACTCCTGCCCTCCCGAGGTAATACCACCATCCCCGTTATAGTTGACAGATTTTCTAAGCGTAAAGATTCATTCATCTGCCTAAGTTGCCCACAGCCAAAGAAACTGCTGAATTGGTTGTTAACCATGTTTTCCGAGTCTTTTATATTAACATGGTTGGCAGGACATTGTGATGGATCGAGGACCCAAGTTCTCCTCTTGTTTCTGGTGCTCCTTCTGTCTGCTCATTGGTACTACACCCTGAGTCCAACGGCCAGACAGAGAGGCTTAACCAGGATTTGGAGACTACCCTGAGGTGCATGGCATCGAACAACCAGTCTATCTGGTCATCCTATGTTATGTGGGCTGAATACGCCCACAATACTGTGTTCCTCGGCCACCGGACTGTCTCCGTTCTAGTGTCAGTTTGAGTACTTGCCTCCACTCTTCCCAGACAAAGAGGCTGAGGTTGGGGTTCCCTCAGCTCAGCGGTTCATCCGACGCTGTTGTGTGACCTGGACAATGGCTCGACACAAGCTTCACCAGGCATCCCAACAATATCAGTGACAGGTGAACTGAAGTCACAGACCAGCCCCCATCCTGCGTCCGGGACAGAGGTTTTGGCTTTCCACAAAAAATCTGCCTCTGTGAGTGGAGTCCCACAAGTTGACCCAGCGCTACATTGGTCCCTTCATGGTGGCAAGGAAAGTCCACCCTGTTACTTACCGGTTATACTTACCCAGATCCCTGAGAATTAACCCCATGTTTCATGTCTCCTTTCTAAAACCTGTTTTGTTTTCTCCTTTTACTCCGGCAGGTAGACCGCCCCCTCCTCCAAGAATCATCAGAGGCCAGCCGGCTTACACGCTCCACCGGATACTGGATTCCCACCATGTTCAACGATCACTTCAGTATCTGGTGGACTGGGGAAAAATTTTTTTTTTAATTATCAAATCGGAACACTTCTGATTTGTCTGCAAATTTCAAAGCACTTGTTCAGTTTTGGTCATAATGCCTGCACACATTGGAAAGTAGAGCTTCTAAGCTTTCAAACAATACCTATTTTGTGTTGGCCAAGACTGTAGTAATTAATATTTTGACAAATTTAGTTTTTTCTTGCGGGCCCGTCTTAAAGGGTTAATAATCACAAGCTCCTGTGTGTTTGTTGCTGCTCTGATACGCAGGACAGTTTAAATGAGACGTTATTGTACGTTGGTCTATTATTGTAGTAACATGATGGCACATAACAACAAAAACTATAATTGGTTGTTTACATGTCTCAGGTGACTCCTGTAATCTCCATTAATTGGCCAAATGGGAAAAATTATTGGGCGATGCTGATCATTTAAAAATTCAGAATATAGGCCGATTTATCGGCCACAGCGATATATTAGTTGACCACTACTGATAATTATGTTATGGCCAATAACTGATATGATTGAAGATGTTATATATCTAAACTGTTTAGCGCCAATCTTTACATGCAAGTGTAATCAGGGAACAAAACATTTTAATTTACAGTAGAAAAGACTGAATACTGTTTAATTCTTTAAAAGCCTGCCACAGAAAGAGTTTAATGTATGAATTGGGGGAAAAAATTTTCCTGCTTCCAATATCGGCCTAATCAGACCGATACTGGCTGATACTGTTAAGGTCAACAATATATCATACATCCCTAGTTGAGTCTAATGGTAAAGCAACAACCATGCAATATCGAGATAAGAAAATTATTTCCCATCAAAGTCAAGATTTAAAGTCAAATTAATCTATTAAATATATTTAAAGAATTTTTGGTTGCACACAGAACTCTGGATTTTTTTCTAGGTATTGTTTTAAAAAGAAAATTTATATTAATGTTGTTTTTATTTGTTTCTATTGTACAGGTAACATCATGACTGACTAACTACCCATTCCAATCTATAAAAAGTGCTTCAAAAAAACAGTAAAAATGCAAAGTAGCCATTTTGCAAATGAATCAAGCGATAAAGTATAAGCATTATAAAGTCTAAATCAATGCCAATGAAATATAAGATTCATAAAGTATAACGTTTTGGAGGAAGTCACCATTTTTAAGGTAATTTTTTATTAGTTTGATATCTCTAATTGTGGCTATGCAGTTGACTTGTTTTTGTAAATCTGCTCAAATCAGACTTCCATAAGAAAGCAACTTGTACTTGATGCTTTTGCAAGTATGGTCAAGCCTCTAAACTACATCCCTGTCTGATGATGAGGGAGAGGCCTCCACCCTGGGGTGGCTTTTGATGCAGAATATAGACTTTATGTGACTGAAATGGTCGACTACACTGTCATTAATGAATATAAAATCATATCATCATGATTATCTCAAACAAAACTTTGACTGATGTCTTGTATAGGCTATAGTGATAATTAGGTAATTGCCTCATAAATGATGATAGAAATGATGAGATCACTGAAGCTTGCTCAAGCTGCAGTACTGCCAGTATCATTTGTGCCCTTCATTTCAAAATACTTCTCAGAATTAGCCACTTCTTTTATCCATTTAGCTCTTAGAATCTTAGTCAGGGTCCAAAAATTACATTAAAACAGGATTTTAACTTTGTGAGGAATTGCAACATTAATTGGTTTAAATTAAATTGCTAATGCAAACCTCTTGCTGATCAAAGCATTTCAAATATAATAATTAGTATTAATATTTAATGAGCTGATAATGGACATTATGCACGTTTAGGTAGGTCTGGAACACTTCCAAGTCTTAAAAAAAACTTTTTTTGACAGGTAGAAAAACGTAAAATAGAAACAGGCACCACAGTCAATTAAGTGTAGCAGGAATGGATCGTTTAGTCTAACCTCCTATGATTAAGAATTGGCATGTTCTGCCAAATGTACTTACAAACATGCTTAGAGACATGCTGTGAAAGACAGAACAAGATCTGAATCTCTCTCAAATAGACATCTCCTGAACACCGTGCATGCCTGGGCAGCAGCTGTACAGTCACAGAGGGCTCTTTTTTTTTTCTATTTTATGGGGTTGTTTCCACCTGTAAGTGAGCTGAATCAAAGTTATCTGACAAAGCTGTGCTCAAACAATTTGTGCTCTCTTCGGTAATCCCTTGTGAGTTTTGGGAGTAATATTTCATAAGGTGGTAAAAACATTTAAATGCTGTTGAATATGGAGTATAAAAATCAGTGGATAGCCTTGATGCCCATGTGTCAGTTACTTAATCCAGTGAAATGGCTGTCACTTGTAGTAGTAGCAGTAGCACCAAAATACCCTCACAAAAGTTAAACAAAACTGCTCAATAATGACTGTTTTAAAGGGGCACTCATAAAAAAAAAAAAGTTTTACTTCTAAAGAAATGAATAGTAATTTTGAAACAAATGAATAAAATCATGAGCATTCACATAAGATGAAGACTCCAGTCATTTCAGTAACCTTATAAAAGCTGTTTTATTCTACATGAAGAGGGTCCCCTTTTGGGGGTGGCCATGTAATGATCACATGACCAGTCAACTACTTCTCTCTTAATCTCAGTGACTGCCCTGTAGTTAGACACTTTCAATCAGGGATTTAATTAATCCTGGTTTACTGTATATAGTGAATTTCTACAATGACATCAGTAACGAAAGACAATTGTGTTTGAATTATGCTGCATCCAGGCCACTAGGTGTCAGTGTAAGTCCAAGACAACATTCAAAAAATGACTGAGTGCACCTTTAAAAAGGTTTCCCAAACACTCCCCCAATCTTCCACATAAGTCAAATTGATAACCCTGCCCCCAATTTACACCATTGGTTGAGCCTATAACCTAACCCTTTTGTGTTGGGCTGGTTGGGGTATTCAGACAAACAGAGCAATGGTTTAACTTCATCTAGCATGTAAACACGTTAATCAGATCACAATTGGGCAGAAGACAGAGGTGACGTGCAACGTGTTTTTAAATGTATTCAAACATTTGATGCCGTATTGTGTCATGTATACTTAGACAGATGACAAAAATCTGCTGTAGCTCAATTAAAACTGCTCATGTAAATGTACTGACTGTTTACATTTTTAGGGGTATCAACCTACTTATGTATAGTACTAGCTTACTTATAATTATTTCTGTAAATTAAACTGGGATAGAAAGATAGAAAGTATTTTAACTTTGAAAAAAATAAATAAATCACACTTCACCTTTAAGGGTACCATGACTCGACATTAAAACTGAATTACAAATTATGCTTTCATGAATACATTTTTTGGTTCCACTTACGTAGATCTTATCCTTTAAATTCATTGAAAATGACTGATCTTAGTTCAAAAGATTCTGGGCTGTCAGCAAAGGGATAAACGTTTTACGTACGGAGTCATGTGACAAAACAACATGGCGCCGACCACAGCGGAGTTTGTCTTTGGGAGAAACACCAACAAAACTACATCTGGTAAGAAATCTAATTAAGTTTTTACAAAGAAACCTGTTTGAGTCGATTAGAGTCTCTAGTTTCATCCGATATGCCATTTTTAAAATTGGATCAATTTGTCACGAAGCTCCACACAGCTAAACACAATGTTCACTAATGTGTACTTTAGAGCATTTTTTTCCCTTAAAAATCCTATATTTTTTGTGCATTATCATGCTGAGAATGGGTTCATTCAAAAGCTAAAAATCGTTGCTTTCATTTATAATGTATAATATTATTTTAACATGGTTGGCAGTGATGCTGGCCATTACTATGAATCAGAATTAATTATGCTAACATCTGATGTAATGTCTGTAATGTCTCAAAAATGTGAATAACCAACACTCCTGGAAACATAATAAACATCCATTCCATCCATCAGCTTGTCCTATGTAGGGTCACAGGTAGTGCTGGAAACTATCCCAGCTGCCTTGGGTCAAAGGCAGGGAAACACCCTGGACAGGTGGCCAGTCCATCACAGGGAAAACACACACAGACATACAAATTCACACTCTCACTTACACCTATGGGCAATTTAGAGTTTCCAATTCACTTGATGAGTCAACTCACCTGCATGTTTTTGGACTGTGGGGGAATCTGGAGACCCTGGAGGAAATCCACAAGAACATGGGGAGATCAGGCAAACTCCACGCAGAGGGGCCCTGGGTGAGCTGGGACTCAAACCGGCGACATTCTTGCTGTGAGAGGACAGTGCTACCCACTGAGACACAGGGAAATGGAAAATGAACACAGCAGTCTCAAGAGGTTAAAGACCTAAATGACTGAGAAA
Source organism: Myxocyprinus asiaticus (assembly GCF_019703515.2). Lineage (NCBI taxonomy): Eukaryota > Metazoa > Chordata > Actinopteri > Cypriniformes > Catostomidae > Myxocyprinus > Myxocyprinus asiaticus. Next base: position 22,048,645 of record NC_059362.1, read on the forward strand.
AACTGCATGCATGTTGCTGTTTTGGCAAACCAATGTCACTCACACACAAAAGCCACACCATACAGAGGCTAGAGGAATGGCAAATTTAAGATGTGCGATTTATACAGATACAAAAGATCAAGTTTCTCTCTGCCTTGAGACCTCTTCATATCCCAAATTAAATGCTTGGATAAGCGCTCTGCCCACCCTCACCAAGCTTCTATAATTAGCAGTGGCATTATTGTATCTACCTTTCACAGACTCTTCTTGATCACTTGCAGTCCTGTGCTTCAACCCTGCTTTTCTACAACTAAGAAAACAGCTTCATGCTCACTCACCAAAACAGAGGAATAGTTTTAAAAATGAGCTAACACACATGGAAGGAGAAGTGGAGGAAAATACTTTAGTCAGAGTACTGTAACTACCATTTTTAATTTGAGACAAACAAAAATAAGGCAGTGAAAGGTGGCAATAGAACCCGTTCAGTAAGTGGAACTGATCGTTCAGCTAATGAAACACTGAAAATGTCTTTTTTTTTTTTTTTTGTTAACTGACAGTTGACCCCCAGACACACAAAAGTGTGACCCAGCAGTAAGAGTCAATTGTAAAACTTCACTTGCTTGTCTTTATTTAGAATATCTTCCAATATTTACATGGTGGAAATATTTGGTTGGTATAATACTTAACAGGCAAATGTACCTCTATTGTGCAAAAAAAAAAAAAAAAGGGTAGTTCCTGAGATACCCTAAAATGTAAAAAGTGTTAAAGCTGACACTGGACCTCCTTATTAAATGGACACAGGCCCCATATTCAGATTAGTTTAAGACTGATGCAGGTTTTTCAAAGGCCAGTTATTAAACTATCACTTTTGGTGAACCACATTAATAAATATGCGGTTACTGTCTTGAAGGGATTGTACCTCTGTCAAACACAGTCTAATTGTTGTTTGTCTGAAATTAAATATGGCATTGAATGTATATTTTTATCATTAATTTTTGGTGTATGTAGTGGCGTGGATGGCGCATCAAGCAAAAAAATCAATAACTGGCGCCATTTAAGAAATTAGGACTGTGTAAAACTATTTTTATTTTTTTTAAATAAATGGATGCATCGCTATCTTCATTTGAATGATCTCTATATCAATTTTTAAATCCCATGATGGATCTTTTACTCTATGCAACAGCTCTACAATGTGAGTGAATCACTCACATATGGAATAAAATGTCATGCTTTGCGGCTAAAAATATGTGCGATTAACAACTGGCAGGTACATTTTCCGATTTCACTCACCATTGATTTAGTATATTGGCGAAGAAGTCCAGCACAGAGATCTTTTCACTGCGTGTTGAGAGTAAAAGTTTGGTTTTACCTTACACTTCACAGCAGATGTACTGGAGGACAGATTATATTACAGCAGGTGCGCTGTATATATTATCAAACATATGTGATTTTTAGATCTTTATAATGATTGATTATGATAGATAAGATTGATCGCGAAGGCGCTTGCGGCTATGCGCGCCACAATATTGTTTACATGCAATGCAGTATGGGATTGTGAGTTTGCCATTGAAGCATAGAAGGTTCTAAAAAACCCTTCCACTTTCTCAGCACCAGAAGTGGTTAGAATGAGTGAGGACGGAATGGGAGAAGGCTCGAATGGACTGACTAGTCTGTATATTCTTTGTTTGCCATCAGAAAACATGGCTGCATCGCTGCATCAAAATGGTGCGCTCCAACGGTAACGGCTTTAAACATTTATTTAGTGATTGTCTGAATGTTTGTAACATAAGCAAACACAGATATTGTGATTTTGAGCAAACTATTTGAGCAGCTGTTTCATTATGACAACTGCTTCAGTCCTTTTTTGCTGGTAAACAGCAGCATGAATGCAGATCACACCGGTTTGTTGATATGCCTCTGAACCCAGCCTAGAGTAATCACACCAGTTGGATCGCATGTGCGAAAGGGTTAATATCCTTTCTGGCCTTTACAGTAAGTTTTTGATCAAAATCAACAAAAAATAAATAAATAACTTAATTCTAATCACTCTTAAACCATTCTTGTTAATGTGCACTCAACCAAAACATGGAGACACTCACTGAATTTCTGGTATTCTTAAAGAGACAGTACCGTTTTTTCGCATGTGTTTGACAAATTAATGTAAATACTTATTATAAATAGTACAAATTATGTAATGTCAAGACATAATGTATTGAAGAAATACATGGATTTGAACATTATTAAAAAGCTAAGATGTGAGCACATGATTAAAAACTAATAATTACATGTAATTTGTAAAATATATATTTTCATAATTTACCAAGTTACAAGGTCCCCTGTACAATTAACAGCATTAGTTCAGAGTGAATCAAAATTTGAATTAAATCGAATCGAGAACTTGTAAATCGCAAATTAATCGATTTGGGAAATCTGTATCAATACCCAGCACAAGTAGAAATGCTTCGGCATCAGCCATGATTCATTTAGGCAAGGCAAGCAGTACCGCCGCTCCCTATATGCATATTATGCAGTCTGCGTAGAGTACCAACCCCTAGGAGGGCACCATCTTACCCAAGGGGGACACCAGAAACTCCATAGGCTGCCCTTCCTCGTACGTTATAAGTTGTTCAAGGACCCGATAGCAGTTGCGGAACACAATCGCCTCACGCACGCACAAGGCCTCGCACCCCCGTCCGACGAGCGTGGAGCTCTGCTTAGGGCATTCATTTGGCCAGCCCTGAAGGCAAGGCAAGGCAAGTTTTTATATATAGCAGATTTCACCAGGCTTGGGGAGTAATGGAATACTTGTAACGGTGTTACGCAATCAGGATACAAAAATTGTGTAACTGTAATCTGTTAGTTACATAAAGAAAACATATTCAGATTACAGTTACATTTGGTACAAATTGGGATTACTAGCAGGATTAAAATGTTTAATTGATAAAAAAAAAAAGAAAAAGATAAAGACCACTGCTTGCTTTAGTACAGAATACAGATATGATCAGATGTGCGCTCGAGATCTCTTCTGGTTCTCTCTCGTGACTCATGTGATTCTGGCGCCACTTACTGTCCCATGCGCAAATAACACCTGTCTCACATCAACACTGCTCTCAAGGCAAACGAGGTCAAATCATAAAGGGCTATTTCATCGTAATGGCCACTGGAGAAATATGATTCTTTTTGTGGAAATTCCAACATTCTTATCTCTTCAATGGAGAAAATGGAAACAACATTACAGTTCAGTACAATTTAGAGGCTACCTTCCAGCTGTGAAGATGCAGTGATTTTCCAAGGACCCGACATATTATTTAAAGTAGTATTTAAAGGTAAGACCAACATGAAAATCACGTTAGCAAGGATAGCTAAAATAAGTCAGAAGTGTTCAATTTGTCGATCATTTTCGCGGGAGCAGGAATAGAAGCGGAGAAACGACCACTCCCCAGGCGAATGACCAGTATTCCGGTGCAGGGGACTTCTCATTTCCATCTTAACTTCAGCTGAAACACTAAAATTGTTCTCTGACATGTGTTTATGTTGTAATGACAACAGTAATTGGGACAGCTTTTCTTTTTTTTTTTTGTCTTTTTTTCTTTAAGAAAATCTAGATTGTACACATGAATACCAAATGAATTGAAAATGTTATTAAGTTCTTAGGGGAAAATTGCAATGGATAATTTATCTGATTTTGATACTTATTATAAATGTATTGTTAAGAACAGTTCAAAAGTATGGGTGAGGGAGAAATACTGGCAAATGTAACATTTTAAAACTCATAGAAAGTAGCAATAAGTAAATCAAGACACTTAAAAGGTTTAAATCCATTTCGATCTATTCTTTAAAACAAGATTTTATTGATTAATTTATTTATTTTTATTATTAGTATTATTATTATTTTGTCATTAAAATCCTCACTAAACATAAACATAGAATCACCCATAAACATTAGCTGGTGATGTTTGACTGTGGATCGTGAGCAAGTAGAGGACAGACACTGGAGGCACAGCATTAATAATAATAATAATAATGATGATTATGAAGAAGATAGCCTGTGATCTACCTCTTGCAGTCAGAAGTTAATGAATGGACAGTGCCAAATATTCTACATGCTAACTGCAATACATGGCAGAATTCAACTTTGTAGTGTTTTTGAATCTGAGGTATATCCTGTCAGATTTTGTTTAATGTTAACAAGACATAATTCAGTGCATCTGTTATAACTGTATTTGCTTGATGAGAAAATAAACCATTTTCTGTAACAGATAGAGGACTCACCTGATTTGGTAAAAATGCGGAGTTGTTCTACATTTTAACATATTCTGTTTTCCTAATAAGGAGGCACTGTCCCTATTTTTCATGCTTTTCTCTTATACATAATAATAGCTACACAACTTAAACACAGTTTGTTTGCATTCAGAAGGTATGATTAAAAATCTTCGAGATCATATTGCTTTTCTCTTGACTATAACATATGCGATATTGAGGCAATTAAAAAGGTAACAAAAATAATCTGATTATTTTCTTATTTAGGTAACTGGATTACTTTACAGATTACATTTTTACTAAGTAATCATTATTTGTAACTGATTACACTTTTAAAGTAACCCTCCCAACAGTGGTAATTCAAAGTGCTTTATATAAAAATGATTAAGAAAATACAAGATACATAAAAATCCATTTTAAAACCAATTAAATGTTTATTTCGCCCAAAATTGAAAATTCTCTCATTTACTCACCCTTATGCCATCCCAGATGTGTATGAATTTCATTATTCTGCAAAACACAAACAAAGATATTTAGAAGAATATTTCAGCTCTTCATGCAAGTGAATGGTGACCAGAGCGCCAAAAGCTCCAAAACGGAAATAAAGTCAGAATATAAGGGTCCATAACAGCAGCATTCGCTTTGACAATCAGGGGTTAATTATAAGGGGGTGAGGACAGATCCCCACCCCCTTATAAGGGCGGTTCCTGAAGCCCAAAGACAGATAGCTGTAAGGCGAAGGTGGAGCTGGCGGATGATCAGGAGGCCAGGAAGGAGCCTCCAGGAAGGGAGAGGGGTCCTGTGGTTTGGGATGAGGCTCCAGGAAGGCAACTGGCTGAGGATCAGGACACCAGGATGGAACTGTCAGGGGGTCATGGACGGAGCCACAGGGGGCTGGAGCCGCTGGTGATGAAGACCCAGGGGGCAGAGCCACAGTTGGTTCAGGGACTTGAGTCTCAGGAGGTGGAGCCAAAGGGGGTGGAGTAGTAGGCAGCTCAGGAGAAAGCGCTGCAGGAGGGGGAGTGGGCAGAGCCACAGCAGCCTCAGGGAATTAAGTCTCTGGAGGCAGAGCCGCAGGGGTTGGAGTAGTAGGCGGCTCAGGAGATGTTGGAGGAGGAGTATCAGAAGAGGCGGATGGAGCCGCTGGAAGAGGAATCTCAGGAGGAGCAGATGGAACTGCTGGAAGAGGAGTCTCTGAAGAAGTGGGCAGAGTCGTGGAAGACTCAGAGGGCGGAGTCGCCGTGGTCAGGATCACTGGCAACGACTGGGAAACAGTCTCTGTGGCCGTGGGCACTGGCAGTGATAGTGTCAGTGAAACGACCTCTGTGGTCGTAAACACAGGCAGTGACAGGGGAACGGCCTCTGTGGCCTTGGGCACTGGCAGTGACAGGAAAATGACCTCCTTGGTCATGAACATGGGCAGTGATGGGGAAATGGCCTCCATGGCCATGGGCACTGTTAGTGACAGGGGAAAGGCCTCCATGGCCGTGGGCACTGGCAGTGACAGGGGAATGACCTCCATGGTTGTGAGCACAGGCAGTGATAGGGGAACGGTCTCCATTGCCATGAACACTGGCAGTGACAGGGGAATGGCCTTCGTGGCCGTGGGCACTGGCAGTGACAGGGAAGTAGGAGCCCTTCTTCTCCTCCTCCTCCTCCTCCTCCTCTTCCAGATGGCCGTGAGCACTGCTGTGGGAGGCTCGGAAGGCGGAGCCGTGGGAGGCTCGAGGGGTGGAGCCATGGGAGGCTCGAGGGAGATCTCCAGGACCACCGAGGCTGGGGAGAAAGTGATCTCCGTTGAAGGGAGCTCGGAGACTACTGGAACCAGAGTAGGCCCCCCCCCCCCGAAAATTCCTCTAGGGCTGGAGCAGGCATGAAAGCTGGCTCTGGGACAGACTATGCTTGCAACGCTGGCTCTGGGGCAGACGAGGCTTGCAACGCTGGCTCTGGGGTAGACGAGGCTTCAGGAACTAGCTTGTTGACCGTGGCAGGCGTGGGCATTAGCTCGTTGACTGTGGCAGGCGTAATGGGATACTCGACTGAATGAGTGTAGTTCTCCTCCATCGCTCCCACAGTGAATGCTGTCCCACTCAGATGAAGGGCCAAGTCAATGTACTTTTGGAGGTCCCTTACAATTCTTCCAGATGGCATTTGAGAATGAATTGGTTCTTCCAACCCAGCCCGAAAACAGTCCTTAAGTGTCACGTCGTTAAAATTCACTTTATACACCAGAGCACAAAAGTCCATAATGTATTCTTCAATTGTACAATCTCCCTGGTCAAGGCAAAGTAGTACCTCTGCTGGGTTCATCTTTGGGTCTAGTTTTCTGTCACACATGAACATGGAGAGGGATGCGGTTTGAACCCAAATGCAGAGTTTAATGAAGAATCACAGACAATATATATATTTATACAAACTGAATATAACTAGGAAGATGATAGGTACAAGGATAAATACAGCAAGACAAATGTACATGCTAATATAAATGAGACTAGATGAATGATGAAACACGTGGGAAAATATACATACATGGGAAATGACAACACAAGGAACAGCTGGGAACACTGATAGGAAACAAGTAAATGTGATGATGACGGTGCCTGCTGGGAATTGTAGTGTGGGGGCAAACTATAACATAAAGGTCCATGACAGTGTCAAACTAAGAGTCCGTGAACATGAAAGGATGGTGACATGAAGGGATGTGACAGTCCTCACCCAAAACCAATTGGATCACTTCAGAAGACATTGATTAAACCACTGGAGTCTTATGGATTACTTTTATTCAGACTTTATCTCCTTTTGGAGCTTATGGACCTACAGAGCTGAAATATTCTTCTAAAAATCTATGTTTGTGTTCAGCAGAAGAAAGAAAGTCATACACATCTGGGATTTCATGAGGGTGAGTAAAAAGTTAATTTTCATTTTTGGGTGAACTATCCCTTTAAGAACAAGAAATGAGAATAAAAAGTAATAAAATAAAATTTATTTAAAAATTATTAAAATGAATTAAAAAAGGAAAAGAATACAGAAATAAAATGAAACAGTGCAACCAGTAAATGCAACAGAGTGCTAAGTTAGTAAATGCACAGCTGTGTTTTTAGTCTGGATTTGAATCTGGCTACTGATGGAGCACATCTAACATTTTCAGGAAGCTGGTTCCAGCTGCGGGTGGCATAAAAGCTAAACGCTGTTTCACCTCATTTTGAGTGAACCCTTGGAATTTTTAACTGACTTGATCCTAATGATCTGAGAGGCATCTCTGCAATGTATTTAGGTCCTAGGCAATTGAGTGATTTATAAACAGTACTTTAAAATCAATTCTAAATGTAACTGGAAGCCAGTGTAAAAACACGAGGACTGGAGAAATATGCTCAGAATATTCTGAATTCTGAATGAGTTGCTGCTGTCTAATGGAAGGTAGTTGAGGAGTCCATTGCATTTATTCTGAAAGTTAAAGCAACTGAGTATAAAGTGGGGTGTGGTGATGTGGGCGTGGCCGAGCGACGTCTGTGGAGAGTGAGGCCAGGAGAGGAAGAGCAGTAAGGATTGACACCTGTGGGAAATAATCTCTAACAGCAGTTTTGTGTTGCAGTGAGAGCTGGAGGGGGTTAAAAGGGCAGTCCAGACCGCCAGAGGAGAGACCACCAGAGGAGAGACCGACCTGAGTGTGTGTGTGTGTGTGTGTGTGTGTGTGTGTGCCCTGCTGAAAAGCAAACCATGTGTTATACTGAAAAGAAGTGCAAATAAATAAACACATGCTTTTCAGCAAAATAACTAAACACACATACACAGCAGCATTGCTTTTCATCCTGCTGACACACACACACTCTGCTTCATGCATCTCTCTATGCATCTGCTGCTGTCTCCTCTGCTTAAATACTCCCGTCACTCCTCACTAGAACACAAGACAGGTGTGGAGCACAAGTGGAACTCATTCTCCACTCATCTCCCCCGGCCTCACTCTGCCCAAACACTGCTCAGCCACACCCCCATCACCACATTGAGTAACCGAGATAAAGAGAGCAGCCTAATATTTAGCTGGTCAAGTGATCTCAACATGTTGGCCCCCATGAGGCAACCTGGTCCAAGTAAAAACAGCTTTTATTAGGTCACTGATTTAACTGGAATCTGCATCTCATGTGAGTGAACATGATTTTCAATAAGTCCTATGCATTTTTTTTAATGTGTAAAAGACTGAGTGCACCTTCAAATATACTCTGACTAAAGTCTATTAAGTTCCTTCCTCCATCCTTGAAAGTACATTTTGCTTTACCTTAGTATAAGAAGCATATTCTGAGCCAAAAATGCCTTTGTGTCACAACAGTATAGAGAGTGATGAGGTTAATAAAGAGAATGCAATCATGGAGTGACAATTTAAGTGTGAAGGATAGGGACAGAAACAAATAAAGAAGGAACAGAAAAAGCGTAGAGTATGGTGCCAGATAAAAAGCCTACAGAGAATGCCTTTTAGTATGGACTGGGTAATTTGTAAATAGTGAGCATACCTGACTCTTCACAGCACCAGTGCTTAAGGAAATTCACACTCATCCTTAGGGAGCATTTTCCAATGTGCATTCCAAAGTCATGATGTTGACCCAAACTTGTTTCTGTTATTTGGAGAGCACTTAACTTTATCACCATTACCCTACATTGCCAGAGAGTACTGTTTAAACAAAAGGCACAAAAGACAGTATGTTAGGGACAAAAATTCTCAATCACCATTCACTTTCATAGAATCTTTTCCATACAAGTGATTGTGACTGAGACTGAACCTTTGGTCAGACATCTCTTTTTGTGTTCCACAGAATAAAGAATGTCATACAGGTTTTGGAATAACATGAGGGTCTGTAAATATAAACAGAATTTTAATTTTTTTAGTTGAACTATCCCTTTAAGGTCTGCGTTTAGAACCGTTCTGCAATTCCGAAGATTTAAAAGGGTTAATGATGAACTTTCAAAAGAACTTACACTCAGATGCTGCCAAATTGGAGAACTGTGCAAACAGTGAAAAAGGACCACAGCTGTTGGAAAAGCTAGAACCATGCTTACGCCAGAATCTAGATTACTGGAATTTGTAGGTTAACAACTTTGCTTTAACTTGTTGATCCCAGGTGTGTGCTGTTACTTTTGATGATGGAACACATACCTCTGTAATCTCACGCACCCTGAGTGTTCTCTCTCTCGGCCGGCATGCTGGGAACATTCTGCAAAAGACTCAGTCATGCTGTGTTATCCACGGGCATCACTCTGTTCACTAAGAGCCAATAAAAAGGCTGTGCTGATGAAGGGATCAGAAGTTTCCCTTTCTGTTATGTGGCATGGCAAGATCCATGTGAAACATCTGAATCAGTATTCCCCACATTGCACTGCATTTTTCAGCCTGAAATATCCCAGGAAGATAAATATCCAAAGGCGTCATTTTAATTAAAGCAGTGCCAAAAAACAACAACAACAGCAAAAAAAAATCTGATACATTTTGTCAGTCCCTGAAGTTCTGCTTAGCATTTGTTTTTGTGTTTAATGGAAGAAAGCAAGTCATACAGATTTGGAATTGTGAGGGTAATTATGAGTAATGATGGCAGAATTTAAATAAATAAATAATTTTTTTTATTATTATTATTAATTTAGGCTACGTCTACATTAATCCAGATAAATTTGAATACGGCATTTTTGTTTTTGAAATGCTCTCCATCCACACTGCCATTTTCAAACGTTTTCCAAAAGTTGCTAGTCCACACTGAAACATCTGAAAACGCTGAAATCCCCTTACTGCACATACAAAAAAACTTCGTGACTCTGCGACATTTCCATGTACATTCTGAAATGCAATTGTCCTTGGGTTTCACCGCCAGACAGCAATTATGGGTTAACTTCTCATCGCCTTTGAAGGAATGCAATGTGAAGCTTGTAAAAAAGTAACATTCATCTTTAACAATGCCATCAAAGTGAATATCAGGCACAACAATGCCGCTTCAACATGAGCTGCCATTTTGTTTGTTTTGGGTTGAATGGATCACATGACTGCATCAGGACAACAAATACGCCATCGTTTTCGAATATCTCCATTTTCCCTGTCCATACTAAAACATGAAGATGGCGTTTTCAAATGTATTCACTTGGGAGAGCATTTTCGAAAAGCTCAGTTTTCGCTGGACAAAAATGTAGTCTCAGTGTGGACGGAAGGCCTAAACGTAGCGAAATTAAACGTAGCGAAATTAATGCCCCTTCAAACGAAAATGTATTAGTGTGGATGTGGCCTTATTTTTTGTCAATTTGGTTAGCTGATTGAGCACCAAATCTACCGTAACCCATCAAGTAAGACATGACCAAAGTTATGCTAATAGAAGTACACTAATAAGTTTAACACATAAATTTAGTGGCACAATTTTTGGATTAGCAGGCAAAAGGGTTTAGGTTCAAATCCTGAACCTAATCAATCAAAATGTATGCTCAAAAATCAGTTTGAATCTGTTTGAATGGGCTAACACTTCTGCAAATATCCCTGGGTTACAATAGGCTAGCATGGATAGCTAGAAACCGTGGCAGAAAGTCTTTTAGCACAAAAGCAGACTATCTAAAAGCAGATGCACATGCTTCTGATTGTGTATTGTTGTCAGCGCCAAGATACAAATTAAGGCTAAAGAAATAACCATGTGACTGTTGGAGAAAAAGGAAATGAACCTAGACATATTGGCCACTGCTGACTCACAAAGTGCTGCTAAATCCGGTTATCCTCTTAAGTGTTTTAAACCTTCCCAGCTGCACATGGTTAAGTCAAAACACACATGGAAGAAAAAAACAAGCCCCACACCTCTGAATGCATACAAATATATACAGAATTCAATATAACATTGTAACAATTAGTTATAGAGGTTTGGTAGTAAATCCAGGTGAGACAAGTGAACAACACAGTTGCTCTGCCCATCTCCTGAGTAAGAGCATAAACCTTCAGCTAGTGATGTTTACAGTTTACTGAGACGTTGCGTGATGCCAGACTATAGACTGAACTAATGACTTACTGCCTCACAGTGAACTGTACAAACAAAAGTGAAAAAACAGGTTTGGTACAGGCAGTTCAAAATGAACTTTGTACAACATTAACAGAATGAACTGTGTACAAGGTTTAGTGACACAAAAATGACATTTGTACATAGAAAAATAGAAACAGAAAAACAATAGAAAAAAATTAATTGTGCGGGAACATTGCTCTCATGTAATCAGTGTTGGGTAAGTTACTTTCAATAAGTAATCACCACTGATTAGTTATCTAAAAATTGCAATCGGATTACTTTATGGATTACTTCATGGTAAAAGTAATCAGATTACTAATTACTTTACTTTGACGTTGCTTTCTTAAAACCAATCAAACCTGTGTAAAATACAGATGTGACACTAATAGCTATTTTAGTACTTTAATATTGACTGAAATATTAACCAAATTACAGCAATATGACAAAGACAGAAATTTGGCTATAGAGATCCAATGCATTTCTAAAAATGCAACTTAACTTTCTTATCTCAAATATGCTGTAGTAATATCTTCAGGTGTGTGTATCCACTGTCTACAACCTTCTTAGCTGTGTGTGGCATGTATGTGTACAGTTTGCTTGTTTACCTGTGTTTGTGTTGGTGTGAAAGGCATAAAAAGAATACTAATGAACTGAAAACATTTCTGAAAACACATTTGCAGACAGCTTTGATAGTAAAACCATTGTGAATTTGAATGCTTCTTGTTTCTTTTTGGTGTGCATATACAGGTTTGCTTGTGCTTTGCATCATGCATGTGCAGGGGCATAGATTCCAGGGGGATTCCAGTAATCAAAACAACCCCCCCCCCCCATTATTTATTGTGTATGTGTACATGTGCAGCATGTGTGTGTTTACACAACTTTACAGCGAGTTGATTATTTCTACCTCCCTGCTTGTGCTCGGACGAACTGAGTATCCTTTATCACTTGCGCATCTGTAACGCTATTGAATTGTGTTTGTATTTTATTGTGTACAGTACATAAAGAATATAAAAGAGCCGTTTGCTTAGCGACGCCGTTACACAAATGTTTCCACCTTGTGAGCAATATATCCCTCTGTCAGACGTGAACGTGCGCTGTTCCATAGACAGTATGCCCGAAGCCGATCCCCTCTCCTCCCGCGGCAGCTGCAGAGGGACACACGAGGGAGGCGCGCGAGGATGGGGTAGAGCGCTGAGATATGAGGTGGATTTGTCGCCGGCCCAGCCTTGCGTGCCTCTCTCCTCCAGCCAGGGCTGCAAGTATGCTGACACAGCACTTGCTGAGATTGACTGTGAGCTTATGAATACTTGAAACACTTCGCTTTTGTTTTCAATTTGAATAAACAACTACATTTCGCTGCGTCCATAGTAACGTCGCTTACTCTTCTGCCGTCACCTCGCTACGTGTCCTCTATGCCATGGTGGTTTGTTAGAGCGCATACTCATTAGCTGACACAGAAACACACATACAAGTACCAACATAGGAACGTAATACATTTTAAAATGCATTCTACTAAATTAATATTATTGTCTTAGCAATAAATGTGTAATCCAAGTAACATAATTTTATTCATGTCTGTAACTGTAATAAGATGACTTAATTTTAAAAGTAACGTGTTACATTACTGTGTTACTGTGAAATGTAATTAGATTACAAATTACTTTGTAACGCGTAAGATCAACACTGCATGCAATGGTGATATAATAACACTGCTGAAAACAGTACTCTGTTTTGCCTCAGGTACAGAATAATATTGTGCATTATTTATGCTTGGTGTCGCTGATTCAAATGACAGGGGCCAGCAAGGGAGACCAGGTTGATCAACACCTGTGTAATTACTTTGCCAAACATTAAAAATAGTTGTTTTTAATTTTTTTAAATGCAAAAATATCATATAAATGCAATTTTTTTTTTATTTTTTATTTTTTTTTTTGCAGATATTTTGTTTCTTTTGGTAAAACAATGTAGAATTGATTTTTTTTTAAAATAAATTTTATTATTTTTGTTTTATTTCTAACACAGTAAAAACTAAAGGTAAAGTGTGTCATTTTTTCAATGTACTTTTTTTTTTTTTTATTAAATACATTCTCTTTTCTCAGCTTAAAGGAATATTTCACCCAAAAATGAAAATTCCCTCATTTACTCACTGTCATGCCATCCCAGATGTGTATGATTTCTTTGTTTCTGCAGAAAACAAACAAAGATTTTAAAAAGAATATCCCAGCTCTGTAGGTCTATACAATCCAAGTGAACTTTGAAGCTCCAAAAAGCACAAAAAGGCAGCATAAAAGTAATACATAAGACTCCAGTGGTTTAATCAATGTCATCTGAAGTGATCCAGTTGGTTTTGGTTGAGAGCAGACCAAAATTTAACTCCCTTTTCACTGTACATCTTGCCATTGCAGTCTCTAGACACAATCATAATTTCAAGCTCGATTACACTTCCTAGAGCTTGACGTATGCGCAGAGCGTTAAATGGCACTAGGAAGAGTAATCGAAGACCGCAGATTTCAAGATTTGTGGTGAAAAAGGAGCTACATTTTGGCAGATGTCAAGATTTATGGTGAAAAAGGAGTTACATTTTGGTTTGTTCTCACCCAAAACTGATTGGATCGCTTCAGAAGACATGAATTAAACCACTGGAGTCATATGGATTACCTTTATGCTACCTTTGTGCTTTTTAGACCTTCACAGTTCTGGCCACCATTCAGAGAAAGAGATATTCTTCTAAAAATCTTTGTCTGTGTTCTGCAGAAGAAAAAAAGTCATACACATCTGGGATGGCATAAGAGTGAGTAAATGATGAGAGAATTTTCATTTTTGGGTGAACTGTTAATATTGATAAACAGCTATAAGAAAGTAATTTGTAGTTTGTTTTCCTCCAAAATCAGTGGTGCTCAAAACATTGCAGGGGGATTGTTAAAACAGGGGGATTGTTAAGGAAACCTGTTTGATAACAGTCGTTATTTCTGCAATTCCATTTGATGCTGGGTGTTGCACAAATTATAGATGTCACCTTTAAAGATGTAACATACAATACCTACAGAAGAGGACCTGTAAACTGAACTTGTCTTGGTTAAAGAGAACAGCATAGCAGGAGGGAATCTGCCTCTGTCATTTTAACATGCCTGAACAAGATGACCTGTTTGTTTGTAAGAAACAGGACTGTGACACTGCTTCACAGGCAGAAGGGAAGGAGAACACAGGGAAGCGGGGTTTCCAGGTTCAGGTAAGAGTTTATCGGCCACCTCAGTGCTTTACAATTTCACAAACTCATCAGTTTCACCGGCACGTAGTTACTTAAAAACATCAGCTTCACAAGCACAATAGATTAAGCACAACATCTTCTGTAGCACCGTGGCCTTCTTTGTGCCAGACTCTCTCTGCTGCTGGTGGCGTGGCTGTTTATATGCCGCTCTCCCCATGCTCACTAGAATTAGAGACAGGTGTTAAACATAATCTAGCTCAGGTGCAAGCGCCCTTACCACTTTCTCTCTCTCAGGACGGATGCTTGACCACGCCCCCGCTGCCACATATCCCCACGCCCGACTCAGGCTGGGGAGGCATCCGGCCTGCCTACCACTCCTCCCCCATTTCTGGAGAGGAAGTCGGTGATAGCCATCTGCGCTCCCGGTCTGTGGACCACCTTGAACTTAAACGGCTGAAGAGCCAGATACCAATGGGTGATCCACGTGTTGGAATCTTTCAAGCAGTGGAGCCACTGGAGTGGGGCGTGATCCGAGCAGAGGGTGAAGGCCCACCCCAACAGGTAGTACCGGAGAGTGAGGACCGCCCACTTGATGGCGAGACACTCCTTTTCCACGGTGCTGTACTTAGTCTCCCTCAATGAGAGCTTACAGCTAATGTACAGCACCGGGCGCTCCTCCCCCTCCACCACCTGCGAGAGTACGGCCCCCAGCCCTCTGTCTGAAGCGTCCATCTGCAAGACAAAAGAGAGAGAGAAATTGGGTGAATAAGCAGCCCCCCGCAAAGTGTGGCTTTCACTTGCATAAATGCCTGTTGACACTGCTCAGTCCACTGGACCGGGTCTGGAGCTCCCTTTTTAGTGAGATCAGTCAGCGGGCTGGTGACGTCCAAATAATTAGGCACGAATCTCCTATAATAGCCAGCCAGTCCCAGGAACTGTCTCACCCCCTTTTTGGTCTTGGGCCTCGGGCAGGCCGCAATCGCCGCAGTCTTGTCAATTTGGGGGCACACCTGCCCATGGCCCAAGTGGAACCCCAGATACCATACCTCCACCTGCCCAATCGCGCACTTCTTGGGGTTTGCTGTGAGTCCGGCCCGTCACAGCAATCTCAGAACCACCCTCAGATGTTGCATGTGCCTCTGCCAATCATTGCTGTAAATTATGATGTCATCCAAATAGACAGCGGCGTAAGCCGAATGCGGTCTGAGGATTCAGTCCATGAGACGCTGAAACATAGCCGGGACTCAAAACAAACTGAACGGATGCGTCACAAATTGGTGTAATCCAAATGGTGTGGAGAAAGCTGTTTTTTCACGGGAAATTGGTGTCAAGGGGATCTGCCAATAACCTTTTGTCAAATCCAGTGTCGAATAAAATCGAGCAGTGCCCAACCGATTGAGCAACTCATCAACGCGAGGCATTGGGTACGCGTCAAATTTAGACACCGCGTTGACTTTTCTATAATCCACACAGAATTGTACAGACCCGTCGTTTTTAGGAACTAGAACAACTGGGCTGGACCAATTGCTGTGGGATTCCTCTATTACCCCCATATCGAGCATAGCATCCAATTCTTCCTGGACAATTTTCTTTTTGTGCTCGGGCAATCGGTAGGGATGGCTACGTACCACCACCCCCGGCTCGGTCTCGATGTGGTGCTGTATGAGGCTCATACGACCCGGTAGAGGGGAAAACACGTCTGCAAACTCCTTCTGCAACTTGGAAACCTCTGTGAGTTGATACAGTGAGAGGTGGTCTCCGAAAGTGACTGGGGTGAAATGATTGTGTTTTGTATTCACCTCTGGCCCGAGCTCTGCCCTCTCTGGGACTACCATAGCCAACGTCACAGGGACCGCCTCGCTCCACAATTTCAGGAGGTTGAGGTGGTATATTTGACGTGCACCCCCTCTATCAGTTCACTTTACCTCATAATCGAGATCCCCCACTCGTCGTGTGACCTCAAAGGGTCCTTGCCACTTGGCGAGTAATTTGGAGCTCGATGTGGGAAGTAATACGTGTACCTTATCTCCTGGTGCAAATTCCCGCAGCCGAGTTCCCCTGTCATACAGTCAGCGCTGTCGTTCTTGAGCTTGGAGAAAATTCACCCTGTGTTAGTTGCCCCAAGGTGTGGAGTTTTGCTCTGAGAACAAGAATGTATTGAATTTCATTCTTACTGTTTGAAGGTCCCTCCCAAGCTTCGTGCATAACATCAAGCACGCCGTGCAGGCTCCGCCCGAATAGTAGCTGGAATGGGGAAAACCCCGTGGAGGCTTGCGGGACCTCTCGTACTGCGAATAACAGGGGATCGAGCCATTTGTCCCAATTTCTAGCATCCTCGTGTACGAACTTACAAATCATATTTTTAAGGGTTTTATTAAATTGCTCCACCAGGCCATCTGTTTGTGGATGATAGACGCTGGTGCAGATTGATATAATGCCCAATAATTCGTAAAGTTCGTGTAGTGTTTGTGACATAAAGGTTGTGCCTTGATCGGTGAGGATTTATTTCGGAATCCCCACCCGGGAGATTATTTTGAAGAGTGCCTCCACATGTTGCATGAGATGTTGCGCAGAGGCACTGCTTCCGGATATCACATTGCATAGTCCACTAGGACCAATACAAAGTAATGCCCGCGTGCTGACCGCTCTAATGGCCCAACGAGGTCCATACCAATTCTCTCGAAGGGGATCTCGATCAGCAGAAGAGAGCACAATGACGCTTTTGGGGTGGCCGGTGGATTCACCAGCTGGCATTCGCGGCATGCCGCACAACAACTGCGGCGGCCAATAAAAACGGGCTATTAGACGGTTCAGTGTTTTTCTTTCCCCTAGATGGCCCGCCATGGGATTTTTATGAGCCGCCTGGAACACCATTTCCCGATGGCTCCGTGGTATTAAGAGCTGGGTTGTATCTTCCTTTGTTAGAGCGTCCTGCATCACTCTATACAACCGCTCGTTTATAATTGTGAAATAAGGATATGAAAGGGCGACACCCGGCTGGAGTTGTTGACCATCGATCACTATCATTTGGTCAAAGGCGTGCTTGAGAGTTTCATCTCGCCACTGCTCCAAAGGGAAATCCCCTTCAGGAAATCCCCCGAGGATGGGAGGGGCTGCAGCCTCTCCCCCCCTCACATCATCCTGATGTGGAGCAGACGAAGATGGCCCTGGCTCCGCCTCCCCTGCCAGAGCATCACACATCTCACATCTTGTGGCTTTAGTGCAGGACCCATCCGCGCATATTCCCTTTAATACATTTCTAAACTCAGGCCAATTAGTCCCCAAAATCAGCGGATGGTTGAGGCGGAAACTAACCGCAGCCTCCACTCTATGTTTTGTTCCCCGAAATTTAATAACAAGGGTCACCACAGGGTAGTTGTGGATATCCCCATGCACACACTTCACCCTCAATGTATTTGCTGTGCCCAAAGCCTTACGTTGAACCAAGCGTTGGTGGATAGTGGTTTGATTACAAATCGTGTCCACCAATGCTTGGTGAGTACCCCCCTTGACACTTACCGGTATCCGGTACACTCCGGCCTGATCAGGGGCAGTCTGCAGAGTGTCGGGTATCCGAACCACCATTCCCAGCTCCATGACAGGGCACTGATCCCGGAAGTGTCCTGGATCTCCGCAACTCCAGCAGGCCGGCCCAGGCGCCACAACCGCACCTGCGTCGGTGGGCACTTCCACCTGAGGGGGAAAGCGGTGGGGCACTGTTGCTGCTGTGGGCGACGGGAAACCCCGCACGCGGGGAACTGGCTTTGGTGGCAGGACTCCTCGCCTCCATGGGGCAGGAATGGGCTCTGGGGAGAGAGCAGAGTGAGAGAGAAGAGGGGAGGGGGAAAGATCAGGGAAAACATAGGGGAGGGGGAGAGAGAGTGGGAGGGCTCTTCCGCCCTCTGGTACGCCAGCAAATGGTCCTCCACCAGTCGAACAGCCTCCTCTAGTGACGCCGGGCGGTGGCACTGGACCCACTCCGCCATTCCTCTTGGCAGTCGATGGATTAGCTGCTTCAGTACCACCTGGTCAACAACTCCCACGACGGCGTGATCCCCCGCCAGCAGCCATTTCCGGCACACATCTCGGAGCCGTTGGGAAAAAGCAAATGGGCAGTTGGTCTTCCCCAGCTTCAAGGCTACGACCCACCCGCTGCAGGATAGACTTTTTCAGGTCATCATAGGCCAGGAGATTAGTCGCCGGCAACTGTTGGGCGGCAAGCTGAGCTTCCCCGGACAGCAGTGGGAGGAGCCTGGCTGCCCACTGGTCACGCGGCCAGCCCCAGATCTCCACAGTTCTCTCAGATAAGTCGAGGAAAGCCCCAGCATCATCTTCGGCTCCCATCTTCAGGAGTGTGGGGGGAAGCAGTTGGCTGCGGTGGTCCGGGGTCGCGGCACTCTCTTTCTCCTGGCCGAGGAGGCTCCGGATCGTAAGCTGTTCCTCTGCTTGAGCCCATAGGATCTCAAAGAAGCACCGTTCCTGGTCTTGGCGTAGCTCAAGCAATGATTGCTGGATGCATACTGGCGAGGGACTGGAGGATCTCAGCCACCTGGGAGGACTCCATGGGGCGTACTTCAGTTTTTATTCCCGGGTTTCGACACCAGTATGACAGTGCTTCACAGGCAGAAGGGAAGGAGAACACAGGGAAGCGGGGTTTCCAGGTTCAGGTAAGAGTTTTAATCAGCCACCTCAGTGCTTTACAATTTCACAAACTCATCAGTTTCACCGGCACGTAGTTACTTAAACACATCAGCTTCCAGGCCGCTTTCTCTCTCTCTGGACGGACGCTTGACCACGCCCCCACTGCCACAAGGACGTTTTGCTTTGTCATTGTTTTTTATTCACTTTTTATTGCTTTTCAAGAAACCATAACATCACACAGAACAAAGACATAAACAAAAGAGATAACAATAACAATAAAACTAAGAAAACTAAGATACGTTTTTTTTTACACAGGATAAGCATTGGCATCACCTAACATAGTGCAGTCACTCACATACCACAAAAGTATTTTGATTACTGAAGAGATTATTTTGCATTTTATTGTCATTTGTGTCATTTAATATTTAGTCCTTTCAGTTGGAAAAAATTATACATATAAAATGATGCGATCCAAAGTGCATTATGATGTGTTACATTCATACGAGCAGACAGAGAAGTAAATTTGAAGTAAGTTTGGAGCAGAAGAAATAGAAATAAACCTTGTGTAAATTGTCAGCTTTACACTAAGCTAAAATTGTATTTCTATCCATTTTACATGCACGTTACCAGGCATGATCATATTTTTTTATCAAGAAAATTCACGTTGGATCATAATTGCTTTTTTTTCCTAGTAAGACCTTTGATATTAGGGCAAAAATCGTATTCTTGATAATGTTTGTACTGTTTTCCTGTAAAAATATCTAAAAATCCTTAAAACAAGATCAATTTGATTGATCTTGTTTTAGAAACAACACTGCATAAGATATATAGGTTTTTCAGAGAATGCATTTTTAACATGTGTATTTTCTCTTACTGTACTGGCAGAGTTTTTATAGTCAAAACAAGTGAAAAAATTTGAAGAAGTAATCCAAATTATTTAGAATACGTTACTGACCTTGAGTAATCTAATGGAATACGTTACAAATTACATTTTACAGCATGTATTCTGTAATCTGTAGTGGAATACATTTCAAAAGTAACCCTCCCAACCCTGCATGTAGGGGCCCCATATTTTATAAAATACTTCCTGCCTGTTGTTCAGTTTACAAATTAATAGTTCATAGTTGGGTATTTTGTTCATTTTTCCCCACCACTTGTTAAAAGGGATGATATTTTTTGTTTTCCAGTGTCCGAGCACAATGAGACCCACCTGTAGAGGAATAGTTCATAATAAGAGTCATAAAGGAATAGTTGTTGTTGTTGTTGTTGTTGTTGTTGTTTTTTCCGGTGAAATGCCAAATGAAATGTTAGGCAGAATGCCCAAGCCTTTTAGCTATACACATGACTGATGATACTGCAAAGCTCCACAAAGCACAAGAAAGCACCATAAAAGTATCATAAAAGTAGTCCATTTGACTTATGCACTATATTCCAAGTTTTTGGATGACATACAATAACTTTGCATGCATTATACTTCGAATATAGCACACAACTCGTATATACTACTTTTAAGATACTTTTACTGTGATTTCTGTTTTTGGAGCTTGGCTGTATAAATCATCACCTACTTTCCTAGTACTGAAAAGCTTAGACATTCTGCCTAAGATCTTCTTTAGTGGAAAAGAGAAAATAATATGTGGTTGAAATGACATGACGGTGAGTAAATGATGACAAAATTTTTAATTTTGGGTGAACTCTCCCTTGAATTCATCACAACCTCATTAGGGTTTTTTATGAATACTACGTATAAGCAACGCTTTCCTCTTTCTAGTGAGAGAAGCTATTTGGAGATAGGTCATTGGGCAGACAAGCAGAGGGGTGGTCCTCAAGCCCTTAATATGCAGAGTGTATCAGAAGATTTCACTTAATTTAATTAGAAAAGGGCTAAATACACTGTGGCAGGAAGTGGATTAAACAAAAGCAGAGTTTCACAAAAACATTGACCAGACCCTGAAAACATGTAAACATGAAAGCGCGATGAAGTCCATTTTTAATGATCAAGCATGCCAGAGAGCTTGTCCTTCAAAGGCCTAATTCTGAACAACTTGCATCACAGATGCTTGGAGTGAAACCTCAGAAAATTGCCTTACTTCGAAGAACTAGAACAGGCTGTGCTGACACTCCAGGGGACATTAGTAATGAGTTCCACCCAGCCCATATTCTGGGTCAGAAGCAACCCAGTTCTGCATCTGCATTATAAGTTGAGAGAAAGACACAGAACTTTTGTGTACACCTAGGCCTGAAGACACTGAGTCAAGGTCTATTGCAGAGAGCCAGGTAAACACCACAGCCACTTTACTTGACTTCAAAGACACCGAAAAACAGGCCTTTACCACAAAACTGTTTATAAAATACATGCATGTACATGTCAAACCTTAGATGACTAGACATCCAACATGTAATCATGAACAATGCCAAGATAACTTTCACAATGCTTTCAGTACTTGAATCGGTACAGTGAATCAGTTAAAATGTTTTTATTTTATTAATCATTTTTAAGTTTCCCCTGGTTTATCCACAACTGCCATTCAAATGATTGTTAAACTGTAATCTTAAATTTCAATGCAGGATTTGTAAATTCAATAAAATTAAAGACCTGATTAAGGGTTTGAATATTTTTGGAAGTCACTATGAGCATCAAGAGCAGCTTGTTTGTCCATCTTAAGGCTATTAATTAAAAACACACCCAGGCTTCATAAGTGGACTTCAGAAAAGTTAACAGAACATCCTATTCAAGTAGGCTTAAGATTAGAGACATCGTGTACTTTTTGCACTTCACCATCCCACATTCTTAGATTTAAGGAGACATCATGACAATTTATGAGTCCTCTTTTAACGCTGTAAGCCTTTAACATCTTAAACTTCCCTTTTTTCACCCTTAGGGAGCTCTTAATATTTTGAGTTCACATGTGGCACTGCAGCTTAAAAAAAAAAAAAATTATTGGGGTTTTCCCCGTTAAAGTCCAGAGTATATTTCGGTCAGACGGACACATGATGCAAAGCTTGTCATCAGCAGAGTGCTCGAGCACTGTACGTGCGTAGCCTGATTTTTCTAACCATGCATCTTTTAACGAGCAGTATGCGCATGCGCCTTGAATTATTTGCACTAATTAGTGGGTCCAGAAGGTGGCAACAAGCACATTTGAGCCATTGCTGTCACAAAGAAACGCTAGAAGATGTAACCACCGGTAAACATCGGGAGACAAAGGTAAAAAAAACAACAACAGTAGATGTGCACGTCAAGAGCGCATGTATGAGGAGGTCAGGAGATACCTGCATTTGTATAAATCGAGTCTGAAGCACTATAAAGACATCTTTGAGTCTAAACTCCTGAAGAGAAAAAGTCTGGTGTCTCATAGCAGTCATACCACCTGTGTATGCGTGCTCAGTAGTATGGAGTATACTTTGACAGGCTTGCATTTGAATGTTGTGGCGAGTATCCCGTGCGCTTCAGCGTCACCCTGGAACTGGAGCCTATTATCCAATAAATCCTGGAACGCAGATGCTGATCGGTCTCACCTGCGATCAATCAGCTGGAGAGCATTTAAACGCCAGAGGAAGAGGTAGACAATGAGCAACGACTCCAGAGAATGTCACTAATCCTCTTCTCTGTCTCTTTTAAATTCCAGGCTCCAGTGACGAGTGAGCGCCAATTGCACTGCGGACTCCGGGAAAAGCTTCACTACGCACGAGACTCACGGACACAGACATCACAGCACACTCACCCCGCACCTGCACCGAAGACACCTCACACTATTAAGTCTTAATCTTCTTACTATTGCCACAATCACAATAAAACACCCCCTTGTGGGACCGTGCACTTGAGAATTGTCTGTTTGTGCCTCATTCATCCTGCCACAGTGGTGGAGAATACTGGCTAAAACGAAGAGTATGAGGTCAGACGACGAAATTCATCCCAATTCTCCATCTGGTATTTCCACAGGTCCAGCTCTCTCTCCGAAGACAATGGAAGATCTGGTGCGTCAGCGCGCGAACATTTCCCTCCGCCAGCAACAGTTCACGGAACAACTAACAGCACGACAAGAGCGGGTGGAACAAGAACTCATACAGCTGCGATTGGAAGCTGCTGCTCACATACTGATCCCCAAACCCCGTGCCTGAACTAGTGAGCTGATCACCAAGTTAACGGAGCATGATGACATGGAGGCATATCTGCACACATTCGAGGTGATAGCTGAAAGGGAGGAGTGGAATGAGAGCGAGTGGGCAAGAACACTTGCGCCCTTCCTGACGAGGGATTTCGCACTCAGCCTAGTCTCCGTTGACAATTATAGGGAGCTGAAAAATGATATCTTGGCACAGGTGGGGCTTTCACCGATATGTGCGGCGCAGCGCTTCCATGAGTGGGTGTATGATGCTCAGGTTCCCACCCGCGTACAGGCTTCGCAGTTGTCCCGTCTGGCCCGCCTCTGGCTGTTAACCGGGCAACCGACACCAGTGCAGGTAGCGGAATGAGTAGGAATGCGGAACCCTGAGAACCTCACCACCCTGGTGGAGGCTGTGGAACTGGCGGAGGCGACGCAAGCCCGTGACGGTGGAGCGAGAGCTGGCACCTATTCCCGGAAGACACACCAGGAAAGGCGACCACTGGAGGGCACCTCGTGGCCGGTAAGCGGACCAGCGACACCGTCCATTCAGGACGAGCCCATGCCCATGGACCCAAACCCCCCGGAAGCCCGGGCCTGGCTGGCAGGTTGCATCTTACACTGAGCAGTGCCCCGGGAAGCCCCAGAGAGGGAGGTGAAGGTCAAGAGCCGCTGTGTGAAATCCCTCCTGGATTCCGGGAGCACAGTGATCCTGGCCCAGCCCCAGATAGTTCCCCCCCACCACACAGCAAAGCCTCAATCCCAATCAGCTGTGTGCATGGATGCACTACGTCCTGGCTTGGTCAGTCACCATCAAGGCCGAACCAGGAAGCTGGCCAGTGGAGGTTGGGATTGTCAAGGATCTGCCGGTGCCCCTGCTCTTAGGACAAGACTGGCCGAGGTTTGAACAGCTGTTGGCCCATGCTGTCCAACCTGCCAACCGCCCGGGACAATGCCGCAGGGGTCCCAACCGGAGGCCACCGAGACATCCGGTGCTGCTATCCACAGACAGCGAGCGAGATGGTGAGTTGAGAGTGATTGCCCCTAATGTGTATTCTGACTTGTTCTAACAGATAATGGAAGGGGGCGCATTTGGCAAGGAATAACGAGAGGATGACCCAAAGAACCCAAAGAAGTGCCACCTAGGAGTATCGAAGGCACACTATCTGGGCTATCAGATCAGAAGTGGTCTGATCATGCCCCAGGAACAGAAGGTGGAGGCAGTATGCTCCTTTGGCCGACCTACCACTAAAACCCAGGTACGTGCATTCCTTGTGTTGGCAGGGTATTGTCGATGCTTCATACCTAACTTCTCCACTATAGCCTGTACCCTAACAGACCTGACCAAGAAGGGGCAGCCTGAGAAGGTGCAATGGAGCCGCCCTGCAGAGGAAGCCTTCCAGAAGCTGAAGAGTACCCTGGCCTTGGCTCCGGTCCTACATGCCCCTTCCTCCTACAAACAGATGTCTCGGATATGGGTTTAGTGGCCGTCTTGTCTCAGGTCCAACAGGGAGAGGAACACCCCGTAGTGTACATCAGCCGGAAGTTGACCCCAGCTGAAACCCGGTACGTGGCAGTGAAGAAGGAAGCGTTAGCCATAAAGTGGGCCATTATGGAGCTACGGTACTACCTACTGGGCTGGAGCTTCACTCTAGTAACTGACAACACCCCTTTTCAGTGGATGGTGCGAGCAAAGGACTCTAACGCCAGGGTGACCCACTGGTTCTTCGTGCTCCAGGATTTCCATTTCAAGGTGCAACATCAAGCTGGGGCAGCCAATGGCAATGCGGACGGCCTGTCCAGGATGTTCAGTGGGTGGTCAGGTCTGTGCAAAAGCTCACTCCCTCCCCCCATCCCCTCTGTCTGCTTCCAGGTCCAGGACGTCGCTTGGGGGGGAAATGTGGTGAGTATACCGTGCACTTCAGTGTCGCCCTGGAATTGGAGCCCATTATCCAATAAATCCTGGAATGCAGATGCTGATCGGCCTCACCTGCGATCAATCAGCTGGAGAGGATTTAAACGCAGGAGGAAGAGGAAGATGGTGAGCAACGACTCCAGAGAATGTCACTAATCCTCTTCTCTGTCTCTTTTAAATTCCAGGCTCCAGCGACGAGTGAGAGCAGATAACACCGCAGACTCCAGGAAAAGCTTCACTATGCACGAGACTCACGGACACAGACATCACGACACGCTCACCCCGCCCCTGCACAAACTTCTTACTATTGCCACAATCACAATAAAACACCCCTTTGTGGGAATGTACACTTGAGAATTGTCTGTCTGTGCCTCATTCATCCTGCCACACTGTACGCAGACACTGAACGTTCTTGTCAAAATTGAAGTATACTTTGGGCTTATGTTTGATTGTACAAGACACAAACAACTGTCAATCCAGTCAGAATTTTTATATTTTTATAAAACTACTAGAGTGTAGAACCCTGACTAGGGGTCAACCGAATCAAATCCGATATTCATAATTTTTCTAATAATCTGAATTGTTATTTTGTCTGATCTGATTGCCGATACATTTAAAAATGTGCTCCATTGGCTCTGATGCCACCACCTCTCTCTGAAAGGTTACTGCTTATAGTCTGGCTCAATGTCCCGCTCGCATTATTATCAAATTGGCCATACTCGTGACATATAACCAATCAACACTGCATTCCGGATTCATGGGGGAGAGGTGGGAAAGAGGAAATCAGAGAGAGAAAGATGCATCACTGAGAGGACAAGCTGTTTTCAAAGGTAAGAATGCAGATACTGAAGTTGCAGTAAACATCACAATATTCTATGCCAGCGGTCACCAAATATCAGACCGAGGTCCAGGTCCAAACCCTAGATTTGTTCCATCTGGACCGCGAGACATCATGACATTGGTTGCCCTATCTCATGTTTCTACACTTTAGGTTAGCAGCGCGACAAAACAACTGAGCTGTGTACACCGCAAGCACACTGGGGCATAGATAGCACTCATCTTTCAGCACTATATCCTTGAATATTTTTCTCAAGCACCGAATGCACTTCAATAATGCCCTTTCGCACTCCGCACACATTGCCTCTCCCCACCGGCCCGCAACATGAGGTGCTGCATAGTAAAGCTGCTGACGTGTTATTTTAACAACAGTATTATTGTAGCTGAGAAATACAATGTGCAACAATATAGATGGATATCGGCATCTTTTGCTAAAATACACTAAAGAAAACAAAAATGAAGCAGAAACAATCTTCATATGTCTGATATGACTCCGACGGTTCAGCAAAGCAAGGTTTGTGACAGGACAATTTTTCGTGGTTCCAGAGTGCCTTTAGACTAGGAAAGATTTTTTTCCCGTCTAAAATTAGCTTTATAAATCAACATGTTTCAAGCCTATTAATAATAAACAGAGATTTTTGTTTAAATTTTGTAAAAATTAATCAGATATAACATCTCTGGCATGGATGGCAAGAAAGACAAACAAAACTTTGAAATTACGAGTTCTCTGCTCATGATGAAAAACATTTCCATTATTTGACAGTCATCATTTATACTTAACTATAGAAAACACTATTTTTAAACTGCACTATTTAGATGTACATTGATACAAATGTGTATCAGCCCCAAATGTCAGTTATCGGTCTCCTTGATTACAAATAACAGGTATCGGCCATTTCGGTCAACCCCTAATCATAACTCTACCGTAATTAACTGCATTATTTTTAATGTTAATATCCAATTCATTTTAAATATTAATTACAATTCTTATTTTTATACTTACCTGAACAAAGTGGTCAAGGCAGGATAGGGATGAAATTGCCACTCATTCACCAGGATTCCATGGTAGAAACCTGGTCTAGGATGGACCTGTAAAAATGAACATTATAATTTACCTCAGAATAACAAATAATATACTTAGATATTAATTAAATGTGGAGTTACTAGATTTATAAGGTCTGAGATGTGCATGTTGCCTGTGTAATAAAGATCTAAGATCTATCCTTTGAGAACAATGATTTCCCCATCTCGAGCATGTGCACCAACCACAGCACCATGGCTCCACCATGGCTAAAACAATACTCCTGATGTAATTTATGGTGATTAAAATCTATTGTTTTAGCCCACCCACTTTCAGCACACCTGGAGAGTCAGTTGTTATTTGGCTTCAAATCAAGCGACATCATGGCAACAGAGATGACAGTCCAGGTAACAGAAAACATGTACAAACAGCTGCATGGTAAAAAAAGAGAAATGTGGCCTCTCTGATGATGGAGGAGGATGTTGTAGGGCTTTACTGATTGTTTAGATCAGTGTTACTATCAGAAATAATTAATAATTATTTTTTTAGTATTTAAATTAATTAATTGAATCTAACTCATTAAAACCTCATGTGGGGCTCCAGTAAATGTAGTGCGCTACGTTTAGGAGCGGGTTTGGTTATTAGCAATAATTAATAATTATCAAAGATAATTATGAATTATTAAAATCAATAGAACATTGATGAGAATCAATGTTAGCTTTTTTAGTCCTTTAAATCAACAATTATCAAAGATAATCATTAATTGTTAACATTGATGAAACATTAATTAAAATTAACACTAGCTTATTGATCATTCAAATTCAACAATCATCAAAGATAATTATCAATTATCAAAAATCAATAGAATATTAACAAGGATTAACACTGACGGGGCACCACCCTGGAATCAGGGACTAATAACCAGATAGTATAACAGTCTCAATATTAGATTGTTTTCTTAGGAAAATCAACATCCGAAGAATATCGATTTTCGGGAAAAAAAAACAATGAATGAAGGCTTGAATCCGAGCACTGACATCCTGTCAGCATGACACAGGTGTATGCAAAACAAACCAAAACACTTCTCTTTGTAATATAACAAAGTTTATTTATGCAGTAATATAAATTAATAATTAATACAATGCAGTCAATAAACTTCCGACTTACAACTACAAACTAAACAGTGATATGATTAGATATGGAAACTAAAATAATCCTATAACACAAAGTGTGTGTGTGAGAGTGTGTGTGTGTAAGGAGGGACGCGCATAAAATGGCGGACGTGACTCTCGTGGAGAGTATGTCACACGAGACTTCCGGCCAGAGAATATGGCCGCGAATGTGGGCAGAGAGAAACCAGTCAATGGCGTCTACCAGTTACCGCATGTATCTGCTTGTACGATAGCTTAGGGACAAAGCTGAGCTTTATCATGAAGTTATCTACTAGCCAAAAATGTGTCCGAGAATGTTTGTGAGGGATCGCGCGCATGTGTGTGTGTGTGTGTGTGGTTAATACGAGAGAGAGAGAGAGAGAATAAAGTGATGGCCCCAAAGCCGATTTCGCGATCGTGGGAGAGGAAGCAGCTGTTAGTTTATCACTCAGAGACACGGTGGACGGCTCGTAAAACGTCCTGCGGTCTTTGATTCTTTAATGGATAAACTCAGTTTGCCGGTCTCACCCACGATGGCGGAAATGCACAACACTCCAATGTGGTTGGACCACAATACAGCAAATCAAATTTGTGATAATTAATACCCTGAGTATTAATAATGAGCGGACATGGCGGTCCGTAAACTGTACAAGCAATAACCTTGGTACACAAGAATAACACACTATAATATTCTATCTCTGCCCAGACGTAAACCTCTTACTTGAATCGCATGAGGATGCAGAATGTGTGTTCCTCCGTCCTTTAACTCAGACTCGTTCCTCGAGGCTCGGGTGATGACGGGAGGCCGTTTCCTCGCTCTGTCGGTGGGCGGTACGGCTGCTGATTCTCGGCGGGCTGGCAGAGAAATCAGCGACGTTGACTTGATTGAAGAGGGAAGAGAAATCTTTCTCTTCACTTCTACAGGCAAACGGATGAAGATGTGGATTACTCGGTGGTCTCCTTCGGATCCGTTAGAGTGTTCGGTGGAACACAGAGTAATCTCAACTCGTCCAGCGAGATGGAGATTGTATGGCCACAGTTTCAAGTCGGACGTTACTTCCTTGTGCCACCAGGCTGCACCTGAGAGCAGCGATGAGCTGCGTCTACACATGGCAAGCAAAGTTGCTGGAAGCAAATCCCAGAAGTATTTCAGAGGTATTTCTACTCCTGATGATGTCATGGTTGAGGGACGTTCTGTTGTGTGCCTCATCCAATAGGAGTTGAGAGTTCGATCCTTTAGTGAGCAAGGCTTCGTGGGATTTGTAGTCTGTTTTGGACTCCCTTTGTTTGATTTTGGTGCGATTTTTATCAGTAAAATTTATGACCTGGTATGTGGGGGCCTGAGTTAGGTTTTACGACTGTGTTAGGCCTGCCTTTGTCTTCTATCTGAATACATGAGGCCCAACAATGTGTTCCTCAGGATTATTCAAGACAAGATGATGATAGAATCTAACAAGCACTCAGTGCCACCAAAGGTGGAACAGCCCTTTCAGTGTGGGCTCCAGGATTATAATGGAAATGTGTGTCAAATCCTGCATTAATCATACCTGTTAAATAAATCCGTTCCATCCTCTGCTCCCATTCTCAGCCTCTTCTTTCCTTAAAGTCTTAAGGGGCGTACACACTGACCATGATCTGCAGTGACAAAGCAACCTTAAGTCATTCATTTTTAATGAGAGGTGATGATTTGTGATGATATGGTGATTAGCGATGCAACAAAGTTGAGCAGATTTCAACTTTATTTAATTGAGTAGCAATGTGATGCAGCAACCACAAATGGAAGTGCAGACAGTGCATACAGTTGGATACAGTATTGCCGACTAGCAACCAATGGCACAGAGACCCAGAAACTTCTGAAGATTTCTTCGCTGTCAGTGTAAACGCCCCTTCTAAAAGGGGTCAGAAGTCCCTCAGCCACACTTCACCTCCTTTCAAAACTGTGCGGGAGGATGATGCTTTGGTTTGTTTTGGCTGTTAGCTTTGTTTTATCTGAACAGCCTCAGCAGCATGGGGGAAGAGGAAGCTCCGCGTCTGTTTGCCTCCCCACAGTTAGATTATGACTCTCAGATTAAAGTGCACCAAGGATGGCATCATCAACACTGCACACTGTACAGAAAGGACACATCACCACTAAAACTGCAGGCCAAAACACAGACACGGCAGGACATCTCTGCAAGAAATCAAACTATGTTTGTAGCTGTGGCACCGTGGGCTGTGCAAATGCTCACAACAATAACTGTTCAGACCCAAGTTCGAATCCTGCCTGTGTCATGTCCCAAACCCTTTCCCCCTCTCTCATCCCTACTTTCCTGCTGACTCTATACTGTTCTAAAAATGAAAGGCAAAAAAAGAAATATAAATCAGATTGGATGCTCTAGGGAGGACAAACAGCAGGAAACTATCAGACGAGGGAATTTGGTTGTCATAAACAATTGCATTTATCCAACTGCGGACTCAAAGAAAAGTGGATCTAATTTCCAAAAAATCTTGATTGACATGTACGTTTACCAGTTGGAAACACAAATTTTCCACACAGGGTGAAAAGTATATGGCAACAATAGGAAGCCACAGAATTCTGAGAATTTATTGAAAGGATATGAAAAAGTCATTTCAGTGTTGACCACCTGACTACACCCAGTGCCGAAGAGTAACAGAATCCATAGAACTCAATGGCAATTCATGTGAGCCTTTACTCTAAACCACACACAGCCTTATGATAACTTAAAACAATAAAAACAAATCCAAAAACATGATGGTTACTTTCATAGCCTCTGTTCCCTGATGGAGGGAACGAGACGTTGTGTCGATGTAGTGACACTAGGGGTCACTCTTGGGAGCCCCAAACACCTCTGCTTTTTTGAAAAAAGGCCAATGAGAAATGGCGAGTGGAATTTGCATGCCACTCCCTCGGACATACCAGAACATGTGGAGCACTTACCTTATTACAGGGCCTCATTAGTGTACGTACTGGAGGGGAAAGGTGCTATGCACAAGCGGTACACCCATCCAGCTGTCCCAGAACTTACCTGCTCATGCCTGCCAATACACGGGACGAGATTGGCTCAACCCGGAGATTGTAGAACCTTGCAAAGGTATTGGGTGTTGCCCAGCCTGCTGCTCTGCAGATGTCTGCAAAAGAGGCGCCACTGGCCAGGGCCCAGGAGGCCGCCACACTCCTGGTAGAGTGGGATCATAACCCCGCAGGGGGCGGCACATCCTGAGCCTGATATGCCATCGCAATGGCGTCAATGACCCAGTGGGCAATCCTCTGTTTGGAGACAGCGCTTCCTTTCCGCTGTCCACCAAAGCAGACAAAGAGCTGCTCGGGGCTCCTAAAGCTCTGCGTGCAATCCAAATAAATGCATAAAGCTCGCACCGGACACAGCAATGCCAAGGGTAGGCCACTTAGGTCTTCCACGTCCCGTCCAGGGGCCAGACATGGAGATTCCAGAGGTCTGGTTGCGGGTGCCAGATGGTGACCCGTCCCTGAGAAAGAAGGTCCTTCCTCAGGGGAATTTGCCGGGGGGGGGGGGCGCTGTCGCGAGGAGCGTGAGATCAGAGAACCTGACTACTAGGACGACCTGCTCCTCATCCTCCCTGACCTTGCACAGGGTCTGTGCAAGTAGGCTCACTGGGGGAAACACATATTTGTGTAGTCCAAGGGGCCAGCTGTGTGCCAGCACATCTATACCGAGGGGTGCCTCGGTCAGGGCGTACCAAAGCGGGCTGTGGGAGGATTCCCGGGAAGCAAACAGGTCTACCTGTGCTTGACCGAATCGACTCCAAATCAGCTGGACCATCTGAGAGTGGAGTCTCCACTCTCCCCTGAGGGTAACCTGACGTGACAGCGCGTCCGCTGCGGTGTTGAGGTTGCCCGGGATATGAGTGGCTTGTAGCGACTTGAGGCGAATTGTGACATGCAACGGGAGCATAGACCGCCTTGACGGATGATGTACGCTACCGTCACTGTGTTGTCCGTCCGGACCAACACGTGCTTGCCCTGGATCAACGGCCGGAACCTCCACAGGGCGAGCAGTACTGCCAACAACTCTAGGCAGTTGATGTGCCAACGCAGCTGCGGGCCAGTCCAGGAGCCCATTGTATGCCCATTGTATATGGTGCCCCAGCCTGTCTGCACGCACTCGTTCATGAGGCGCGCTGTCATCGAGACTGAGTCCAACTCCAAACCGAGAAAAGAGATGCTCTGAACCGGGGAGAGCTTGCTCTTTTCCCAGTTGACCCAAAGCCCCAGTCAGCTGAGGTGCCAGAGCACGAGGTCCTGTGTGCGCACAGCAACTCTCGAGAGTGAGCTAGGATTAGCCAGTCGTCGAGATAGTTGAGGATGCGGACGCCCACTTCCCTTAGTGGGACAAGGGCTGCCTCTGTGACCTTCATGAAGACGTGAGGGGACAAGGACAGGCGAAGGGGAGGACCTTGTACTGGAATGCCTGGCCTTAGGATGCAAACCGCAGGAAGTGTCTGTGTCGAGGTAAGACCAAGACGTGGAAGTACGCATCCTTCAGGTCTACCGCCGCGAACCAATCTTGATGCCTGACGCTCGTTAGAGTGCGTTTTTGTGTCAGCATCTTGGATGGGAGTCTGTACAAAGCCCAGTTCAGTACTCGCAGGTCCAGGATTGGTCGCAACCCACCGCCTTTCTTCGGTACAATAAAGTAAGTGCTTTAGAACCCTTTCTTCATCTCAGCTGGAGGGACAGGCTCTATCGAGCCCTTGCGCAGAAGGGTAGCGATCTCCTCACGCAAGGTAGCGACGTTCTCGCCCTTCACCGAGGTGAAGCGGACGCCGCTGAACCTGGGCGGGTGCCTGGCAAACTGAATCACGTAGCCGAGTCGGACGGTCTGGGTCAGCCATCGCGACAGGTTGGAAAGCGCAAGCCATGCGCCCAAACTCCAGGCGAGGGGGACCAAGGGAATGATCAAGTTGGATGGTGGGGAATGATCACAATGGTGGGGCCTCACGACAGGGTGGAGCTCGAGGTGCCACGTTGAGGGGACTCGAGCCCCGTGGCCATGCTGATTCCAGAGACATCGAAGCACTTACCTGGCTCCTGCCACCCACCATAAGATTGGCCGAGGTGGGGGGAGGAGGAATCTCGTCCCCATAGTCCACTGGAACCAATCCCCTGTGGGCGTGTTTGTGCCACAGCTGGAGCACAGGGGCGGGGGGTCTGCCACTGGAGCGCCATACCTGCCAAAATGGGACAGTGGACGGTCGTAATGATGGCTGTGCGCACCGGACATGTGACCCAGGAGACGAGGGAACCATTCTTTTGTCAGGCTTTTGGGTGCCGCAGCCTCCTGGGCATGCGGCGACAAAAGATTCTCCTCCCGGCCCTCCACCAGGGGATGGAGTGGTCTGTCGACCAGCCCCAGAGAAGTGGGTCTCCTTGCCCCTGGGTCGCCCATCTCGGGGGTGCTTCAAAGCCTTCCTCGGGTTCTTAGCGGCTGGCCGCGAGACGGGTGGCGTCTGCTTCCTGCGGAGGGCTCCACGCAGGAGCCGGGCCACGGGGGCGGGCTGCAGCGGAGCCGGTGTTGTTGCTGCAAGAGGATGCCCTTGGCAACGAGCAGACAGGGTGCGGGGTCTTAAACCGCGCCGGGGCAGGATATGTTGTAAGGCCTCTGTCTGATTCTTCACCGCCGAGAACTGCTGGGCAAAGTCCTCGACGTCGTCGCCATGCAGGCCAACCTGGGAAATGGGGGCATCAAGGAACCGTACCTTGTCCGCCTCTCCCATCTCGACCAAGTTGAGCCAAAGGTGGCACTCCTGGACCACCAGGGTGGACATCGCCTGCCCAAGAGTCCGCGCCGTGACCTTCGTCGCCTGGAGAGCGAGGTCGGTAGCCGAGCGCAGTTCCTGCATCAATCCCGGGTCAGAACTACACTGTCCGTCCAACCATGATGTGCCGTATGTTTGGGGGAGTGGCATGCAAATTCCACTCGCCAATTCTCATTGGCCTTTTTTAAAAAAAGCAGAGGTGTTTGGGGCTCCCAAGAGTGACCCCTAGTGTCACTAAATCGACACAACATCGAGTGAGTGACAGATAGGGAACAATGGATTTAAACATCAGAAATGGGGAGAAGTTGGAGGTAAGTTGGTTTTAACTTAAGGAGGGCTCTTTCTGAAAAAGTGCTTGTCTTTTGGGACATCATTGAACTTACAGCCAGTAGCAGGAAGCACTTTCTTTGTGGTCTCAGCAAGTGTTACTAAAACACCAACCAACCACCAAATGTGAGCTTCTCAATATATTATTGATATATATATATATATATATATTATGTATGGAATGCACCAGCAACCCTCAATGAATTTAGATAGCGAGAACTATTCACTATTTAAAGAACCTGCTCCTTGACCCTGGGGGAATAAAGAAGGTTGAGCGGCCTTCAAGAAGAGAAAAACCTCATGGCTCTTAGGCACTGCGCAAAGGCCATTTTACCTAAGCAAAACCTCTCAGCTAGAGTGTAAGTACACTTAAAGCTTCCAGAAAGCCATCAATCTCAAGATTAGAAACTTGACTCACTAACACTCTTGGATAAGTCATTGTACATTTTCAGTGAAAGTAAGTAGTAATGGAATGGTTTTGTTGCCTAAAAAACTGTATTTGTTGTATACTAAAATGTTTAAAGGATTAGTTTGCCCAAAAAAATTTGAATTTATCATTTGCTCACCTTAATGTCATTCCAAACCTTTATGAGGAACAAAATTTCCTTTCTGAATTTCCTCATATTTTTCTTCAATTTTTGAAGAATATTCAGGCAATTTTTTCCATATAATAAAAAGTAAATGAGGGACTGGGGCTATCAAGCTCCAAAATGACAAAAAAGCACCATAATAGTATCATTAAAGTGGTCTGTATGGCTTATGTGCTATATTCCAAGCAGTGTTGGGCAAGCTACTCAAAAAGTGTAGCAAACTAAGCTATGTATTTACCTGCAGTAGTCATTCACAAGCTGCACGTGTAAAACTTAATAAAGACCTTCTTCATTACTGGCAAACAATGGGACACATTTGCAGGTTTGGTTTCCATTGAATGTGGATTCAAAATTATTCAAAGCACGAGACCAGTCAGTTTTGCTATCACGTGTGTTATTCATTGCAAAGAACTGACTCAAAGGAGTGATTTCATTTGTGAATTAGACATCTTTATTTCAGATTCAAAGCCTCCAACAGTAAACACTGGACAAACTGCTTGATTTAAAATGTAGCACTGTAGCTTTTGTCAATGCTATGCCACTACCTAATCAATAAAATTGCTTTGCAACTGAAAAAACTAGCGAAGCTACCACCTCACTATTGAGAAATGTAGATAAGCAAATTGATTCGCTATTTGTAGCAAAGCTACTGCCCATCACTGATTCCAAGTCTTCTGAAGTCATACAATAGATTTGTGTGAGGAACAGACTGAAATTAATAAAGGAGACAGAGCGCAATCAAGCATGTTTAATCATTACACTATCCAACCATGATGTGCATGTTATATCCTAACGTGTGCAAAGTAGGAGTTAAGGCAGAAGCAATGGGAAGGCAAGAAAGAAAAAAAAAGAAAGAAAAACAAAGGTACTGAGACTGAAAGTAAGGCAGGGAAGAGATGAGAAGAAATTAGTCACCTACTATACACCCATCATCTTCTCTGAGCAAAGATGAAGGACAGCTTGAGGATACAAACAGAAACAGGATTATACCTGACTCAGTGGGAATCATGTGCGAAAAGGCAATAAGCTCTCGTATTACAAGCACATACAAGTAATTTTCTTTATCCGTTTTAGCAGAGCTGACAATAGAACAGACAAGTCTCAGAAGGACCCACATCTAAAAACTTTGAAGGTATGTAATTGCAGTACATTTGGTACAGAACACAGCAAACAGGAGTTGCCTGGTGACATACAGGGCCTCTGGAAATGAATGATGCAAAGTGAAGCCATTGTCTCATCCAAGTGAACCATACCACTCAAAGAATAGGACAGTCAAATGGTCACACAGGCCCATTGTTATGGACAAGTTGAGTGGGGGCCTATCTCACAAGGTCTGACCGGAACCGAAAGGCTCATAGTGCATTGCCATGCTACGATCTCTCTCAAGCCCCATTAAAGAACTCTTCATCCAATTCGGTAAGCAGTTAAACACTGCCTCACTGTAAAAGTAAACAGAAGCTCAAGTTGTGTGCTATACATTTCCACTGAACACTGATGTTGACCTTAGAGAAGCACTGTGCTTCAGTCTGCAGCAGCCTCAGTTGTGGGTGGAAATACAGAGCAAAATATGCAGAAACAGCTCTTGGATGGTTTGAGAGGAGAGTTGTCCAAGTCACGCCAGTTGACCACTGGTGTTCCTCAGGGATCAGTGCTTGGACCCCTTTTCTTCTCGATCTACACTGCATCACTCGGACCCATAATTAAGGCACATGGCTTTTCCTGCCACTGCTATGCAGATGATATGTAGCTCTACCTGTCATTCCAGCCTGAAAACCCCACAATCTCATCTCGTATCTCTACCTGCTTCTTGGATATCTCTGCCTAGATGAAGGAATGTCACCTTCAGCTCAGCCTGGCCAATACAGGACTCCTCGTGATCCCAGCCAACCCTGGTCTGTTGACCACATCCTCACTATTCATCTTGGTTCAACTACACTAATGCCAACCAGTACAGCTCGGAACCTGGGAGTGGAGTAGATGACCAGCTTAACTTCGCTGCCCATATCTCATCAACCACTTGGTCTTGCAGGTTTGCGCTTAATAACATCAGAAAAAATCAGACCTTTCCTGTGTGAATATGCTGCACAGCTCCTTGTTCAAGCTCTGGTCATTTCAAGACTGGACTACTGTAATGCTCTGTTTGCCAGCCTCCCAGCTAGCATGATTGCCACTGCAGATGGTCCAGAATGCAGTT
Organism: Myxocyprinus asiaticus; assembly: GCF_019703515.2. Taxonomy (NCBI): domain Eukaryota; kingdom Metazoa; phylum Chordata; class Actinopteri; order Cypriniformes; family Catostomidae; genus Myxocyprinus; species Myxocyprinus asiaticus. Next base: position 22,085,680 of record NC_059362.1, read on the forward strand.
GCGCATCTGGTCTTCAATCAGCCAAAGAGGGCTCACGTCACCCCACTTTTGATTTCAATCCACTGGTTACCTGTAGCTGCCCGAATCAAATTCAAGGTTTTGACTCTGGCCTTCAGGACAGATGTGGAACAACACCCTCTTACCTCAACTCACTCCTCCAGGTCTACAATATGTCCAAATATGTCTAAATTTGATCATTAATTTTCTCTGTTCCTCTATGGTGGAATGAGCTTCCAACCTCCACACAATCTGCTGAAACCAAATCAACATTCAAGAACCAGAAAACACATCTGTTCTGAGGGCATTTAACCAATCAGCACTAAATGCACATACTTTATTTAATAATATTTAAAGAAAGAAAATCTTGTCTGTCTCTTTCTTGTACACTAGCTTCTATACTATTCCAACCACTCTGAGAACTTGGCAGTGGGATACTGCAGAGTTTGTTGATTTTTGTATGACAAATTGCTTGCTATGTTCCTCATTTGTAAGTCACTTTGGATAAAAGTGTCTGCTAAATGACTAAATGTAAATTTACATTGTATGTGTCTCACACAGATGTGCAGTTTTTTGACCCCATGTCAAGTAAAACAAAATTAAACTTTTAAAAACGTGAGACATTGAAAAAACAGCGAAGCACAGCACAACAGCCAAAGACTTACAAGTTAACTAAGGAAAATAATTGCAAAACAGCACAGACGGATGCAAAAACTGTTCAGTGTGAACGGCCGTTAAGGCTTTTAAAGAAATTTAACACCTATATACCTATTTCAAAATGCCTATATCTGTCAGGTATGGAGACGTTTTATATGTGGTATTCCAAAGAAAGTGACTCATAGCACCTTTATTTTAATTTTTTTTCTGGTGTCACACAGATCTTTTGGTTCAGGACATCCTCCTTGTGTTCTTCACAAAGTCATTTTTCTTGTAACCATGGCAACAAGCCAAGAAAAAGAAAGGATAGGAATGGGACTAAGCCCTTGATTATTAAAGATTGAGACAATAAAGTTTAAAGAGTACTGATCTTGATGCATGCATTAGGAGTCCAAAGAGAGAAAATAAACAACTAATATGGCTGTTAAACTGGGGATTTTAAAAAGACACTGATGCAGAAACACAGGGGAGGGAGGCAAGCCAAAACTCTAGACTGCAATGAAGACCATATTTATGTTATGTTTAGCATCAGCTATGGTTTGCAGAAATGTGGCAGCAGTTAGAAGCTTTAATGCAGTTTTTCTAGTAAGGACTCTATCATAAAACACATACCAAATAGCACCACATTAAATTGTAGCACTTAAAAAATAATTCTACTGCACTGTTTGTGTTCTGATATTGTATATGGAAACACTGATCTCAATTATGCATGCTGCATCCATATAGTGCAGTATAGTGTAATGTCTAGTGCTGGTGTGGGGTAACCCCAGCTGTCCCTGGACCACCCTTTCACTAGGGGAAGCAATTACAACTCCCAGCGGCGTCTTGCCTTTCTCTTCATTAACAAACATGAGCTGTGGAGGGAGGCAGCGACAGCTGCAGTCATCTAACTGGCTGGCTGCTGTAAGCCTATATCTAAATAATTTACCAAACACCCTCCCCCATACACACGTAGCATCCAAAAACCCCTCACCTGCCCCCGGACGCATGGCAAGGTTGCGGTTTGTTGATATGTTAGTCAGACAAAGGAGAACACATGCCACATGCCACACACATACACCCACCCATGAATACCTCCATATACATAAAAGCATTACACTGCTAAAACACATGTCTTTGTTTATTATCACTGAGTCTATGTGCCATGTCCTAGTGTACTCTAACTATATAAAGAAATTCTATGTACACAATACAGGGAGAGAGAAAGTCAGACCTTTCATCCATGTGGTTAAAAAGAGTACACATCACAAGAGTGACAGTACTCGAAACTTGCCTGGACTCATGGGCAGTAAAGCTAGAACAAAGACCCTCTGTCATTAGCAGAACATAACCTTCACAAATGAAGCACTGGTAGGCACATAAAACAGCTCTGTTTTTTAAATTTTTTTACCAGAGACTGAACAAGTTAGAGTTCAATAGACTTATTAGTGGGAGCTTGTAACTCTGTTTAACTAGAAAAAGTCAAGTATGCAGAGAGGGCCAACTAATTAAATGTGTTGTTAAATGCAATGTATCCCAATCATTGAATCTATTGCTCTGCTTGCAGCACAATCTTTATGCGAGTAGATAGAGTGCATTATGAACTGAAAGCAGGATACTACCTGCACAGCTTTTGAACACTGATGTGATGGAAGATCACTGAACCTATTAAAGCAGCTGGGATTTTAAAAGGCTTATGTGTCCATAGAATCTCAGTGAATGCAACTCACATTCTTAACCATTTAGCTCCAGTAAGTCAACATCCTGATGACTGCAAAAGCAGACAAACAATGACAAACATATTGATGCTGAAGTCTAAATACAGACAAAATCTCATCAAATATCAATTATAAAATCATAGTGTTATTATGCCTGCCCTTACAAGTTAGGGACAATCTCTTTCTACAGTCTGAGATCAGTTTTCAGTAGACTAATAAACTTTTCATTTCACATCATTGCTGAGACCTAAAAATACTTTAGTAGCATGGATTTCACGCAAGATCTCATGAGGCCAAATTTTATCGATTTATAATAAATCACGAAAGACTCCCCTGCTAAATATGATACATGTAATTAATGGAATGTCCCGAGTTCAATGCAAGTTAAGCTCAATAGACAGAATTTGCATATACTGTCAGTTGAGCATAATGCATAATGTTGATTACCACAGAATCTAATTTTTGACTTGTCCCTCATTTATTTAAAACAAAGCAAAAATCACGGTTACAATAAGGCACTTACAGTGGAAGCGAATGGGTCCAGTTCATACTAGACATTAAAATACACACTGTTTAAAAAATATAGCCACAAGATTTAAAGATTAACATGATTTTAGTGTGATAAAATCGGTTTACCGGTGTTATGTTTTCATGGCAACAAAGTTGTAATACTGGATACAACTCTCCACAGATAAGGTTATTAAGCGATTTTATTACACTAAAATCATGTTAGCACAAATGCTGTTTACGTTTTGTGGCCATGCTTATGAAAAAGTGTGTATTTTGACATTTATGGACTGGCCCAATTCACTTCCATTGTAAGTGCCTTAGTATAACTGCCATTTTTGCTTTTTTTAAAGGGAAGAGTCTAATTTATTTATTTTGTATACTACAAATTCCTGTTGATTGAACTTAACTTGTATTGAACCAGAAACATTCCTTTAATAACAGTCCAAGATCACTGGCTATTTTTAAGGTAAGCATTTTTGAGGTAAGTTGGAAATCACACTGCCTTTTATCAGAGTCAAAGCTGGACCCAACATGAGGGTGCATATGCTTCATCTCAAGGGGAAGACAAAACATTGAGTGAGGCAAGGTAAACTATCACTCACAATGCAACCACAGTGCCCACAGGGTATAGTGCCCTGGTGCCCTAATTGCACCCAGTAGTGAAACTAACATAGAACCAGCCGGCACTAATTAAAATGTGGGGTGACAGGAGCTTTTGAACTGAAGAGAACAGAGTAGACTCTTATGCAGCTAGCAGCTGATGGAAAAAAGGCTTTTAATTAAATAAATAAATACACAAATAAATCAATATGAATGGCTTTTAGGTCCAGGCAGCAACTGAACACTGGATTAGTGACAGAGAGACCAAACAACATATCGCAGCTTTATTTCCATTTAACTCTATCAACCAGACGGGATTTCGATTAATGGACTATAGGCTATAAACACAATGACAGACAGACAAATGGCAAAACAACAACGATCGAACTAAATATAACACAAAACGGCTAAAAATACTGAAAAATTCAGAGCACAATTCAATTCAAGTTCCAGATGATAATAATAACTCCTACGTTTCTTTTTCTTTTCTTTTTTTAAAGCAAAAATCTGGGTTTAAGTGAGGCACTTACAATGGGAGTGAATGGCAGCCAATCCATAAATGTTAAAATACACACTGTTTCAAAAGTTTAACCACTAGATGTAAACAATATGAATGTTAACATGATTTTAGTGTGATAAAATCACTTACTAACCTTTTCTGTGTAAAGTTATAGCCAATTTTGCAACTTCGTTGCCATAGCGATGTAATGTCAACAAACCCTAAAACGACTGTAAAAACTATGATTTTAACTACTTTACAGCTCAAATAATACATGAGTTTTAACAGAAGAATTAATGTAAGTGCTTTAATAAAATTATAAGCTTCACATTTCTTCCTTTAAACCCTCCAAAAATTGGCCCATTCACTTCCATTGTAAGTGCATCACTGTAACCTTGATTTTTGCTTCTTTTCTTTTTTTCAACAAAAGCGGGGTTGTGTCAAAATAATTTTTGTGGTAATCAACATTATACCACAAATGCCTTCGATTGAGCTTAACTTGTATTGAACCCGGAATATTCCATTAAACATTGTTGTGAAGCTGGTTATGTGGTTGCTGCATCAGTCTGATAAGACTGAGTCGTTATGTAAGCACACAAGTGACATGACTTGAAAAAAAAAATGGCTTCATAATTCAAGAGGAAGGAATATCACATGAAATAAAATGCAAATCATTAGTTTCAAACCTCAAGGCTGACCACCATCAAAAATAAAGTAAAATGTAATTTAAGTATTACTACAGGGCAGTTCACACCTAAATTATTTTTGCATCCATCCGCTCTGTTTTCCGATTGCTAGATGGACGTCATTGACAGTTCAGCATCTCGAGACATCTAGCGCAAGGACACGTTCAGTGTGAACAGCCCCTAACTCTTCCTGTCGCATTAGTTTTGAGACTACCGGTGTTCTGAAATATTCCGCTTCTGAGATTTTCGGTTGCACTGGGCGGAGCATATATGAAGTATATGAGTTTCCAGTTTTGTGTTAAACCGACACTGAAAATATTAGTATGATCAGTCAAGGTAGATGTACTGGTGTCTAATGGGAGTTTTAATGTGTGCAACACCCTCAAAATGTTATCACATTTGAACCTATACAATATCCTTGTATACATACTGTTTGTATTGCCACCTGGTTATACAAATCAAATCAAAATCAAATCACTTTTATTGTCACACAACCATATACACAAGTGCAATAGTGTGTGAAATTCTTGGGTGCAGTTCCGAGCAACATAGTAGTCGTGACAGTGATGAGACATATACCAATTTACAATAAACATCAGATTTACACATCACAATTTACAAATCTAATATACACATAATTACATACAACACAATATACAAATAATAACATACAATGTACAGTATACAATACACACAATATAGAATACACATTATACAATAAAAAAAAAAAGTATATATAGTATATATAAAATATACAGTAGGTTGTATTGACATTCAGGCTATCGGTTGATAGTAAGTTGCCAGTGTGTTGTTAAGAGAGAATATAAATAAACAATACAAAGTATGATATAACATTTTTGATATCTTTCACTGCATTTACATATTTTAAAAGTAGTGTCTGTGCATGATAATAGACTATTCCTTGGCTTCGTAACAGAAAAATCTGTAGACACTGGTCTAAGCAGTTTTTAATGTGGTTATCTTGACTCATCTATTGCTTTTGCAAATAACAGTTTCAGTATAAAGAAAGAAACAATTATAGATGCTCAAAAATGACATGTTAAAGGTGCATTTTTTCCTCATTAAAAACGTTTAACTCCTAAAGACATGAATTGTAATTTTGCAATATATGTAGGAAATCATGCCCACTCACATTAAAATGAAGACTCCAGTCATATCAGTAACCTTATAAAAGCTGTTTTATTCTACATGGAGAGGGTCCGCACATGGGGGCTGCCATGCTAGAATCACCAGCCGAATACTACTCGCTTAATCTCAATAACCGTCCTGTTATTTAACACTTTCACTCATTGTTTAAAGTATTCATGACTGACTGTGAATATTACATTTCTACAATGGCATCTGAAATTGAAAACTATTGATTTTAAATGATGTTACATCCAAACCGCCAAGTGTCAGCGTAAGACCAAGATGACACTAAGACAAAAGTTAACCGGAAAGTGCACCTTTAAGATATCGCCAATCATCGTTTACATCTCTTTGTGTGTACTCTTCATTACAAGGAGCATACTACAACCAAACCTCAGAAAACGTCAGGAGAGAACAAGTTTTTTTTTTTTATTGAGTTACGTCTCTCTTGTTTTCCTGGCTGTTTCTTAGCAATGAGATTACCTTCTTTTTTAAGATTCCCTTCCTGCTGCTCAGCCTTTTTCTTCTCTATATTGAATTAAGTGAAGTTTATCATTTGTCATGCTGTTTTTCAGGTGAAGAGAAGGTGACTGGGGGATGTTTTACAGGCAATGTCCAAGTCACATGGCGCTAGAGAGCATTTTCAAAAATTCCATGCAGTGTGTACGGAACCAAAATGAACAAATAGTTGTTAATGACGTGATTAATGGCATGTGTGAGATGTGTCTGTCTTCTCCTGGTGCAAATTACACAAACAGAGGTATGTGTCTTCATTCATTCATATATTCCAGTCATCAGCCCTGTGGTCTCGGGGTAACCCGTTCAATACAGTCTTTAAATATGGTTGTCACTCTGGCCTATTGCACTTAAAGAACAAATTACTTAATCCTAAAAAAAAATAAAAAAAATGCAGAGGTTAATATGTTTGTAAATATGCCATGCCAAACTGTTCTGAAGTTGCAATGCTACTGGAACCATTCCTCACTGTGCTCAGAACCGTTCAGCCTGATGGTGCAAGTTGCTCTAGTTTCCAGGAGGAGAAGGGCTTCAAATATAGTCTGGGATAGTAGGGGGCCTTGAATTTAAAAAGGTTAGTGAACGCTGGCCTAGGCCACGAAGTGACTCAGGACTGTCACTGGTGCCCCCTCAAAAAATTAGGTGCATGACGCCCCTGTTTGCATGCATAGTATAAAGAAGATGCTTGAGGCTCTTTCAGATCACTCACAGTCTTGTGTGTAAGTAATGTGACACTTAAAATTGTTTTTCTCATTTTTCTGTGCTCTTTATAGCCAGGAGGATAATGGCTCTCAGACATACTGGCACCCTGAACTTCAGCACATTCAGCCTTTGTACATTCAAGAAAGGATAAATCCCTGAAGAAGACACATCAAAAGAGGGACACAGAGAGGACAGTGAATACCTTCAATTTTTTGTACAGCTCTTATGCAGAGGACAGGGACAGGGTTTCTTAATAACAAACAGTAAAGGAGAGACTTCATGAAAAGTTAAAAGAGGGAGAATTTATCTAGTTAATGGTCTTTCATTATGATAAATACTTGATGAAGTGCATCAGTCGGTTAGGGGGCTATCACATTTATATGATTTGTGTGGAAATCAAAATCCATTTTAGATCAGTTATCATGGCTTGTGGACATAGTTTCTCTAAAAACCACATGAAGTATAAAAGGGAATGAAAAAAAAACAATGCATATGGAAACAGTGAAGTAAAAGTCAGAGGAAAGATTTAAAGGATTGTCACTGGTCTTTTGGCATTATCATCATGTGTCTCAGCAGAACCCATGAAACCGTTTGAACAACAAATCGAGGCAACTTCTTGATCCTATTTTCCGTGTAGTAGTCTGTCCATCAGTTCTGTTCAAATAACATATTTTTTTACCATGCACTATCATGGCAGAATGTCAAACAACCTTTCCTCTTAAATCCAGTAACGTACCTTCAGTGTCCTCTCAGCAAGTCATGCAACCTTAAATTACTTATGGCATTGTTAGAATGATCAATTATTTAGCCCAAAAAATGCTGCATATTGGAAAGGATTAAAGTAAATAGTTTGAGAGGCAGTTCACCCCAAAATAAAAATTCTGTCACCATTTACTCGCCTTCATGTTGTTCCTTATCCATAGAACACAAAATAAGATGTTAGACAGAATGTTACAGACTGACAGAGTCAGCTACCATTTACTGTCATTGTATTGGGAAAAAATGAAATAAAAGTTAAATAAAAAGACTGAGGCTAACATTCTGGCTAGCATCTCCTTTTGTATCCAATGGAAGAAAGAAAGTCATACAAATTTGGATCAACATGAGGGTGAATAAATTATAACAGAATTTTCATTTTTGAGTGAACTATCCCTTTAGCAGTTGATTGGAATTTGAGCGTGTATGCATGTGCATGGGCAAGCTACCTTCTGCTGTGTTATAAATCAATACGGGTTGACTTTCAAACTCATATTTCCAGTGTAATAGTTTAAATGGGGAGGGGAGGAGGGATGGGACTTAATTTATGATTTCTGGAACACAGAGTTATTGCGGTGAGAAGTCTTGGGAGGGGCCCTGTTACCAAAAGCCAGCTGTTTATTTACATACGGGCCTAGAATTTAAAAACGGAAGCCCTACTCTCTGCACTAACCAACACTGATCTTCGTCCTTGGTTCACTGTACTAATAACTTCAGCAACCCCTGAGCAGACACCGATAATCTGGAGGGTAATTACAATGTGCATACATCACTGCCAACATGGAGCAAAGACATGCACATACACAGTGTTGAGCTTGCCTCTTCACTCTAGAAATTATATAAATCCTACAGTATATAAAATATACCGATGTTAATAGACTAATATCTATAGTTTTTTCCCCAAAAAACATAATTAGTTGATGTAACCTAATTCATTCAGGTTGATTCAGTGATGTTAAATAATATTTTTGACTTGAATAAATTTGGATGTTACCACATGTAGCATATATTATATATATATGTGTGTGTGTGTGTGTGTGTGTGTGTGTGTGTGTATATATATATATATATATATATATATATATATATATATATATATATATATATATGTGTGTGTGTGTGTGTGTGTGTGTGTGTGTGTATATATATATATATATATATATATGTGTGTGTGTGTGTGTGTGTGTGTGTGTGTGTATATATATATATATATATATATATATATATATTTTTACACCAGTCAGCCACAACATTAAAGCCGCCTGCCCAATATTGTGTAGATCCCCCTCGTGCCGCCAAAACAGCGCCAACCCGCATCTCAGAATAGCATTCTCAGACTCTATTCTTCTCACCACAATTGTACAGAGCGGTTATCTGATTTACCGTAGACTTTGTCAGTCTGAACCAGTCTGGCCATTCTCCGTTGACCTCTCTCATCAACAAGGCATTTCCGGTGCTAGATGGCCTGGTTTGAGTATTTCTGTAACTGCTGATCTCCTGGGATTTTCACACACAACAGTCTCTAAAATATACTTTGAATGGTGCAAAAACAAAAAACTTCCAGTGAGCGGCAGTTCTGCGGATGGAAATGCCTTGTTGATGAGAGATGTCAACAGAGAATGGCCAGACTGGTTGATGACTAAATGCAGCCGGTGCTAGCCAGACATCACTTCAGTCTTTTACGATGGACTTCGGAGGATGAACTGGTGCCAACTCCAACTGTAAGACATTGGATACTTCATATGCCACTGTCTGAACCTTGGACTTAGGGATGGACCCCACTGAACCTCACCAAAATGACCTGCCGGTTAAACTGCAATGCACCTCATTGAACTCTGCCTGCATTACCTTTGTCTATTGATGGACTGCGCTCTTGAAATGGAATGCATAGACCATCATTTAATTGCCAACAAAAGCCTTCATCAGTCAACTAACAAAGGACAATGCATCTATGTAAACTTCTGCAGTTAATCCAGGATGGACTTCAAAGACATTAGTCATTAATCATACAGTTCATAAAAATCTTTTTTTTTTTAAACACTGGACAATTACTTAGTTTACTAATCTTAAACCATGACCTGCACTGCACATAAATAACTAATATTGGCATGATATTCATGCTGGTTAGCCAGAGGGAAACTGGCCCCCACAGTGAGCCTGGTTTCTCCCAAGGTTATTTTTCTCCATTAACCAACATCTTATGGAGTTTTGTGTTCCTTGCCATGATCGCCTTCGGCTTGCTCACAGGGGTTCTAAATACAATTATTATTTTATTATTTATTTTTATACACAATTTACAATTATATGTAATCAAACTACACAATGATCACTGTAAGACTTTATAGATGTTACAGTTTCATTTTTTGTTAATGCATGATTTTCTGTAAAGCTGCTCTGAAACAATGTGTTTTGTGAAAAGCACTATACAAATAAAAATGGCTTGACATGACTTGAACTGACAAAGTCTACGGTAACTCAAATATCCACTCTGTACAACTGTGGTGAGAAGAATAGCATCTCGGAATGCTATTCTGAGATGCGGTTTGGTGCTGTTTGGCGGTATGAGTGGGATCTACAGAATGATCGGCAGGTGGTTTTAATGTTGTGACTGATCAGTGTGTGTGTAACAAATGAGGCTGGTATTCATTCAGCTGACCACCAGAGGGAGCCCTCTCCCGAATACTAACATTGAACTTCTATGGTGACTTCCTGTTTGCACTACATAAATAGCCATGCCTGTCCATTGTTACTTTGCGAAGTATTGCCAGTTTCACTGCCTTATCAAGCGGTTTTCCCATTGCCTGTCTTCATGTTATGACCATTGTGCCTACCTTATTGGATTACTGTTTTGCTCTGTTTGCCTGGTTGGACTGATTACTTGATAACGACTACTTTGCCTGCTTCAACGATTACGTCTCTGGCCTGTGTTTTGGATTTGTTTGCTGTGGTTAATATACTTCCTGCATATGGATTCTACCTTCGCCTCCATGTCGAGTCCCTCACAAATACTTCACCACCAATGAATCCAGCGGAAGTTTCTCAGCTCCAGGCTGCATTCGCTTACCAGAGCGAACTTCTCACAAGTTACCAAGAGCAACTGAACAACCTAAGAGCTGCAAATGAGACCCTCACCCACAACATCCGCTCTCTTCCATCCCCACAAGCTACACCGGTAAGATTTGCTCTTCCTGATAAGTTTGATGGCTCACCAGAGAAATGTAAGTGGTTTCTACGTCAATGTAGAGAATATTTCTCTAACCAACAAGAATCATTCAGCCAGGATTCGAAGAAATGTGCATTTATGATGACATTACTTACCGGTAAAGCGTTAGACTGGGCTTCTGCTGTTTGGGAGACTGATAGGCAACTCCAAACTTCATTTGATTACTTCGCTTCCCAGATCCATGAAGTGTTTGAATAACCAGAGGGAGGTAAAGATGTCTCTGTTGGTGAATTGTTTCATTTACACCAGGGTTCACATTCAGCAGCTGTCTTTGCCATACCCTTCAGGACACTATCAGCCCAAAGTGGATGAAATTATATCGCACTCAAGACTGTTCAAAGAGGGACTGAACCACAATCTGCAGGCCAAACTTGCATGCAAGGGTGAGGATTTAACTCTCACTGAATTAATTTCGTTGGCTGTAGAGATTGATAATTTACTGCGTAACTCGCCACATTCTAAGATTAGTCCCAAGTCCCAACTATCAGTCCATAGTCAAGTCCAGGCATGCCCCGAAGCTCCTGAACCTATGCAGATCACCTATACTAGAGTTTCTGTTGAACGCGATCATCGTCATAAGGAGGGACTGTTACTACTGTGGTGAAAGGAGTCATCAAAACTCTGCATGTCCTCACAAAGACAAGAAATATCAAAACTCAAGAACGAAAGTGAGTACCACAAATATTTCCTCTCCCATACACCACAGTTTTCTCTTCCCATCGAACTCTAAAATGTGTTTCTCCACTCGTCGACTCGGGGGCTGCTGTTTATTTGATTCACCAAGATCTTGTACAAGAACTCCATATCCCAACAGTACCTTACATACCCACCATTAACATCACTGTTATGGAAAATGCACCCATAGGCACAGGCATCACTCACCAAACTGTTCCAGTGACACTACGAATTGGATTATTTCACACACAAACTATATCTCTATGTCATCAACTCACCCAAGCATATTCTCATCCTGGGTCATCTGTGGCTGGCTGTCCATGATCCCATCATCTCCTGGAACCAGGGTGAGTTAAAACAATGGTCAGACTATTGCCGTTCAAATTGTCTTCATGTCACCATTGCCATGCCATGTTTTACCACTAACATCGAAAGTCCTGAGACTTAAGCTCCAATCAAAATCCCCAAAGCATATTCAGAATTGTCTGAAGTGTTTAGCATGATCAAGGCAACTCAATTACCCCCTCATCATCCATGGGACTGCACTATTGAGTTACTGTCCAACATGGCACCTCCCAGGAGCAAAGCCTATCCATTATCAAGACCTGAAACCTTGGCCATGGAAACCTATGTTGAGGAGGCTCTAGCTTCAGAATTTATTCATCCTTCCACCTCACCAGCTGCAGCAGGCTTTTTCTTCATTGAGAAAAAAAGATGGAAGGCTCCATCCATGTACTGATTACTGAGGACTCAACACAGTAACAATTAAATACAGGTTTCCACTTCCTCTTATTCCATCTGCCCTAGAACAACTACGTGAAGCACGCATCTACACCAAGCATGATTTGAGAAGTGCTTACAATCTCATTTGTATTAGAGAAGGAGACGAGTGGAAAACCGCATTCATTACCACTAGGGGGCACTATGAGTACCAGGTGATGCCTATGCACCAGCTGTTTTCCAATCGTTCATTAACGAGATTTTCAGAGACCTCCTCAACAAGAGTCATCGCCTACATCAATGACATATGCATCTACTCCCAAGATAAAGCACAACACATTAAAGATGTCAAGATGGTCCTCTCACGCCTTCAGAAACACTAACTCTACGTGAAAACAGAAAAATGTGAGTTCCACATGACCATACATCATTCTTGGGGTATATAATCAGTCATAGGGGTGTCGAGATGGATAACTCCAAGATTCAGGCAGTCACGGAATGGCCAAGACCCTATATTGTTAAGGAGCTGTTTCTTCTATGGTGACTTCCTGTTTGCGCTACATAATAGCCATGCCTGTCCATTGTTACGTTGCGAAGTATTGCCAGTTTCACTGCCTTACCAAGCATTTTTTCCATTGCCTGTTTTCATTGTCTTCATGTTATGACCATTGTGCCTGCCTTATTGGATTACTGAATTTTGGATTACTGTTTTGCTCTAATTGCCTGGTTGGACTGATTATTTGATAACGACTACTTTGCCTGCTTCAATGATTATGTCTCTGCCCTGTGTTTTGGATTTGTTTGCTGTGTTTAATAAACTTCCTGCATATTCTACCTTCGCCTCCATGTCGAGTCCCTCACAGTGTGTGTGTATAGATACGTAGATGGATATTATAGTAGCAGGAAGCTTCACTATAGCTTTAAAGCTCACTAAAGCTTATAGCTTATGCACACCTTATATCATGAAGATATAAGGATATTCTAAGGACACTAGAATGCTTCTATAGCAAGAGCCAACTGCTTGAAGTGGCATAACATGTGTTCACATTTAAAGGCATAAGATGCTCCTCTTTTGTTGGCCTCCACTTGTTTACTCCTTTAGTGGAAGCAAGGCCTACCTGCTTTTAACCAGACCTGGGCAACTTATGGCCCACTGGCCGGATCCGGCCCACTACATGGTTTAATGTGTCCCACAGCTCATTTATCTTAAGTGTTTTTTATGGGGGGTTTTTTCCTTTTTTTTTTTTTTTTTTTTTTTTTTTTTTCATTTGATATTTCAGTTATCTTGCATTTGGGACCTAACGTGCCTCCAAGCGTTTACTGTAACATTTCAGAAAATAGAGTACACAACTATTTCTGGGCTTAAAAGATACAAAATCAATGCGGAACATTGTATCTCAAAAGGAATACAATGTGACCCCCTATGCACTACAAGCACGATGTGGCCCCTTTACCAAAATAGCTGCTCACCCCTGCTTTAAATGGAACAGAGCCACACAAACTCCCACACACCCCCCAACCCCTGATGCAGTCCTAACTGTTAAGTGTTTTCCCCACCAACACCTAACAGAGCTACACTTGGTCTTACTTTGAGTCTCAAAAATCCCAGAAGAAATGAGATGAGGTCAAGAAGTCTAGAACAGGGAAAGATCTGAAGTTGTTACAATAAATCAAATGTATTAGCATCTGTATTAACAGTGACACTTTAACATCATACATTAAAGGATTTATGGCTGGGCGTCTAGGTGACAAAGCACTTTTGTCAGGTTTATTGGTAATATCTTTTAATGAACACAAAACAGCTTTTACTGGCTTATAACACACACAAACACACACACACACACAAACAAAAATTGCAGATGCGATTTGTTTATTAAGGCCTATTAAAGTAATGGCCATTAATACTTTTCTATATGAGGCACATACACTGAAAAAAGTGGTAACTTAAAATGTGCTTCATGTGGTAACATCTAAATTAACTGGTTTTATTCAAGTCAAAAATATTGTTTAACATGCTTGAATTGACTTGACTACATTAAGTTGGCTTCACCAACAAAACTCATTTTAAAGCTGATGTAATTTCTGTGACACTAGCGCCACCGAATGGAATTGCAAAAAGAAACTATGTTTTTAAAACAGCTTTCTGAATACATCCTTGGCCTGCGGTTGTTCAAACAGTCAGATATTCCCACCCCCCAACTCACACCATTGGTTGAGTGACGTTGTTGGGGCGGGTCTAAGCGGTCGCTCAGAATAAACACAGCAATTTTATAGTGCCACAGAGAGACAGTGTATACAGTTTGAGAAAATTAATCTATGAATGGCTTTGTTCTCTCTGCATTTTAAACTTGGATAGGAGACAATATTTTAACACTGAAAATGTTATATACTTCAGCTTTAAGAGTTAGATCAAGTAGAAATAGATCCTTAGGGTAACAATTGCAGGATAACACTTTTTAGAGTGAATGTGTTGGCTTTTCAGACTGTACTGGTGGCTCATTGTTTGATAGACAAATTGTGGTAATGATAATAACCTATAGGTGAATAATTTGTAGTAATAGAATAATTTGCCGGGTCTCTTGAGCTATTAACAGAACCCAATCTCTAGAACAAACACAGATTTGTCTCGAAATTGTGAGGTACTGAGGAATGTTTATGTGAAACTGATCTGACCTGTCATGCTCTCAGCAAAACCATTTCAGTTCACACATCTGTGCAGCAGAACACCTGTCTGTGAGATCAAAGCACAGGATCTCACTATAGAATCAAAACCATCTTTTCACGGCACTGTGAACCGGTGTTTGTACGCACAGTAGAATATGGATCTAAAGTACAAACATGAGACAAGATTAGTGCATATCAAAGAAATGCCAGCATTGGGAATACTACTTTGAAACTGTGCTTGCCATACTACAACCAGTATTTAAAACCAACATGAAATTAAAATTGACACCTTGTCCTGCCACTTAAAGGGATAGTTCACCCAAAAATGAAAAATCTCTCATCATTTACTCTCCCTCATCTCATCCCAGATGTGTATGACTTTCTATCCTCTGCAGAACACAAACAAAGATTTTTAGAAGAATATTTCAGCTTTGTAGGTCCATACAATGCAAGTGAATGGTGGCCAGAACTTTGAAGCTCAGAAAAGCACATAAATGCAGCATAAAAGTAATCCATATGACTAGTGGTTAAATCTATGTCTTCAGAAGCGATATAATAGGTGTGGGTGAGAAACATTCTGAAAAAGGATGTAAATATTGATCTGTTTCTCACCCAAATTGATTGCACTGCTTTAGAAGACATATATTAAACCACTAGAATCTTATATATTATTTTTATGTTGCCTTTATGTGCTTTTTGGAGCTTCAAAATTCTGGCCACAGTTCACTTGCATTGTATGGTCCTACAGAGCTGAAATATTCTTCTAAAAATCTTTGTTTGTGTTCTGCAGAAGAAAGTCATACACATCTGGGATGGCATGAGGGTGAGTGAATGATGAGAGAATATTCATTTTTGGGTGAACTATCCCTTTAATTAAACACACTCTGACGATCACAAAATTATCATGAAGATCATTTACGTTCTCTTATGGAATCTTATGGACTGGCATTTGTTTGATACCAACTTATGATCAATATAAGGAATGATCAGTAGGCAAAACATAGTACCATTCTTATTGTTAAGGCTGTCTATCACAGCCTGTTTCAATGAAATAAACAAGCTTAAAACAAAATGTAATGGCTAAGATATGTAATATTAATTGCAGGATCAAATAATTATATACACTGTAAATGTGTTTAGTAGCTAAATGACAATAAGTAACCATCCAAGACAGCAGTAACTAAATTCTTTTCAATATTTGATACATAGTGGATTAAAATCAACATGAAATCAAAATCTAGCCTTTTTACTTTCTTAGTTCATGTTTCTAGTCTTAATGTGAACTTTGTTTGTGTGTGTGTGTGGGCAGGTTTAAGTGGTTTACGAGGACTTTTTTTTAGGTTACAAACTGGTAATTACGAGGGTGTTATGCTATAAATGTGGTTTATGAGGATATTTCTAGTGTCCCCATAATTTAAATTGCTTAAAAAACATAGCTACTAAACTGTTTTATTGAAAATTTAAAAATGCATAAAGTTTTTTGTGTGAGTTAGGTTTAGGGGTAGGGTTAGGGTTAGGGGATAGAATCTATAGTTCGTACAGTATAAAAATCATTATGTTTATGGAGAGTCCTCATAATGATAGCTGCACCAACGTGTGTGTGTGTGTGTGTGTGTGTGTGCGTGCATGTTATTCCAAATAAAAATGTTCTTGTAATCTTTAATCAAAATAACATCTTTTTCTGAAACATCTTTCTTTTTCCATTGATGTGAATTTGGCCACTCAGGCTATTGATCAATTTAAACCAACAGACAAATAGCTATTTAAGTATTGTTTTAGCAAACTCTCATTCAAGCCTGGCTCTGTTCTGATAAGGAATGCCCATTCTTCACACTAAACAAAATAACTCTTTGGCTGATCTTTATCCAATCGTGGACAGTGTTTCCAAGTGTTTTAAATTAGTTTCCTTAACTTAAAATTACTCAGTACAATCACTTTGTGTAGAAAGAACCTAGCTGATTTGGGTAAACCCAAGAAAATTACTATGTAATCTCAACAGAATAATTTTGTGTAGAAAGAACCTAGTTGAATTGGGTAAACCTAACAAAACAACATGTGTCAGTGTTAGTGATGGGACGTTCATGAACGATTCATTCATTTTGAATGAATCTTTTATGTGACTCAGAAGAACGAGTAGTCTCAGAGAGTGATTCGTTCATTTTGTGTTGGCCGCGCATGTGCATTGCGCAACCTCCGTTTGTTTGTTACGTGAAAACTGCATTGGCGCTGTACAGGAAACAGAAATGATTAGTTCACCTCTGGAGTCTTCTGGGCCGAGTCGTTCGTTCTTTTGTCACGTGACAGCCTTATATGCTATGCATTTCTCACACAGGATACATAAATGATTAGTTCACCTTTCGAGTCTTCTGGTCTGAGTTGTTCGTTCTTTTGTCACGTGACAGCCGTATACGCTATGCATTGGCAAAAGAACGAACGACACGGACAAGAAGTTTCCAGAGGTGAACTAATCTTTCTGTTTCTCATAATTTGTCCTTGGCTGCATTATCAATTTTTTCTTATTGGGGCTACAAAGTTTGCGTAAGTAGACGTGTTGGGGGGATTTGGCTATTGAAAATTTAACATTTTAATTTAATTCTGCTCAAATGAACTAAATGACTTCAATAAAGATACGTTCATATTGCTGAACGAGACTCAAAGATTCAAGTCAGTAAAATGATCCGATCTTCCCATCACCAGTCAGCGTTACTTTGATAAATCACTTATATTTTTTATGTACTAACTAGTGAAAGTGAATGTTAGTATGCTAAATACGTGTTGGTTATAAGCATTACAGAATAAACTTCAGCAACTATGCTGTGGTTAGCTGTGCATTCACCTAGTAAAAAGAGCAATCATTTCGAAGTTAGCATAAGCTCTACTCTTCACCGTAATGGTAACCCCCAAAACTCCAACATAACAGAAACTCTTCTAAATCTCAACACAAAAAAACATAAAACAATAACAAGTATCCCCCTTTACATTCATCTAGCACAAAAACACATAAAATAACACTTAATTTGAACATTTATTCTCTCTATAGAGTCCCATGAAAAGCATGCTGGGAAATGGAAATCCCCTGCCCAGTTTTATCAATGCAACACAACAAACACAACAAATAGTATTCATGTAGTCCCAACTCAAATGGATTAAGTAAGCTTCCATTTTACAAATTTAAATGAATAGAACGCAGTGAAATCAAGTTGTGACTAAATGTTCTTGAATTGTGTTGCTCCAGTTAATTTTTTTTTTAAAACGCAAGATCCAATCAAATTCTGATGGATATCCTGTTTCACTCGGAAATCTGCCACATTGCAGAATTAAATGGTTTGCGAACAGGGTTGAATAATAAAACAGGGTTGATGTTGACTACTAAAAACGCCCAAATTCTCAGAATCAGCTTTGTCTTTGCAAATGTGCAATTGTTGTGGCTTTAGCAAAAATTCCCTTCTGGATCCACTTCCCAGTGTCCAGAGCAAACAGCTCCTATAATCAAAACTGGACAACACAAAGACTCGTAAAACGTTTCGTAAAACGTGTTTACACATACTGTTCCAAAAGTTGTGTTTCTCCTTGCACCATGCACTTAGTGCTTGGGAACATTTTAGTCTTGAGTAATCACTTGTGAAAGATGTCACAGATAAGAGGGGTTGTGGGAGACAGAGAGAGTCCTTTCCACCTCTGTCAGACTGAGTTATCACTCACACACCATTGAGGAGGCAGGGAGACGTGTATATGTGTGTGAATGGGATTGGACATGTGGTCTGTTTCCTGTCAGTTTTCAGGCTGAGCTGAAGATAACAGGCTCATTTTCCTTGGTCTTTAACATCTTTCCCCTTATTTCTATGCACTTTTTTGATTGTCAAACTCACATAATTTGGACTGGTCCTTCACATTATCCGCTACTCACAACGTATGTCTAAAAATTATTAAATAGCATTCTCACGTTTGTTTTTGGCTATGCTATAACCATGACAGTATCTAATTGGCACTAACAAAGAGTTTCTGCAGAATTCAGTATACAGCCCTCCTATTATCAATGGTTCTTTATTAGGCAGACAGGAGGGCTCACAACATGACTGTATGATTACAACCCAGCAGACCGTTTAGTGGTTTTCAGCCCAGAGCTCTTTCCATGATTGAAGAGTGGCTGATTGCTGATGGGCCTAATGTGACAGAAAGATCAATGGGAAAAGAGTTGCATAACAAAGGCATGGCTCTCTTCACCAGCTGCTAATCGCCGAGGAGACACATGGCCCACTTCAGAGCCCTTGTCTTTCCAGGAAAATTGATGCTGCCAGATTACCCATAACCTGGAAAGCTTATTAATGAGCTGAACTGAGCAGTTTGACATAAGGCCGAACACTAGGTCTCCAGGGACATCATGGTAATATAAATAATCGGTTTGACTGAAAATTTTCACTTTTCTACAAAATCGGTTATTGTGTTTTAATATTAGGTCTACCGATAAATAGCACCATTTGGTAAGTCTCTGAAGAACAGCACCCAGCAAGGCCATTCACAGGTAAAGTACTTTAGTTATTTAATGTAGCCTATTGTTTGCATAATTACTTTTTATGTTACAGCCATTGATTCTTAAGTGAGAAACACATTGTATTTTAAACGTAGCGCAGCCCAAAATGATAAAAGATGAAAATACATTTGCGACTTAGATTGCAAAACAGCTTTATGTATTCTGTATATAATGGCATGAATAACTGATAATAATTTTTCTTTCTATTAAAGGGATAGTTCGCCCAAAAATGAAAATTCTGATTTCAATGATTTCAAGCTCAATTACATTTTCTTAGTGCTTGATGCATAGATGGCGCTATAGGAAGTGTAATCAAGCTTGACATCATTATTGCTAAGGAGATTGCTGTCAAAATGTACAGTAAAAAAGAAACCAACCCTCACACAAGACAATTAACCACTAGAGTCTTATGGGTAATGTTTATGCTGACTTTATCTGCTTTTTGGAGCTTTTGGAGTTCTGGTCACCACACACTTGCATTGTACTGAGACATTCTTCTAAACATTTTTGTTTGTGTTCAGCAGAAGAAAGAAAGTCATATACATCTGGGATGAGGGTGAGTAAATGATGAGAGAATTTTCATTTTTGGGTGAACTTACCCTTTAATTATCAGTAATAACAGATTCCCACTGCATATTACTTTTTGTGCATATATTGTAAACAAATAACCAAGTTATTAGTTTGCCGAAAAGCAGAACTTAAACAAAAAGTAAAAGTCAGTTCTGCATATCAGTTATTGGATACTTAAACAAAAATAATCTGTAACATCATGAAACGTACTATTAAACAAACAATATTGGTAAATCTCTATATGATAAATGTGCTATGTAGAAAATCAGAAAGGAATTCTCTTGATTTTTAAATAGTTAACTTTGTCAAATTGGCTTTTTTCTCTTTTGTTACATCAAGCAATGATAATCAGTTCTACCACTCCAACTTCTTTTTTTCCCTATCCCCAGAGATGGTCATTGGTTGGAGCAGAGTCATTTACTGTCTCCCTGCCTCAGGTACATGTAAGCGAGATTTAACGCTATTCATGTGATTCTAACATGGCAGCTCCCATGAGGGGACCCTCTCCATGTAGGATAAAACAGCTTTTGTAAGGTTACTGATATGACTGGAGTCTTCATCTCATGTGAGTATTCATAATTTTATACATATGTTTCAAAATAACAATTCATTCCATTAGTAGTACAACTTTTTAAAGAGGAAAAAATGTAAAAGCGCACCTTTAAAGAAATTACTTTCTAATTTCTTCTCCATGCTCTCACACATGCAAGATCTAGACATCCACTGCCACACCCATCAATGGGATGCATTACATTTATTTGACCAAAAATTATCTTATCTTTAAGCCCAAGTAGACATTGTTTGCCTTGAATACCAGTTGATTTCGCAAAGAAACTTTGTTTAGCTTTAAACAGCTTTCTAGAAAAGCCTTTTCTGCACTCTTGTGGTCATACTGGGCATTGCATGAAGATCATTTTAGCATTTGTTAAGTGAGCATTGGTATGGATTTATTTAGGAGGAATAAAATAAATAATACTGGTAGTAGTTATAATCTAGTACTTAATAAATATAAAGAGGACATTATATAAAACAAACAAGCTCAATTAAGCATTTTGGTTTTACACTGGATTCTAGTGAATAGAAAAAGCATGAGAAAAGGAAAATCTCATTTTATAAATCAGCGGAGATGGAGGATGACAAAGGGGATGAGAGATACACAATCGTGGTTTCACTTGGGGGGGGGGGGGGGGGATCAAGATGTTGTTGCATGAAGGTTTGTGCTGAATTTTGCAGCTCAAGAGCTCCTGTAAACTATTTGGAACTGAGTAGTTTGTAGAGTGAGTGATAATGTAAGAAAGAAAAAACAAAAAGAAAAAAGAAAGGACAAAATAATAATAATAATAATAATTTGGAAGAATATTTCAGCTCTGTTGATCCTTTCAATGCAAGTGAATGGTGGCCAGAAATCTGAAGGTCCAAAAAGCAGATAAAAGCAGCATAAAAGAAATCCATAAGACTCCAGTGGTTAAATCTGTATATTCAGAAGTGATATGATAAGTATGGGTGAAAAACCGATCAAATCAAATCAAATCAAATCAAATCACTTTACTGTCAC
Organism: Myxocyprinus asiaticus; assembly: GCF_019703515.2. Taxonomy (NCBI): domain Eukaryota; kingdom Metazoa; phylum Chordata; class Actinopteri; order Cypriniformes; family Catostomidae; genus Myxocyprinus; species Myxocyprinus asiaticus. The sequence goes on from NC_059362.1 coordinate 22,107,387, forward strand.
ACAGCCATATACACAAGTGCAATGGTGTGTGAAATTCTTGGGTGCAGTTCTGATCAACATAGCAGTCGTGACAGTGATGAGACATATACCAATTTACAATAACATCAAATTAACACAACACAATTTAAACATCTGATGTACACAAATCAATATATAAGATCAATATATAAGTCCTTTTTTTGGTGTAAATCTCCACTTTCACTTTCACATCTGAAAGTCTAATGTGGCGCCTGTTTAGTTTCACTTTCACATCTGAAAAAGTGGAGAATTATAATAAAAAAGGACTTAAATATTGATCTGTTTCTTTAACCACACCTATTATATCACTTCTGAAGATATGGATTAAACCACTGGAGTCTTATGGATTACTTTTATGGTGCTTGTATCTGCTTTTTGGACCTTCAGATTTCTGGCCATCATTCACTTGCATTGAATGGACCTACAGAGCTGAGATATTCTTCTAAAAATCTTTGTTTGTGTTCTGCAGCAGAAATTAAGTCATACATCAGGGATGGCTTGAGGGTGAATAAATGATGAGAGAATTTCCATATTTGGGTGAATTATTTCTTTAAACTATGGAATATGGACTTTTCGGCAATCCATTTGCAATGAGATCTAAAGTGAGCTTTACAAGTCCAGAACATAATTTCTTGCATAAAAGAAGTTGTTTTATTTTAGATTTGTGTCAGATGTGTTCATTTGAGATCATTTGTGTTCCAATAAAGTTTACTGTTATAATTTCCCTATTCATGCTATTAATGTTTATTAAGCAAGATATCTTGATAATTAGGAGAGCAAAAAGAAAAAAGAAGAAAATTTTTTTTTTTTTTTTTTTTTTTGCACGCACTTGCATACCCACAACAGTTCAGTAAGATGTAACAGTCATTATGATTTGGCTAGCAGTTTCTGTAGTAAAGCTGTTTTCAATTGCCTATCCACATATGATTCAATGTGACAGGTCTAATCAAAATGTAATTCATTAAAAAAACAAAAAATAAATTGTGTTCCACATAAGCAGGGGCAGATTTACGATTTCTGAGGCCCCAAGCAACTGATCAACCCGGTTTCCCGTCCCGTCCCGGCGCAACGAATGAAACAGAACACGGGTGTCTCCACGTGCGTTTTTGAGACCTGAAGTTCTTTTTAACTTTTGACACTGTGTCTAAAAATGTGCCTGTCCTGTGAGACACTGAAGAAACAGCGAGACGCAGTGCAGCAGGCATGGAGGTTCGTCCAGCGCGTGTTTACATAGGAAAACAATGGAAAAACAGAGCAGACGCAGGCAAAAAACACGTTCGGTATGAACGGCCCCTAACTCATCCATTCGCAAGTATCTGTGAGTGAGAGCGCGTGGACGAAACAAGTTCGGAAGGCCTGTATATATATATATATATATATATATATATATATATATATATATATATATATATATATATATATATATATATATAAGGTTTTTTTTTTTTGGTTTTTTTTTGTTTGTTTTTTTTTTCATAAATTACAATCCCTAACTAAATCCTACTTGAAAAACTGACCCAATCCGGTGGACCTCTAACATGAACAGCTCTGATCGATGACAACAGCGTATTCGCGCGTGACAACAGAATAACGTGATATGCAACCGCTCAAGCGGTTTTTGCAGCGCTTTCTTGCTGGGGCGGGGCCCCCCGATGTCCGGGGCCCCACGCAATTGTGTGGTTTGCGTGGTTTGCGTGGTGGTTAAAACAGCTAATGCACATAAGACAGAAAGTCAGAGTAAATTATTTTTAATTTATTTATTTCATTTTTATTTTGAGGTGAACTATTCCTTTAACACCACTTACAGGCGCCATTAAGCAGCTATTGTTGTAATTCAATCACATTCACACTCATGATGCTTTTACCATAAATTGAGCGGCCAGCCACTTTGAAAATAAAATATAAACACGCATTGTATATAATTTCGTATATTTTATATACAAAGGTTGTTATTTATGTTTTGTCATATAATAACTAACACTATAATTTTTTTTTTCATCAAAGCAAAAAAAAAAAAAACCCACCACTTACGTATAATTTTGAAAGGCCATATATTTTAATAACTCGAATCTTTTCCTGCCAGGCATATTTATCTTCATTTTACTTTATATAAGCTTAATTTCTTGCAAATACATTGTACTATAGCCACATTTGTGTTTAGATTATGAAAGGCTTATAGTTATTTTTAAGTTTTTCATCATAGCCCATGAAAACATTTTTTCTTATTTTGCAGATGGATACAATAGTTTCATATTCATGTTATTGATGTAAGGAAATGAGAGATAATTTAAGCAACATAAGGATTTAATGAGGCTGTACTGTGTTTAAATTAGTGTCTGTGCTCAGTTAGGTAATCAGTTATTACTCTGCCATTGAAAGGGCCTGTATTACACAGCTGGCCATCTCTCTTTTTTAACTATTGTGCAAATGTTACAAATGCAATTTATGTAAAGACGGTTCAGCTAATGTGCTATTATGTTGGGTGTGTGACTGCACAACCTAATCTCCAAAATTTAGAGTGCTCCTTCAAGCCCTAGCATTTTTGTATACACTCACATGCTTGTGGTAGTTATAGTCCTTACATAGCAACTCTGTATTTACAAATTCATTGTAAATATAGAACTGTCTAATACTGATCATTGGTTTAAAGCTAACAGATTATCTCTTAATATTTAAAAAAGTTCATATATGCTATTCTCATCTAGGACTAAAAATAGAACTGATAGTCTTCAACCTGTATATATATATATATTTAATAGTACCATGACCCGTATTCATTGCACTAAATTTCTTGAAATAATTATTGATGATAAATTTAGCTGGAGAAACCATACTGATCTGAGTTCATCAAAAATAGCTAAGAATATTGGTGTCATCAGAAGAATTAAGACATTGTTTCCCAATCAAATAATTATGTATTTGTATTTCTCTTTGATTTAGCCTTATTTGTCTTACTGTAACATCATTTGGGCAAGCACATATAGAAGTAACATCTCCTGTTTGTCCCTTCTTCAGAAATGATTTGTTAGAAGGGTTACTTTATCTCATTTTCAAGAAACTTCTCATCCACTTTTTCAGAAGATGCAAATTCTTAATGTTTGTAATCAGCTTCAATCAATTTATTTTTTCTTTAAAAAATGTCTGTTTATTTTTAACAGACTCCTTTAAAATTATTCTTCAGTTCAACTCACAGATTCATCATCAGCACACAAAATCTTCAGAAAACCTTCATTTCATATAGAGGACTGACTCTTTGGAACTGTTTGCCTCTGTTTTGCTTTAAAAAAAAATGCTCAAAATGTTTCTTGTTTCGCAATAAATCTTAATTTATATTAAAGCTAATTCCTTTGTCTGATTGGTATGATTTCTTTTTGATTGTTTTTTTCCCCTTATTCCTTTAATCTTTTCTAGTTTTTTCTCTTTTCTAATTTTTCAGATATATTTTAACCACAGACCTTATTTCACTCTTTTTTGTTTTCTATTTAATTTATTTTTTCTCCCCTTTTTCTCCCCAATTTGGAATACCCAATTCCCATGTGCTCTAAGTCCTCGTGGTGGCATAGTGACTCCAGGTGGCGGAGGATGAATCTTAGTTGCCTCCGCATCTGAGACCATCAATCCGAACATCTTATCATGTGGCTTGTTGAGCGTGTTACCGTGGAGACATAGCGCATGTGAAGGCCCACGCTATTCTCCGTGGCATCCACGCACAACTCACCATGCACCACACCGAGAGCGAACCACATTATAGCGAACACAAAGAGGTTACCCATGTGACTCTACCCTCCCTAGCAACCAGGCCAATTTGGTTGCTTAGGAGACCTGGCTGGAGTCACTCAGCATGCCCTGGATTCGAACTCGCGAACTCCAGGGGTGGTGGTCAGCGTCTTTACTCACTGAGCTACCCAGGCCCCGACCTTATTTCACTCTTAAATAAAACTGTCCTTCTAAAACCCATTATAAATTCCACAGAAAATAAACAGGAGCCATTGTATGAAAATTAGCTTTAACTGGTTATCTGCAATATTCACATATGACTTTGGACAACTTAACAGTGTGATTGTCAATTAGCTAATCATTACATTCTAATGACACATCTGTGTATAAACGACCAAACTATGAAGTTACTGACTTTATTTGAGGCAGAGAATTTTGTTTGAACTTACTTGAGACAAACTTAATTTATCTCAGTTAACATGTCTGAGGTGTAAACCTTATTACTCTCCCTTTGCGGCTTACTTATTTACGAGAATGTCAACTAGATATTAAAAGCTCACACCTGCACTCTGAAAATAGACTTTGAAAAAGTGGCATAAATAATGCATGCACAAGCACTCTTCCTTGGAATCAATACACAACACCATCTGCCTCTAGGCAACAAGTAAACACATTGTTCAGTTGTCAATTCAGCTGTGCCCTATGTGACTTGATTTGCTTTTCGTAGTTGTGAATGAAAGTCAAAACATTAAAATGAACACGATTGGCCTGGTGACTGAGAAGTCTACTGGCTGAACATAATGAAAGCTGTCAGACTACAGAACATCAGCCTTGCCAATAAACAGCTTTTCACACTGGAACAGATGCATAGTGGGTGGATGGCTGAAAGTGTCTTAGTATTCTACACTGACATTTATTTTGTTAATGTGGCGACAGTCTAGAACATCGACTTTGGATAAGGGGTTCACAATCAGAAATTTTATACAAACTGTCATAAGATGAGTCAGTGAATGCACGCTATGATATTGACAGTTAAGTTATGACATGTGATGGCCATCACACTTTTGTTGTGTAAACAATTAACCGATCGCTGGTTTAGGGTTGTATAACTCTGTAATATAGGTAGACTGATATATCAGTTTTACAGATTAATCGATGCAGATAGTTGCTTTTTGGAACTATCATTATCAGTAAAGATCTATGTTGATAGTTGCTGACAGTTTTATTACTATTCTTTGTTCCTCTGTGGCTGGCGCTGGTAGAGGATTCTACAGTTAGAACAGCTTGGCTATAAGTAAGGAATAATTGTCGATGGATCGCTGAATTATTGAAAAATAATGCACAGCCCGAGGTGGTAATGCAGCCACGATGCGCATCAACGGGCCGAAGTCAATTATTCCTCTTATTACCATACCTTAAGACATCGTTCAGGCTTTTATATCAAGACATTTTCTGGTTTTCATCCCTTAAACGCTCTTGTGAGTTGAACTACTTTCTTCCACCATGGATTTACTGTCTAGCTTTGATATAGCCTAAAGCTGTGTCCCAAACGACACACTATATGCTATGCACTTACAAAATATACTATGCACACTGCCATGTAGTGTATGAATTTTCAAACTGTAGATTCAAACCAAATGGAACACTTAACGTTTTTTTTACTACACGGGAGCATTTGCCGTTTAACAGCTGATGGAAATGACGTTTCAAGCACACGTGATATGTTGCCGTTAGCTTTAGCCAACCTCAGTTCAACACTTGTATCTTTAACAACATACATATTCACACAGATTGGGGTGATGGTAAAGCATTCAACTCTTTTGTATCCACTGAAATTTCTCTAGGTGCTATATTCTTCATCATTTACAACTGTTTTGTCAGACCAGCAGCGCTTCCAAGTAACTCCGCCCCTTCCGCTATGTACGGCAAGCCGTGTGTGCTAAGTGCATGAAGTGTCCAACATTTCACACTCTGTTTTGATGGTTGAAAAAGTGCATCATTCGGGTACTTAAAGTGCAATTCTTTTTGCTGCATTTTCAGTGCTACCATACTACTTGCACTACTTATGCTACAAAATGGTGCAGAATAGTGCAGAAGTGTGCGGTTTGGGATGCACATTTAGCCTCCGTTGCTAGTTTGAAAACATCACTTTAGAACTAGCAATGGAAGATGCGCTTCTTTTCAGCATTGGAATAACAAGGTAGCATGTGTGCATTTGTGTATGTGTGTGGGCAGGTTTAAGTGGTTTACGAGGACTTTTTTTTAGGTCACAAACTGGTAATTACAGGGGTATTATGCTATAAATGTGGTTTATGAGGATATTTCTAGTGTCCCCATAATTCAAATTGCTTAAAAAACATAGCTACTAAACTATGTTTTATTGAAAATGTAAAAATGCAGAAAGTTTTTTGTGAGGGTTAGGTTTAGGGGTAGGGTTAGGGTTAGGGGATAGAATCTATAGTCTGTACAGTATAAAAATCATTATGTCTATGGAGAGTCCTCATAATGATAGCTGCACCAACATGTGTGTGTGTGCGTATGTGTGAGCAAGAGAAAGAGAGAAACTGAGAGAGATTGCATGTAGAATTACCCATGTTTGATCACTTTAAATTGCCAAGATGTACATTTAAGCATACTTCTCAGCAGCTGCGAGTGTCGCCATTCGTGTGTATAGCTTTTCCGTTGCTAAACAACTGTTTACAACCCCATGCAGACTTTGCTCCCGAGTATGTGTATGTGTCCATGTGTAATAGTTTGTGTGAGAGCGAAAGAGAGGGGGAGTTGAAGCGCGACGGTACTTTCCACTATGAGAGGCTGATTTGGGTGAAATACTTTGAAACACTTGCACATCTCGGATAATATAGAAACTGTTGTATTGATCAAGTCGCGGGGTTGGCTTTGTTTGTTGGTCGCGACTCGAATCTCTATATATGTGTGTCTGTGTGCGCAGGTATGTATGTGTGTCAGCGTGTGTGAGTGTGGGTGAGACAAGAGCGAAAGAGAGAGGGAGCGCAAGGGCTCATTTCAACCGAAATTGAAATATATTTAGGATATTATAGACATAGTTTGTCATTCTTATCGGATGTACTTAACCAGTGTCTGTGTTTTATTTAGTTATTTTGCTGTGGTAGCCTATATGGCTCTTTAAAATAACTGAAATAATTTGGCGACGTGATATGGAACCATTATGCGGTCAAGACCTGGAACTACTTCATAGCCATGAGTTTACTGAAAAATAATTATACACCTTAGAACTTCTGTCAACCAATCAGAATCAAGCATTCAACAGACCCGTGGTAAAAAAGAATAACAGCAGATTCAGGTGAAATAAAGACAACCATGTACTGTAGGGATTTGCTGTAACTAAGTCTTTCACCATTCAAATATGTATTCATATTTTTATCTTCACTTCAGTGCATATTTTGTAACTTTGATTATATAATCAATTGTTCTAAATTGAAGCGAGGGCATGCAAAGAAGAATGTGATTATACTGTATGTAAACATCCCCCATCAGCACATACATTGTGTCCCCAAAATTATATCTTTTGAAGAATAATAAACCTTAGTCCTCATTAAACCTCATCTGGTGAAATATATAAACTATAAAAAGCTAAATTTTGGAAATACTTAATTATAAAGCTTTTTAACAGATCCAAGTCTCTGTCATTTCAAAATAAGAGTCCCTGTTGTGCTTTGGGCTTGTTTAGTTAAAAGTCTCATGTTATGCACCAACTCTGAATTTTTTTTCTGGTTATTATTAGGATTTTGGTATTGATAGTTGGTATCGGCAAAATCCACTATCGGTCAACCTCTACTCTGTAATCTCACAAAAATGGTTCCCTGTAATAATTGTTTAGTGGAAATCTGTCAGGTGTCTCCATCTTAAAATGTTTTGAGTTAGCGTTTGCTTAAAGATTTAACAGAATTAAGAAACTGATGCTGTCAGATAGCGGGAGTGAGACAAAGAGACCCAAGAGCAGAGGAACAGTTCAAAGGATTTATTAACAATAAATATCAACTTCCAATGTGCTGGCGAAGACTGAGGATCCGGCACCGGCTGCAGTTGCGGGGAGGAGTTTGAGGATGCGTGCGCGCTGTGGCCGCACAATGGGCAAATCCATGAATAGTGAGTTCGTAGGCGAGTGTTCCATGTTCCCATGGAAATCCAAAACACGGGGGCGTTGACCAATCCAAAAGGCATGACCAAATATTCAAAGCACCCCCTATGTGTTAAATGCCATCTTCCACTCATCCCCCTTCCTGATCCGGACAAGGTGATAAGCATTGGGTAAGTCCAACTTCGTAAAGATGAAAGCTCCCTGCAAGAGTTCTAAAGCTGAGGACATCAACGGCAAAGGATAGCGATTGTTCACCGTGATATCATTCAGCTCCCGATAATCTATATAGGGTCTAAGTGAGCCATCCTTCTTCTCCACAAAGAAGAACTCAGCCTCTGCCAGCGACGAGGACGGAGGGATGAGACTGGCTGCCAGAGAATCATTGATATACCTGTTCATGGCCTCCCTTTCGGGAGCCGAGAGTGAATACAACTGTCCCCGAGGAGGCGAGGTGCCAGGAAGCAATTCAATCACACAGTCATACGGGCGAAGAGGAAGAAGGGTTGCAGCATGGGACCGGCTGAACACCGCCCTCAAGTCATGGTATGTCAAACGGTACTCTAGATAAATCCGCTGATTCATCCTGCAACGAAACACAAGACTGGACAGGGGAGACAGCATAATTAAGACAGTGCGACAAACAGTATGGACTCCAAGCAAGAACAGTGTTGGCTGACCAGCCTATGTGTGGGTTATGCGTTACCAACCAAGGATGCCCCAACACTACTGGTGCTGATGGAGACTGAATCAGGTAAAAGGACAACTGCTCTGTATGATTTCCAGAAATGAAGGTGACTGGCTTGGTGGACTGGGTGATGACGGACAGGGGCGTGCCACTGAGGGTGTGGGCAGTGATAGTTTCATCCAACTGGACCATAGGAAATCGCCATTTGAAAGCCAAGTCGATGTCCATAAAGTTACCTTCGGCTCCGGAATCCACCAGGGCTGAGACTGTGTGACAGGTAGATCCATACTGCAGCTGGGCTGGGAGAAGTGTACGAAGTCCGGGGGTTTTGTCCAAGGGTGTTGTGCTCGCCAGTAACCCCATTCCTACTGACAAGCAGTGTCTTTTACCGGACAGGAAGCAGAGAAATAACCAGGCCAGGCCAGGCACAATGAAAGCATAGTCCATTAACGAGGCGTCGCTGCTTCTCCTTATGTGAAATCTGAGTTCTCCCGACTTGCATGGGCTCTGGGTCATGCCATGATTCTGGTGACCTGGCCAAAGTAGTGGACAGGGTAGGACGGCCAGCCGCCCGAGAAGGTGGGGTGCAGTGGCGACAGCGTAGTGTCAGGTGTTGATCGACTCGGATAGCCAGATTCACCAAATTGTCGAAGCATGGAGACAGATCCAAAGGATAGATTTCATCTTGGATGTTGTCAGAAAGCCCATGCAGAAACTGGTCCCACATAGCATGGTTGTTCCACTCGCAAGAAGCAGCCAGGGTGCGAAACTCAATAGCATAATCTGAGACTCGTCGATCTCCTTGAGACAGTCTGGATAAGACCGTCGCCGCCTCCTGACCTTGAGCTGAGTGATCAAAATCTCGGTGGAGCTCTGTGGAGAAAGTGTGAAATGAGGCGCAACAGGGATGTCTGTTGTCCCACATGAAAATCCCCCATTCATCAGCCTTTCCAGTGAGGAGTGGGATCACACAAGCCACCTTCATAGTCTCCGACGGGAAAGCAGAGGGCTGTAACTTGAAGAACAGGGAACATTGTGCTACAGGATCCTGCCTCAACTGAAAAAGGGGTTGGAGGAGGGATACGAGCCTCTGAGTGCCCAGAGACATGGGGAACCTCCGGAGCCGGTGAGGATGCTTCTGAGTGGGACCAGCATCGGGAGGTAGGCGGAGTTGCTGAACAACAGAGGTGAGCTCAGCGATCTGCGACACCATCATCTCCAGAGCCCGGTTAGATGCGGAGATTCAATCCTGCTGATGTCCCAGTAAAGCTCCCTGTTGGGAGAGGGCAGAGCAAAGAGTAGATTCCTCCGCTGGGTCCATCGTGGATATATAAAAAGAGACCCAAGTACAGAGGAAAATTTCAAAGGATTTATTAACAATAAATATCAACTTCCACTGTGCTGGCAAAGACTGAGGATCCCGACACCGGCTGCAGATGCGGGGAGGAGTTTGAGGATGCGTGCACGCCTTAGCCATGCAATGAGCAAATCCGTGAATAGTGTGTTCGTAGGCGAGTGTGTGCATTGTGAAAGTCAGGAGCAGATTCGTAGGAATCCTCCATTGAAATTTAGTGAGGTCCAGAGAATAACGCCCAGCAGACTGAAAGGCAATCACTCTCCTGACACACGGGCAGAGACGGGCAACCAAACAGATACACGAGACAGGACCAACTAGGCAGAGAGAGTGAGGTAAGTTTCTTCACATCAAACAAAAATCTTGCAAAGATACTGAGAACATGAAGGGCTTAAGTAGGGAGTGAATCAGTGGAGAAACAGGTGCTGCTAGCACGCTAATTAATGGCATGATCAGCGTTCCCCTGGGAACAATCAATGTTCCCATGGAAACACTGATTATGCATGCCGGAAGCGCATGCGAGACATGAGGGAGAAAAAACACACAGAACAAACCGATAAACTCACCGGAGCCGTGAGAGATGCAGTGTGAATCTGTATGAAGACAGAAATTTACAATTTCACCAAATACCTTAGCAGATACTCTTTTAACACTTGAATGCACTTACGGGTCAGTTTGACCTGTGTGAACTTTTAACACTGATTTATTTTAACTTAACTTCACCATTTCAGTCTGAAAGTTTTTTACATCCTCCACAGAGATGATATGGATCTGACAATGTTAAAATGTCATTAGTAGTACCAGGCAATCGGGGTTTGAATCCTGGCCTAACACACACAAACATACATAAATACATAATGTATATGCATATATTCTAATGTAAATTTTGAGCATTTACTGTTTATAAAAATAGTCAATTTTACATTTATAAATTAGTGACTTAGTTACTGATAAAACAATTGTTGGGGAGTAAATGTGCAAATTGTGACTATTGAGCTGAGATTTAAAGAGCCGGGTTGATTTGACCCTCTAAGTGCAACAGTGGTACTTGACCTGTTAGTGCATTAAAATTTCCGCAAGTGAAGAAGTCGTTGAATCCCACACAAAATTCACAGAGGCAAATGTCTTTGCCACCAGAAGTCCATCAGATGAAATTCCTGATCACGCAGATTTCCATTCCGCCTGCTAAATTTCGCTGTGTAAAGGTAAATGTGGCAAAGCCTTTATCTCAAACATTCTTGTTGGGACCTGTAGTGTCTTTTTAAGGCTATTTTTGGCCACCAAACAATGTATTTTAATTATGCATTTTTTTTCTTATCAAACACAGTGAAATGGATATCTCAGTTATAATAAAACATTTTATCTTTTGTATTATCACATCCTAACCTAATTCACAATTTTCCAGATAACCTAATGGATGTAATGCATTACAGATAGCCCACTGACACAAGCTAGTCCAATATAATATGGACAGTCATCTAATAAAATTATAGCTTTCCAGGGGCACATTATTGCCAACTCCATTATAACTTTCTTTTCCAGTGCTATTGCCAAATAGTTCCCAGTTCAAAGGCCATTTCAGACTTGCTTGAAAAAGGGAGATTGATGCAACATGTGGTGGCAATCCACATGGCTTTAGACTTTTGTAAACCAGAATGAATGCTTGCTACCATTTTTCTTTTCATTAGTTTCCACACATTTGATCACAATCTGAGATTCTACACCAGCTTTGCCCATGATTTTCATTCAATCTTAATTTCCCTCTTTAGAGTCTTAAAAGAAATCATAAATTCTCTGGATGAGACCTACAACAGTTATTTATTAATATACTGTATTATACATTTCAGAGTAAAGTGAGAAAACTTTTTCTTTACAAACGTAATAGATAAAGAACACACACTGTAAAAGAAATGATGTAGCCACTTGGGAAATAAGTGACAATGTCACTAATGGCTTACACAGTGACACTTGTCACATTGAGTAAGTTATGCAATTTCAAAGAAGCCCCCTGGGCTCAGTGAGACTGCTGGAATGTTGAAAGGTAATCATAACCACCTACTGTCATGGAAACAGGTTGTAACTTTAATGGCAGTGTAATCTTCCCTACTCTACTTTCATAAAACTACTATTTCCCTACTGTATTATCATAAGCAACGCAAACATGTAAATAAAATCGTAAAAATATATAAAACATTTCAGGACTTAAATGTCTGTTAAAATGAAAACTGTGGTTTAAGGCAAGTCATGAATAGGGAGGGAATGTGGAGGATGAACAGCAATAAGTAGAGCGTAAAATCAGATCGGAGAGCAAAATTGCACTAAGCGAAAGATGGGCACTAGTGTAATTAGCGCGTGTGCTTGTGGCCACATTTGATAATTATTCTTTGATTTTATTATGATTTAAAATATTTCAGGAAACAACAACAACAAACACTGTGTGATGGCGGAAAATTACTTTTGATAACTGAATATTTAAAGATTAATTAGGGAAAAAAGCAATTCCTCGGCATTGTTTCAGGAGACATATTTCCTTGATTCAAATATAATATCAAAAATTTTCATGGGATGGCATTTTGATGATTTATGTTCTAGCTTTAGTAGTTCATCTACTTATTAAAGGCTATGTGCTAATCTAACATCTACATTTACATTTATGCATTTGGCAGTGATATTGTTGGTGTTGTTGTGTGTAGATTATACATTTTCTCTAGAGCCTGATACAGTCCTCATTCCTCTGAAAGAAAACATGGCCTCTAATTACTACCCTCAAATATCAGTGTTTACTCCCTCAGCCTGGAGTTCTCTCTCTAATACGCACAGCCGTACACAGCGGAAGCATTAATTACATAGAGGCTTATCAGACATGGCTGAGCACATGCTACATTGTGTGCAGCTGCTCTCTACCCATTGATTTTTCAAGATTGCTATGAAGTGGCCATGACATAATGTTAGTATCTTGCCATATTGATAAGGTTAATTACATGGCCTCTTTTTAATGTAAACAACGGCAGAGGCATGAAAAAGATACCACCATTTTCACATTTTCTGTTGACAAAGAAATGGGTGGGTATGTGTGAATATGTTTCAGTTTAACCACTGATTGTAGTGTATTGTAGCATAAACTAGGGTTATTATTGTTAAAAAAAACTAAAACAAAAGCTAAATGAAACATTTTTTTTTTTAATAAAATCAAATAAAAACAAAATAATTAGAAAAACTGAAACTAAACTAAAATAAATTTTCATGATGCCAAAACAAACTTAAATTTCATGAATTTATTGTAGTTTTAATACTCAGTGTATTAATTTTTTTTAAACCTTTACAACTGGCTTCATTAAACAAAAATAACTACGCGGCCATAAGAAATGTTAACATATGTAACTTATATCAGTTAATGCATTAACTTTGGCAACCCTAAAATACTAAAACTTAAAGGAATAGTTCACCCCAAAATTTTCTCATCATTTACTCACCCTAATGCCAATCCCAGATGTGCATGACTTTCTTTCTTCTGTTGAACACAAATGTAGATTTTTAGAATATCTCAGCTCTGTAGGTCCTCAGAATGCAAGTGAATGGTGACCAAAACTTTGAAGCTCTAAAAGCACATAAAGTAATCCATATAACTCCAGTGGTTTAATCCATTCTTTTGAAGAGATATGATAGATGTGGGTGAGAAACAGATCAATATTGAAGTCCTCTTTTATTTTAAATCTCCACTTTCACTTTCACATTCTTCTTATTATTTTTGACGATTTACATTCTTCATGTATATCGCCACCTACTGGGCAGGGAGGAGGATTTATAGTAAAAACGGACTTAAATATTCATCTTTTTCTCACCCACACCTATCATATTGCTTCTGAAGATATGGGTTTAAGCACTGGAGTCATATGGATTACTTTTATGCTGCATTTATGTGCATTTTGGAGCTTTATAATTTTGGTACCCATTCACTTGCATTGTCTGGACCTATAGAGCTGAAATATTATTCAAAAAATCTTCACCTGTGTTCAGCAGAAGAAAGAAAGTCATAAACATCTGGGATGGCATGAGGGTGAGTAAATGATGAGAGAATTTGAATTTTGGTGTGAACTATCCCTTTAAACAAAAACTAAATATACTGGAAACTAATGGAAAAGAAAAAAAAATTGAAAGGGGCAATTGAAATAAAATAAAAATAAAAAACTAGCTATATAAATAAATAAAAAATTGGAAATATTTGTTTTTTGGGTCTGCTGACAGGAGTTGTTTTTGTTGTTTATTGCAGACATCTCTTCATAACGAGTTCTCAACAACCAGAACAGACGCAGGATGGATGTAAGGGCTGTTTATGCTTGTGATGATTAAAAACTCTAATACTGATAGTCTTGCAATTGCACTGCTTCTAACTCAAAATCCAACATGTGTTCTATAAAAAGGGCCTTTTATATCTTTGTATGTCTCCTCTTTAAAGCGCAAATTACTCTGATGCTATGTGTTCATGTTTGACATCAACATGTGGGCATAAGCTTTAAAACTTTTAGGCAAACTACAAAGGTTGTTTGGCAAATGGATGTGGGAGGCTGTGGATGGCAATGTAGGAATTGGTTGGGGGAGAATTGGATGAGTGGATGTATAAAAAGGGGGAATTAAGAGTGATAAACTTGTTGTGTGAGTCACTCTTTTCCCCATAATGTGCCTGGGTCACAGAGACCCTAAGCAACCTTATTGAACAAAAAGTGAGAGGCCAGGGATGCCAATCAATTGCCTTCATCCATTAAACTAAAGCTACGCAATTTCCAAATAGTGTTGTGTCCCTTGATCATGTAAGCTAAAGTAAGGGGGAAAATGGTGCATTGAATTATGGCATATTCAGAGCTTAAAGGGATAGTTCACCCAAAGATGGAAATTCTGTCATCCTTTACTCACTCTTATGTTGTTCCAAACTGCTGGACTTTCTTTCGTCCGTGGAACAAAAAAGGAGATGTTAAGCAAAATGTTAGCATTAGTCAACATTCACTTTCATTAAATCTTTATAGGTCGCCAAATATGAAAATCCCATCATTATCTACTCACCCTCATGTTGTTTCAAACAGCTTTACTGTTGTTATTTTTTAACATAGCAGTAGTAGTAACAGTAGTATGCCATTGTGAACTCAGCCTATAAAACACACATGGTGGTTGTCTGTGTTGGGTGTAATCCAATTACAAAGTAAGTAGCTACTGTAATCCAATTACTTTTTTTAGTAAAAACAAAAGTAGTGTAATTCATTACATTTTAAATGATTGTAATCAGATTACAGTTACTGACTTTCAATTAATAAAATTATTTTTAAGGACATTATAGGGTTATGCTTATTTCTAATATATTATTTATGTTAAATACATGAATAATGGCCCCTTAATGAGTCATTGTGGAGGAGAATTGTGAGGAGCTGAGTGTATGACTTTTGTGTAACAATGAACAAGAAATAAATATAGACATTATTTTGAATATGTTGAACGGAAAAGTGTTTTAGAAAGTAACATAAATGTAAATTAATTAGTAATGTGTTTACTTTTCAATGAAGTAATTAGTAAAGTAATCTGATTACAATTTTAGATAAATAATTAGTCATTTGTTGTGGATTACTATTTTTAAGTAACTTACCCAACACTGGCCGTTGCCATCGTTGAGTCTGGCCAATTGTGAATAAGCTGGGTCATCATCAGAGCTTATGCAGCCGCTTTAGAGCAATTGCTCCGGCTGAGCCTGGCACCCGGTATCGAATCGCTCTCAAGGTACTTTGATGGCATATGCAGTGACGCAGCAGTGGCACTGTCTAAAGTCGACTAAAGTTTGACAAAATTTCTAACTGACATGAACTGCTTCAAGTCTTGTACTGATCGGTCTATGCAGTGCTGCATAAAATCGAACACACCTAATAATTGGCTGAGTGCACCTTTAAAATGGTGACACAATGTAAAACCAAAATACATTTGCTGTGACAGCAAATATCAGGCTATTACAGGTGGTGCAGCAACATTTTGACTCCCATATATTTTCAATCATCAAGCTTTTCAAAACCTATAAACTGATACCAGGTGCAAAATTGCCACTCTACCTGCAAATATCAACTAAGGCATAAAGACAGTGGTACTGGATGAGATGGAGGAGGGCAAGACAGGAAGGGAGGTGTTTAGAGGGGTGTGGACCAATTTAAAGCAGGAAGCTCTCATTAGAGTATCACTCCCACACCAATTAAATGTTAATCACAGGTCACTCTAGGGTTAGTTTCAGAGTCATGTGGAGCATCATTATGGCTTGTTGAATCAACATCATATCACAGATTGCCCTTGAAGTTTCCTTTGGTTACTTTTAGTTACATTTTTACAAATTGGGGTTGATATGGGATACATTTGTTCTTATAAAGACTACAATAATCCAACTAAACAGGACTTGGCTTTGTTAAATAAGAAAATAAAATAATGTCAACAAAACACTTTAGTGGGTCAACTATTGCTCATACTAATGTTACGCCTCCTCTCTGTGAACTACATGATGAACCATGAATTCATTTTGGTAATGTGCATGTTTTTATCTCACCTGTCCATTTTGTTTCTGCGTTCTAGCTTTCTTGACATTCTTTTTCTGATTAATCCTCTTAATTCCAATTCCATCTCTTTAACCTGTGCAGAAGCTCTGATTGTTTTTATTTAATTCTTTCTGACGCTACTCTGTCATCCAGTCCCAATACACCAAAACTCCAGCAATAACCCTCTTGTAAGGGATATTCACTGATTATTTATTCACTATGATATTTAGTGGATATTTCCCAGTGGCACTATGCTTAAATGTGTATCAAATCTCTCTCTCCCTTGTGCGTCATGATGCACAGCGAACCTCCCCCAAAAATCTCCTTTCTCCAAACACATACACAAATGTATTCAGAATATCAACAATGCTGAGAAACGTGAGGTCATTTCCCAATGCATTGAATTTCACTCTAGAGCCCATGACACCATGATGCTTGACATTTTCATAATAATTAGGTATTGCACAGACATTGCTGCAATCGTATTATCTGTATCTACATAACGCTCAGGGGAGCTACTGCCACACCGCAAAACAGAACAAAGCTGATTACAAAAGGCTGAATTTAACATACCTTAACATATTCTTTTCTATGACAATTTAACATCATCTTTCCAGTTAATTGCAAATTTAATGAAAGTCATAGCAGAGCTCTAATATAGTCTTGAATATAGAGCTCAGTAGTGTAAAATAAGCACTCCCTTGGCAAGATGTTAATGCAGTGAAGATCATATGATCTGAAGGAAAGACTTTGATTCTGAAAGTAACTGTATTAAAATGCTTAAGCTTTAAATTATCTTTAGCACTCAAAGTCCATGTACATTGCATTAATATAGGATTCAAATGTTAATTGTCACCATCGAGTTTTCTGAGTGTTGATATCTAGTGTGTCTGATTGACAACTTATGATAAAAAGTTCATGAGCTGTAAAACCAACCATATTATAGCCTATCTTCGCAAACATCCCTTCCTCATTGTTCATTTAAAATTATACTATTTCTTTACTTTCAAATGCATTATATGGCATAGGCTATACAGTACATCATGGTCTGACATAAAGTCAACCACTAATTTGACAAATTTTTCTCATACATCACAGTACAATTTATTGTGTTGTTAAACACAATTGCACCAACTGGGAAAAAATGTATTAGAAATAAATAAGATAAGATCCGATACAAAGGGAACACTAAACACCATAATGGTGAGTAATTTGTTGTTTTGTGACAGAAAATTACCTAGCCTGCATTGATTTTACAGTAAAATACTGAGGTTAATACATGCTTAAGTATTGTTCATTGTTAGTTCATGTTAACTAATGTTGTTAATTAATGTTAACAAATGGAACCTTATTGTAAAGTGTTACCGATGAACTAATCCCAAAATAACAGTGTCATAAAGTTGACTGCAGTTCGCGAAAGAAGAACATTAATGTTTGACTTACAGCTACTTAAAAAATCACTGATAAAAAATAAACAGCTACTTTAAACAACTACGGTTATTTAAAAAGATTAAAGTGATAAGCCAAGAATTTGTAGTTCCTTTTGTTCTTCTGTTTTTGTCCTTTTAAATTAATGTTTTGAGTTTACCTGGCCTAAGAATGGCAAAGTTTTATTTTTATTGTTCTATTGTATATGGTATGATGGGTGATTTCAAGCTATTCTCTAATCACATTTTTAGAGACCTTTATATACAGTATACAATGTCTGAACTATCTGATTCTAAATTATTCTATCTGTTGTGAAGGTATTACTCATTTCGAGAATATGGTGTGGATTTTCTCAATAAAGGGAAATGAATGTAACTGTATACTTGACTGCATTGTGCAAGATATAACTAATCTTCTTCATTCATATTTGGGAAATCAAACATATTGTTATCTCCTGGCACGGTTGTGTCAGCTGTACCTTTCGAATACTCTATCAAAATGCATATCTTTCCGTTTATATTCCTGTCTGTCTTCTAGGACATTTAGCCTTCTGTTCAAGTTTGCTTCGTATTTGCAGGCAATATAACAGATGAGCATTTCCTTTGTCTTTTAATATTTAAAATATCTTCCCTCAGGCACATTAGTGGATCACCAACAAGTTGAACACTGGGGTTTGAAGGTATGGATTGCCCAAGGCCCCTAAGGAGACTTAAATAAAACTAAAAATAAATTATTAAAAAAAAATTCTAAGAAATTTAATTCATAGTGAAAACTGTTTGAGAAAATGATGTCTAAATATAATTTCTGATCTTTGGGATTAGTTTCCAGTGATCATTAGATGCTCTGTGGTTAGGTCTAAAATCCGGATGAAATGAATCAAAAGTAAATATAACTGGCATGTGAGGCATGTGAGTTTTTTAGGAATGAATTATTTTAAAATTATTTTCATTAGTTTGTTCACAACCAAATCATTAAGCATAAGTAAACATCATAATCTGAATCACTTTCTCTACAGGATTTGTATGTTCATGTATAGTGAATACCTTTTAAATTTGTATCTTAAGTCACACAGCCATTTACACATTAACATATTTAAAGCATCCTAGAGAGGAAAGTAATGTTTTGATAATTGGACTCAAGGGGAACTTTAGTCTGGTGTCCCTATCCTGGAGCTGTCCACAGCCCATGGTGCTGAAATACATTTCACTGTTATTTCTCACATAGATCCATGGTGGAGAAAGGAAATAGATACAGATTTTTTGTTGTTTTCAGTGCCTAAAATGTCATCCCTTTTTAAATAAATATGATTAAAGATAGTAGCAGAATAATCTAGAATCATCTCAGTTTCTTTGATAGAAGTAACCTAGGCTACTTTGATATAGCTGGAACACAAGTGTTTGTGTTCTCATGAGACTTCTTTTTCAGAAGGTTATGTCACTAAAACGTCCGAGTGAAGATAAAATGTTTTAATTATATTACTAAAAATCGATTTTTACCATACATGATCAAGGTGTTCGTTGACATCGTCATATTATGATTTGTGTGCATGAATTAATCATACATGATCCTATTGACGTACTTTGCAGGTGGATTTACGAAGAGGGTGTGTAACTCCGAGAGTTTAAATGCTTTGCTTGTGAGGGAGACTGACATACGAGCCACAACGAACCCGCGCAAACTACGAGGACTGACATGCGCGAGACCATGCGGAGCAGCAATCAGTGTGAAAGCGGAGAACCTCACAGCACGAGCATCAGCGCGAGACACCTCCAGCACAGCGCGATGAGTCCAGCACACAGCTCCACACTGATACTCGCAGTCCTCTTCATCTCCTTGATACCAATCACCAGAAGTAAGTCTTAAAAATCTCCTCTACTTTTTTGCTTTTTAATGATCTCGGATAACTTAGGGAGTTTGAAGAACTTTGGTGACCTGCTACTTGTCTAGATCGCAATTCGGATTCTCATAAAGTTGCATGATTGAGAACACCGCTTCCCAAAACTAATATTATAATCATCTTTAATGTTTGTGTTCTTCACAACTTTATTGTTCTTTGGAAATGAGCCAGTATCACATGCTGTGTAAAAAGCGACAACCTGTTACCATAAGGATCTTTTTCTACCTGATCAAACTCTTAAAAAAGTAGTTTTGTTGGTGTAACCTAATGTATTTAGATTGATTCAGTGATGTAAAATATATATTTTTTAATTTCAATAAAACCTGTTAATTTAGATGTTGCTAGATGAATCACATTATTTAGGTTAACATTTGTTTAACAATATTAAACAATTTAAATTGTATTCCTTTTCTTTCTTTCTTTTTGTAAAAAGAATATGCCTGCCTGATATGGAACATAACTGGCAGTTGCTCAGTGACACAACAACAGTAGTGAAAAGAAGGGTCAAAATATTAGTTTTAGAAGATCCGCAGAATTTAATTAATTTCCCAAATACTTGGAATATATATATATATATATATATATATCAAAACATTTATTGTATATTTAAAACAGACTTAGATTTGTGAATGCTGAGATCTTAAATAGTCAAAACTATTGAGCTGAAAAGAAAGTTTACACTACAGTATGTGTTTTGTAAACTTAAAGGAATATTCCTGGTTCAATACAAGTTAATCTCAATCGACAGCATTTGTGGCATCATTTTGATTACCACAAAAAAATATTTCAACTCGTCCCTCCTTTTCTTTAAAAAAAGCAAAAATCTGGGTTAAAGTGAGGCACTTACAATGGAAGTGAATGAGGCCAATTCATAAATGTTAAAATACACACTGTCTCAAAAGTATAGCCACAAGGTGTAAATAATATGTGTGTTAACATGATTTTAGTGTGATAACCTTTTCTGTGTAAAGTTATAGCCAATCATTTTTTTTTTTTTGCAACTTCTTTTCCATGAAGACATAATGCTTTAAACCCTGTAAGCCTGGCAAAAAACTTTTAAAATCTTTACATCTTAAATAATACAAAGCATACTGTTTAACAGAAGAATTATTGAACTGTAAGTGATTTTATAAAATTATGAACTTCACATTTCTGCTTTTAAACCCTTACAAATTGGCCCCATTCACTTCTATTGTAAGTGTCTCACTGTAACCTCAATTTTTGCTTTTTTTAAAGAAAAGGAGGGATGAGTTGAAATTATTTTTTTGTGGTAATCAACATTATGCCACAAATTCTGTTGAATGAGCTTAACTTGTTTTGAACCAGTAATATTCCTTTAACCTCAGTTTAATAAATATTGCAACAGGTATTGAAAAAAAACATTCAAAATGTTTATTCTGTCCTCCACTACAAGATCTGTCTTTATCGTCACTTTGGATTGGCAGTTTTATTTTATTTTTTTTTATGCAATTTACATGCAAGGTTTAGATCTTCTGTCTATGGTTCAAAAATCTGCTACATTAGTGTGAAGAGTAGATAATGGCCAATATTGACACTTAACATTGAAAAACTATTCTGGGCTAATGCTAGAATGCATCATTGTGATGCATTTACTAAGGGTTCATATAGAAGTAAAAACAATGAATTATTTTGAAGAGAATCTCTCATTTTTAAAATTTCTCCCTTCTATTCAAGTTGATTTTTAAATTAAATGAGTTAGTTACTGTAAGTAAATAGATACAGAGCAAGTTTGTGATGCTATTTGTAAGGTTTTACAATAAACATGCAAACTGAGGATGGACTAAACAGTGTTATGTGTCAGATTAATTGCATGAGTTCTAATCATTACACTAGAAGGCTAAAATGACAACTTAATCATCTGTAACATTGCAATAAAGTGTTTGCTCTACACACCCAGAGCTATTTATCATCACATTAGA
Organism: Myxocyprinus asiaticus; assembly: GCF_019703515.2. Lineage (NCBI taxonomy): Eukaryota > Metazoa > Chordata > Actinopteri > Cypriniformes > Catostomidae > Myxocyprinus > Myxocyprinus asiaticus. The sequence goes on from NC_059362.1 coordinate 22,129,103, forward strand.
TTTAGTCACATAACTGCTAATTATGATGTCACTGAGAAAAAAGTTTTATGTGGTAGAGCACTTGAACATTTTGTCAGCAGCACTCATTGATAAGCAATTGTGATGTCACGTAGAATTTGAAGACTGTATTGACAGCATAAGAAATGCAGAAATGTCAGGAGAGATGTTGTCAGATTAGTAGCCCGGGCAACTATGTGACTCATTTATTGATACAGAAATAGAATTATATTGTCAAGACTGACTGTTAAATGTCAGAAGAATCCCAGCGGCCGTCCTGTTGACAAAACATGAAATTCTGTTAAACAAGTCTTTCCTTTTTCTTTTGCATTGATTTATAACCAAGTTGTCCTCATTTGTACTTATTTGATGTTTTAATTAAAGATTGAAATGTAGCCCATACACATACATCAATCATCCTTTTTAGAATAATGGGTTAAGAAGCTAGATATAGACACCAACACAATAGATCAATAGATTATTTTAAATTGAGACTTTGAAATCCATAAAAGGGCACAAAATGCACAGCTGTAGATGGTGTATAGAATGCAATGTGTCAATGTGATATTTAAAAAAAAAAAAAAAAATATTGTTAAACTTTACTGTAAGTAACTGTAATAATATTAGTAATATACATATAATAATGGTGTTTTTTTGTTTTTGTTTTGTTTTTTGTATAAATTGCAGGTGCTCCAGTGCTCTTTAATCCATCCTCAATAGAACATGACCAGTTACTTATCCAGGTGTGTATGATTCACTCACATAATGTTAAATACTTATCAGTCCACTAATTCTTACCAACTACCAACTTCAAATTACCTTCTTTGTTTCCGTGTGCTAACTGTGTGTACATGAGTAATCACTTGGATGTACTTGGGGATGAAAGGCTGGAAGAACAATTCAATACATGGTTATGGCAATGGGGAGAAATTAAAAAATAAAATAAAAATAACAGAAAAATTAAATTTTTATATACACTCACTGAGCACTTTATTACGAACACTATGGCCCTAATAAATTGCCCAATGTGGTCTTCTGCTGTTGTAGCCCATCCGCCTCAAGGTTCGACGTATTATACATTCTGAGATGCTATTCCGCTCACTACAATTGTATAGAGTGGATATCTGAGTTACTGTAACCTTTATGTCTGCTCGAACCAGTCTGACCATTTTCCGTTGACCTCTCTCATCAATAAGGCGTTTCCATCTGCAGAACTGCCGCTCACTGTTTGTTTTTTGTTTTTGGAACCATTCAGAGTAAACTCTAGAGACTGTTGTGCGTGAAAATCCCAGGAGATCAGCAGTTATAGAAATACTCAAACCAGACCGTCTGGCACCAACAATCATGCCACTGTCCAAATCACTGAGATCACATTTTTTTTTACAATTCTGATGGTTGATGTGAACATTAACTGAAGCTCCTGACCCGCATCTGCATGATTTTATGCATTGCACTGCTGCCACATGATTGGCTGTTTAGACAATCGCATGAATAAGTAGGTGTACAGGTGTTCCTAATAAAATGTTACGTCAGTGTATTTCAAAATAATAGTCATGTAAGCCCCACACCCAAACCCTTGTCGGCTTTCCATCAACATAAACTTACATCTGCCTCTTTTGTTTTTCCTTGTAGATAACCAATTTTTGCTCATTCTTCCTCTCTGCAGACCCATCATTTAGAGTGAGTAATGGAGTGTTGAAGTATTTTGACCATTTGCATCAGAGCTTACAGTTTGTTTGTTTTTTACAGATACAGTGTTGGTTTGCTGTGGAAAGTACTATCAGTATAACATAGAATTGAGTTACTTGACTCATTTGGCTCAGGCTTAGACATTTAAATTGTCCATAACCTACTACAACTTATTTACCATTCTCTTAACATTTGTCAGACCTCTGATGTTCTAGGGGACCTGTGTTTCCTAATGCTGGGATCACTGCAAAAATCTAAGGTGATTTTTTTTTTTTTACTGCCTGCCATCTTTATTTATTGTGTTATCACTTTAATGTCCTATTAGGCATTAATAGGATTAAAAAAAAACATTATAAAATTGTTTGTAAAAGTTGTAATGTATAGATCTATGAAAAGACATGTAAGTGTTCAGTTTTCATGACTTCTTAACATTTTCTCTTTGTATGTGCAGGAGATCACAGCTCGAGAGACCAGCAAACGGGTGAGTACGGGTTACATCTAGAGACACATTCAGTGCAATGACAATTCTATGACATCATAACATCAACATCCTTTTTATCTTGGTCTAATCCTGTAATGTACTGTATGGATGTTATGAATCTGATGGTTTTGTCTATTGCACTGTATTGACATTGGTGTGTCTGTATGTACCTATGTCTCTCTGTATATGTTTGTGTAACTTTTTCTGGGTTTTTCTGGGTTTTGTGTGTGTGTGTCTGTGCATGTTTGAACAGTTTTTATTTCATTACACTAAACCAAATGGTGCTGGATTGTCAGATGGCACGGTAGGTTTACTCGAGAGATCTTTTAGCCGTGTCTGTTGCTTTCAAGCCACTGCTGCTACGCTGCACTGTGTCTTCAATAACACATTCAAAAGTGTACTGTTATCTATGATATAATACTCGGGAATTTAGCGAAGCTCGAATCAAATTAGATGAATTTTAGGCTAGTGCACCTTTCTGTCAGATCAGGATTGCTCTACTCCTTCAGTACTTTTACTGTTACTATCTAAAGCTATTGTTACACATTAGTTCCCATTCCATGCATGGTAACCTCTCATGTCCTTTGAATCTTCCTCAGTGACAGCATCCACACTGACCCAAGAAGAACCAACTAAAAGGGTGCAGTTATTGGATATAGAGTAGTCTAGTGATGATTTACAACAGCCCTAAATGAATGATTACAACCCATTCAAATACTGTAATTTTCACTTGATGTTCCCCAGACATTTACCCAGCCTGTCTCCTATCTGGCAGTTTCATGAATTGATTTCAGATTTTTGTACAGGCTGTAATACAGTGAAGAGGAATGCATATTTTATAAACTGTATCTCCCAACCCAACCCCCAAACCTAAACCTAACCATTAGTGGAGTAAAAATTTAATGTTAGAGGGAAAAATGAAACCTCAGAATCACACTCGTCACTGATTATGCGAACGCAAATACTTCCTGGTTTCAGTGCAAATTCGAACCCAGGTCTCCCATGCTGTTGATGCAATGCGCTTCCGGTTTCACCACAGGAGAAGGTAAATGCAGTAGAGCCGATGCAAAAATGTCTGATAAGTGATGGCGCTTGTCAGTGAGTCAGCATAATGTTGCAGATTCTAGGGTACCGGAACTCTCGGAAACAACATGCCGACTTCCCATGTAATCATGTTGAATATTTTGGGTTGAACTCACTTTAAATTGAGCATCCCATTCTGTCACTTTACATGCTATTGTGTTGATGCTGTCAGAGAAATTAAACTATTCAGTGGCTTTTCTTCCTCACGTGAAGGTCTACTGTCCATTCCTTGCATGTTCACCACATTGCAAAAGTGCTGTGTTTTTCAAAAATACATTCCTACATATTACTTAAACCTGACATTTAACTATACACTGCTTTTGTGATATGTTTAAAATATACAGACTGCATACTACATACTGCATATGCTACATAAACAATAGCACTTTAAATGACAACCTACCTTGAATCACTTTTACAAACACACGCACACAAAATAATTTCTAATTTGATCTGGTTGATATCATAACCTAACATTCCCCCACATGTGTTGTTATGTGCTCTGGCATGGCCTGCATGTGATTGTAATTTTACTAATCATCAGTGCACTGTATGTGCAAAATGAACACTGAGCCGCACTGAGGACAAATAAGAGGGAAAGTATGTATGAAACTGTGAAAGTTGAAAGTCTGTGTTCAGAATTGTGTGTAAGTGAGAGAGTCCTCTCTGCAACCCCTGGCTGTTCTCTGGGGGCAGTTGTTCATGGTTTTCATATCTCTCCATGTCTGTCTTCATGATTTCTTTCTATATATGTGTATGTGTCAGTCCACTGTCTTGCACCCTCTTCTGGAGCTCATACCCCAGCTTGCCAGAACAAGAAGCAGGAGAATGAAATTAAATGTATGTATTCTGCATGCTTACCTTCACTCAGACTACTGTAGCACTGTGAGTATGACACCCTGAGAAACAGAATCACTAAAATACTCGACGTCTACATGAGAGGCTTTTTCCATCAATATATGGTTTGGGTAAATGCCAAGACACTAAATACATCTGGTCCACAAGACAAAAATGGAAAGTAGGCATTCAAAAGTCTGTTCAGGAAATGTATCCATGCTAAATTTAAAGGGGTCATGATATACTATTTTTTAAATAAGTGTATTAACTTACCTGAGGTCCACTAATAATCTTTTTATAATGTTTTTACAATGTTATAATGTAAATTAATATTTATATATTTATTTATTTTTTGCACCAAAACAGTCATAATTAGTTATATATAATAATTTTCGACACTGTTTCTGGCCTTCTGTCTGAAACACTCAGCTTTAAGCTCTCTGGCCCTTTAAGACTTCAATGTAAACACACACTGTTATGATTGGCTAACAGCATGCAGCCCTTCCAATACAGCCATATTTGAAGTGCAATCCGAAGAAAAAGACCACAACATTTATAAAACTACATTTCAGGATTAACATATAACCCACATCCAACACATCTGATCTGAATATATTAAACTGTTCACTCAAGCAGCACCATAAACTATCAAACAGTTATGACATATGCAATATTCATGAATTAAATTGTTTACTTATGGATTTCCAGTCCAATAGTGTTTTTTTTCTCTCTCCAATTTGGAATACCCAATTCCCAATGCGCTCTAAGTCCTTGTTGTTGTGTAGTGACCCGCCTCAATTGGGGTGGCGCAGGACCAATCTCAGTTGCCTCCGCATCTGAGACCATCAATCCGCGCATCTTATCACGTGGCTTGTTGAGCATGTTACCGTGGAGATGTAGCGCGTGTGGAGGCCCACGCTTTTCTCTGTGGCATCCACGCACAATTCACCATGTGCCCCACCGAGAGCGAGAACCACACATTATAGTGACCACGAGGAGGTTACCCCATGTGACTTTACCCTCCCTAGCAACCGGGCCAATTTAGTTGCTTAGGAGACCTGGCTGGAGTCACTCAGCACGCCCAGGATTTGAACTCGTGACTCCAGGGGTGGTAGTCAGCGTCAATACTCGCTGAGCTACCCAGGCCCCCCCAATAGTGTTTTTAACTGTCTCATCTTTCAATACCAGTTCCTTTGCACAGCTTGAATCATATTGTGAATGGTTCACAAGCAATCCACGCTGATATGAGCCAAAAACATATTCCATACATGCTGAAATGTTCTGAATACGCAAACGTAATACAAACCATGGTGATGCTGGGTGCTTTAACCGGCTTCAACAGGCTAAAGCAGAGATGCTGGTCTTCACCAGAGCGACACCTCACATCTTCCGTTTTTACACTGGACTGCATGTGTTTCTCCCAATCAGTGGCAGAGATGCCTTTTTAAAAGTTGTGCTTGTACCACTCTTAAAATGCAGTGCACATAGCCGGAAATGCATCAAATGATCAAAGACATCAATCTAGTGCATGTTTACAAAAGACCAACAATTAAAATTAGCACAGATGGGTGCAAAAACAGTCCAGGAAGCCTTCAAAACAGCACAACAGCAAGACAGTGCAGCTGAATGAAACAGAATGGGGGTCTCATTTTTAGAGATATAACTTGACATTGCGTCATTTAAAAGTGGCGCCAGATGCACGATAACAATCAAAGCCGTTCGTCTAGTGCATGTTTATGTAGAAAAAAAATTAAATCAAGATATGCACATGAAGGTGTCCTGTGTGAGTCCCCTTAAAACTGTAGATGAATCTCCCATGGCAGGCCCATCTCTCACCACCTGTGTGACAGACTGAGTGTCAGTGGTCGCAAAAATGTGCATTGATGTCTTGCTGAAGAGGCAGACATATGCAGATGTATTTGGTCCTTGTGACATCACAAGTTCCACAAATTCAATATGAGCAGTTTTTGCAGCTTGGTTTAAATAAATGCTATTTTTCTATTAAGGAGGAAGGTTTCAGTTCTGAAACTTACAGTATGTTTTTTTATAGTACAATGACCTCTTATATGTCAAAAGATCAAGGAAAATTTGATTCCTCATGTCATGACCACTTTAAGAAATGTACTCCAATGTTTATTCAATTCTATTAAAAACAGATCCCCTATTTTATGTCATTCCGCTATTTAAACTTTGAGATGTTGCAAAGTGATTACATGACAAAATTAATAACCGTTCTGTTGTCAAGTTCTCAATGTGATGACACTTTGTTACATTGGGAAAAGCTTTGTCACATTAACAAACTTCTTAACACTTTTTTTTTTAATTATTGTCTATCCTGCAGACATGGCACATCACAAGTGTAAAGCATGATGTTTCATGAGATTTATACTTCCCTTCATTCCAAACAGGACGTCCATTACCATGCAATATTAAAGTTTGTGTTAATTACATGAATATTTGAACAAAACAACATAACTTTGCAGAGATGTTCATGGAAACAGACTGTTATGAAATAGCCTCAATATGGCTCTCCATTCTCTTTTCCACTGTGCCTGCTTCCTTTAATGCCATATCCTTTTCTGATAATATCTCATCATGACTTAGCTCTCTGGGCTTCTTTTCTTAATTGTTGATTTAATTAAGTGTTAATAAGTATTAAATCAGACAGTGTGTGTATTTGTGTTTGTACACCACATATTTGGCTAGAATATATATACTATCTATCTATCTATCTATCTATATATATGGGGGGGGGGTTGTATGGCAGAGGCCTCCTCTTTGGTGCCCTCCCAGCAGGTGGCGCCCTAGGCGACCGCCTAGTTCGCCTATGCCTAGAAACGGCCCTGCATCAACCATATTGCCTATTGTTTCACCATCTTATTTATTTATTTTTTTAAGTATTTGTTTATACTTGTACACATACTTTACACACGAGGCTAACAAGTGCATACATGTGTTTGAGTCCATCTACTGTAATTCAATGTACCGGATGTGAAATGGCTCAACATTAGTTTCATTAACTGCTCCTTTCCGTTTGAGAGGTAATTGTGCGCTAAAAGTCTATTGTGCTATAAGGATAAAACACAAAACTGAACAAGAGTAAATTATGTCTCACTCTGACCTCATTCTGACACAGAAAATGGTCCTGATGGATTTTTGTTTGCTAGTTAAAGTTTTTTTTTTTTTTTTTTATACCACTAACAACACTGCCATCATACAATCTTTGATTCATGTGAAACTGGAAAGCAAATGTCTCCTCAAACGTTTATTTTATCAATGTTGTTTGGACTGATTGAATAACTAGTTCTCTGGTGGATTAAAATTTCTGTATGTTTGTTCAGTATCAGCCTCAGAAAGCTGTATTTTGGTTCATATGGTGTGATATTTGGAGCATTTCTATAACATTTCCTTTTGTGGACAGGAGGATATTCAAGGGCCAGGCCGGATCCAGAACAGAGGGTACTTCCTTTATCGGGTAGGGTGTAACATATTTGACAATTGTTTAACACAACAAAGAAAATTAATTTTGCTCTTCTGATTGCTTTTCTAAGTGTTGAAGGTGTTTTGTCTACAGTAATGACAATGCTTGGACCTTACATAGCCTACTAAATTGTTTACTTCAGGGCCGTTTCTGACCATTTTGGCGCCCTAGGCGAGATCCTTATTCCATATTCTTTTCAACATCTTTCTGATAATATTTCAGAAATTCCATCTTTCTTTCGTGATAATATTCAGCTGCTTAACAGTGTGCTTAACACATGGTGAATTCTTGCTAAAATGCAGTGTCGTTATGTAAAAGTATTGTGCTCATGATAGAGCGCTATTAGTAGCGGTCGTTGTCATTAATGTGATGAAGTCTTCCTGTCGCAACACCTGACATACCACCCCGTCACACAACAAATTATAAAAAAACCCCACATAAAATCTGATTTGATCATTTAGACTGAGATGCTTTAACAAAAATCTGATTTTAATCGTATCTCAAACCACCTACTGTACGAACACTGTAAAAAAATAAAAATTGTTGAGCAAACTTAAAAATTCAACGCAACATGATGTAGTAAGATTTTTGTGTTCTCTCATCAACTGTCTTAAAAATTGAATTTGGTAACATTGCTTTGTTTAGTCAATATAAATTAGTTTGTTCACTAATTGCAAATATTTGTGTTGAGAGAACTTTACATTTCTTTTTCAGCCAGCTATCAATTTGCAAGCTAACTTTCATTTTATTCCAGTCTGAATTACTTCTATAAGAAGTTATCCTCTGAAGAGAGGTTTGTTTTGCAAGGCAGTTCATACAGTTGTTTGACACACAATAGTCCTCAATCTTTAACAAACAATCCTCAATAACAGTGACAATCAGCAAACCTCATTAAGTTAAAAGATGAGCTCTTAACATCACCACACAATAATTGACTAACACTGGCAACAAAAAACAACAAAAACAGCATAAATAAATCAGCAAACATAAAAAAATAAGCCTATAACACTAACCGCATAATTTATTCATGTTGCAATGCATGCTGGGAACTCGCAAATCAGCAACATTGTTCAATATGAAATTGTTTGTTATCTCTGAGGCTAGTTGGGACAACATGTGTGGGAATACTGTTGGTCCAGCGTGTTTTTATATAGATGCAAAGTAATTCACCTTTTGAGTTTCTGTGACTCATAAAAACTACATAAGCTAAATAAAATGCAATTACAATTTTTTACAGTTGAAGGTGGTTTGGATTTGGCTTATAAAAATCTGATTTAATATGATTTTTCCTGTTTTAACTAAAAAAATAAAATAAAAATAAATAAATAAAAAATAGGTCCTTTGTGAGGACTGGATTTATAAGCTTGCAAACATTCTTAACAGCTAGTTGAGAAACAGGTCCATGAATACCTAGTTGCATACCTCTATATTTCTTTTTCTTTTTCTCTTCCTCTTTCTTATTTTTATGAAATTGTGGCCCTGAGGGCTTTGACCTTTTCATAATGACACTCTGACACTGACACTTGATCCACTAGGTGTGCATGGTCGCTCCCGTCCCCCATCTCTACCTCTCTTCCCAGCAGCAGCGCCCACTAGCCTAGGCGACCGACTAGTTTGCTTATGCCTAGAAACGGCCCTGGCTTACTTCACGCAGGATGTCCTATCATTTTGCAAATGTACAATTTTATCTAATTGCTTGGGAAAACCCTGCTCTGTAAATGGTGACTTTTTGTGCTAAATTACCATTTTTATGTTTATCTTTGCAGCCACGAAATGGAAGAAGATCTGCTGAATATGTGTAAAACAATAAAGAATCAAAAGCTCAGGTATGTAATTTCTTGCAAATGAGAAAAATCTGCAAAACTGACTTTTTTCTATACTCATATGTTTTCTTAGTGTATTGGGTCTGGAGTTACATTAATTTATTTCCGTATACTTTCTTGGTAGTTCTAGGGATAGTTCACTTCAAATTGGAAATTCTGTCATCATTTACTCACCTTCATATTGTTCCAAACCTTTTTTTTTCCTTCTTCTTCTGTGGAACACAACAGGAGATGTAATGCAGAATGACAGCCATGGGGTGCTTTCAGACTAGCACTTTTAGTACACACCCGAGTTTGAATGACGTCAAAGTTTGGTTGGTTTGGATGACATAAATGCTGTTTTTCGAACTTGGGTGCACACCCGCGCAAATCATAGAAGTAAACCGCTATTGATGACGTATAATTTGCGTCTTTGCAGGATACCAGTCACAATTATAATGGTATAATGCATCTCTCATACCTGGTTGTCTCCAAATTAATTGCCTTCAGAGAGCTGCTTACATTCTTCACATCTCTTACATCACATCCGCGGGCTCGCGGCAGACAAACACTAACATTCTTCACATCATTGCACATTCAGTGCATCAGTGGGAGAAAAACACAAGTGTTTTTCTATACAGGTAAAGTTGTGGTGGTAAATCCAAAGAGATTAATACTTGAATAACACAGTGAAGCTGACGTCTTCTCGAGTTTTTACCTAGTTACAGTGGTAAACAGCTGCCGCTTGAACTCATGTTGATGATGCAATTGGGCTGCGGTTTGGACCCAAATAATATGATGTGAACAGAGACCAGCGGGGGCAGGGGGAGAAAACGAACTAGGGTTTGGTCCGAGCAATCGAACCAAGTGTGAAAGCACCCTTAGTCACCATTCACTCTCAATGTATGGAGAAAAGATGCAGTGACAGTGAATGGTGACTGATATTCTGCATAACATCTCCCTCTATGTTCCACGGAAGAAAGAAAGCCAAACAGGTTTGGAACAACATGAGGGTGAGCAAATGAAGTCAGAATTTTCTTTTCATTTATCTGCTTAAATTCAACAGGGCATTTGTGTTTAATGGCATTAGAGTTTTAATTTGTTTACTTGAATATATTTGATTTATAATGTTGCGACACCTAGAAAAACGTTTTTCCACAGAGTTTATTATTTTTTTCATTAACACTTTCAGTACCAACAGACCCTGTCCCGCAGATGTACTGATCCAGAGTCAGATGACCTAAAACATCACATCACACTCATTCCAGAAAACTCCCCCTCACTGAATCGTGATGTTGAATGTACAGACAGAACCCAAATAAAGTCTTTAATTGGTTAAAATGTCCTGTTTGTATATCTGTGCTGTGTCTTTTGAATTAAAAGCATTATAAAATGTTTCATCATTGTGGCAGTGTGATTTTGACCAATTTGCTTTTATTGTACAGTATCTGAATTATTTGACCAAAGAGCAAGAAATAAAAATCTTTTTCTCAGTTTTTTTCTTGAAAGCACAAGTGGGACTCACTCTCTCCTTCTCTGCGTGAGTGTGTGCGTGTGTGTGTGTTTGTGTTATCGTAGGATCCACAAGGAGTCAAAAGGTATTCATCAGCCTTCGCTTCCGATCACTTCCCAGTTTAATTTGATTTGTACATCTAAATGACAGCATGTTTCATGTCTCTTTTCAGTACTTCATCAGTTTAGCAGAATGCTGCTGTTGGTCTGTTGTTCTCATAAATGCACATCATGTAAGTACCCAGATAGCACACGTACATCTCCGAGATGTCTGTTTAAGAGTGTTTCATCAGGAAAACATCACATTCTAATTCACATCTGATAAACAACTTAAAAACAACAGATTTACCAACATTCTAAATCAAAAACGTCTCAAAGTCATCTGCTGAATGCAAGATGACTTGAATCTACTCCCTTGGCTGAATGTTTTATTGACATCTGAGAGGAAACGTCTTATAGATGTATTTCAGATGAGCAAACAACCTAAACAATATGTCTTCCAGATGTAAACACTCACACATCAAATAGATTTCTGGGTGATGTACGTGTGCTATTAGGGTATTTATTGAGCTGTATGTATTAAGAAAGTATGTCACTGCTTCATTAGTGCACTTCGGCTAGGACACTTAAACTTGTGACAGGGAAAATGTGGGTGTGTAGATGTGTAGCTTGTGTCATTTTACTGGTCCTAGACAGACAGACCTAGAGGGATAATCTCAAAACACATTAGTCCTGTAGTGGTTAATGGGTGTGTTGTAGGGGGGTGGGTGTGAAAAAGGAAGCTTCAGGGTTGTAAATAAAACAACAAACCCCCAAAGACGTCGAACCCAATCAATCGGAGGATATGAAAAAAGTAACAGAGCGGAAAGCACATGCTCTGTCACAACTGAATCACACATAGAACATGCTACAACTATATTTTGTGATAGTCTAACAGTTAACCTGGGATGCCAACTGGGTTTAATCAGAAGTTGGGGTGACACATGAGCCAGGAACTAGGCAGTTACATCAGAGTCCTCCTTTGTCACGTTTTCTCCCTTGAGCAAGACACATTTTTAGTAGATACACAATTAATATACTGCAAGATGCAAAATTAAGACTAACTCATTTTTAAGACTAAAAAGCAAGGCGTAGAGTCTTCCTACGCACCCTCTACATTTCCTAAATATATTGGCTATATTCTTTTTTTTAATGAAAATCAACTTTGCTAAATCAAATGCGACATTAAAATGTAGATTTCTCAATAAAATGACATGTCTACTTCTCATTAGAATCCTGTATTCATATATTATTTTATGTAATACAGAAACCTTGGGTAGATCACGTTTATTTGCTGTTTTAAACGTAATTTCCAAATTTAAGACAACTTAACGGTGCACAGCTTTATTTTTATTTGATCGTAGCGCCACCGTGTGTTTTACATTTCACTACATCAGCGTGGCGCTGTTGTTAAAGCTTTGTACCACTGGGTGTCACGAGCTCTCCATTTATGGGAAACAGGAAGTTGCGAAAACATTGCCAATTCGTATACTTTTTTGTTAATTAAATATATGATTTAACATGAGCAAATTTTACGTGTTACACATAGTACACGTTAATATTATTAATGATTGCTATCGTTATAACAATAACTAACATAGTAATTACACATTAAGTTTAGGTAGTTCTTCAATGTTAACAATTATATCAGTGAACGTCTTATAATCTACAGAAATTCAAAAGACCCTGCAAAATACATAGGGTGCGGCATTTTCACAAGCAGGCCTTACGTCAAATATGTTATTACCGAGTAATCACTTATGAAAATACAGTAACATAAACACTGTAAAATAAAGGCGCCATTGTTTCCAGATTAGAAAATTATAGAGAAAAGGGAATTCCAATCCCTGGATCCACTATATGAGCAGTCTGTTCTCAGGGAAGCACAAAAGATATTAACTGATCCATTACACACATTATACATAGAGTATGAGTTGTTGCCCTCCAGTAGACAGTACAGGATACCATTGTGTAGGTATAATCGTTTATAAAAAATATTTACCTACTTCAGTTAAAATGTTAAATGACAAATGAATGTAATACCAAGATAAGATGGAGTAGGGTTTTGATGGGTCTGTATAACATTTTACTTTGTTATACTTGTTGTAAACCTGATTTTATTGAGGTTTTTATTGTGTTGCTACATTTTATGAATGAATGTAATACTGAGTTATGTTGGAGTAGGGTATTGATGGGCCTGTATAATGTTTTAAATTGTTATATTTATTGTAAGCATGTTTTTATCTTTTATGTTTTTGTTTTGCTACATCCTGTAATGCATTTATGGTTATAGTGTGAAATGGTGGTATTATTGTTTTATTTTGTTTGTTATTTATGATTGGATGGAATGTCAAGTCATTGTTGTGAACGCATGAGTCCAAGACAAATTTCCCTTTGGGGACAATTAAGTATATTTCATTCATTTTCATTCATTTCATTTCATTCCTTCCAAGTGGGCACGGGCTGAAACTGGACAAATGATGTGGGTCCCATTGGGCTTTAGTAATACAGGTTCCACATACTTTAGGCTTGCCCATGTTTACTGTATGACCAGGGTTGGGAGGGTTACTTTGAAATGTATTCCGCTACAGATTACAGAATACATGCTGTAAAATGTAATTTGTAACATATTCCGTTAGAGTACTCAAGGTCAGTAACTTATTCTAAATACTTTGGATTACTTCTTCAGCACTAGTAGATTTTTTTCACTTGTTTTGACAATAAAAACTCTGCCAGTACAGTAAGACAAAATACACATGTTAAAAATACATTCTCTGAAAAACCTAAATATCTTATGCAGTGTTGTTTCTAAAACAAGATAAATCAAACTGATCTTGTTTTAAGGATTTTTAGATATTTTTACAGGAAAACAATACAAAAATTATTATCAAGAATATGATTTTTGCCCTAATATCAAAGGTCTTACTAGAAAAAAAGAAATTATGATCCAACGCAAATTTTCTTGATAAAAAAAAATAATCGTGCCTGGTAACATGCATGTAAAATGGATAGAAATAGCATTTTAGCTTAGCGTAAAGCTGACAGTTTACACAAGTATTATTTCTATTTCTTCTGCTCCAAACTTCCTTCAAACGTACTTCTCTGTCTGCTCGTATGAATGTAACACATCATAAGAAAGTGTTTCACTGCTGTTCAAATGCACTTTGGATCGCATCATTTCTATGTATAAATGTTTTCCATCTGAAAGGACTAAATATTAAATGACACAAATTACAATAAAATGCAAAGTAATCTCTTCAGTAATCAAAATACTTTTTGAATGTAACTGTATTCTAATTACCAATGATTTAAACTGTAACTGTAGTGGAATACAGTTACTTATATTTTATATTTTAAATATGTAATCCCGTTACATGTATTCCGTTACTCCCCAACCCTATGTACGGACCTTCGTGTATGGATCTAGATCCATCCATCTTTAAGTCCTTAAAGGCTTTTAAATATAATCACATTTTTGCTGGTTATTTTTTTTTAATTAGACATAACGAAATTAATCAAAAATTGAACAGATCCTAATTAATGATTAAATACAAATACAGTAAAGGTAGAGTTTGTATTGTAAGGACATGTATATAATTATTTAATACCCAGTAGTTAGAGTTAGTCTTTAGTTACACTTTTTTTTTTTTTTTTTATACGTACATTCATGTAAATATGGTATAAATAGCATATGGTCTCATATGGAACATACATGTCTGATAAACATTCACACTCACAACACTCCTGCCTGTTCCGCTTGACAAAGTAGTTCCGCTTAATTAATTCCCCCGAATCTTGTTCATTAATTCTTAAAGTATATAATCTGTGTATAAAATAACAATTTATCCTTATTCTAAGGTAAAAAAAAAAAAAAAAAAGAAAAAAGAAAGAAAAAAAGAAATTCATGAGAAATAAATTGTTTAACTATCATATATTCGGTTAATTTTCGCTAAATTTCATCAACGTTAACGATTATATCAGTGAACGACTTTTAATCTACAGAATTACAAAAGACCCTGCAAAACACATCTGTGCGGAATTTTCACAAGTAGGCCCAACATCAGATAAGATATGCGAGATTAGTTTTTTAAAAATGTAATAGGTCAACCGCATCATCATTCAGTAATACTTGCGTGCACGGTTTCCCACTGATTTCCCACATATTTTTCCCAAGAGAATTAGTGTACTCTGGACACAATGCAAATATCCTAATTAATAAACCTTTGGAAAATGAATATTGTAAATGACCCTTGGGTCTACGTTTAAAACAACTTTCTTTCTACCACAATCTTAAATATTCATTTAACTTTTTTGACATTATTTGTCTTGCACAATTATTTTACCTTAATAGAAATAGAGTGCGCGCACTCGCACCATCTTTTTATTGGACAAGAGAGCTGTCATTTAACACGTCACACTTTACGCATTTCGCGCGCACTCTCATTTTCAAGGTTGGTTGTCCTGCGTTTTTGACCTATTTGGCATTCCGCCAAAAGAAAAAGGGAAACATGCGGGTCAAAGATTAGAAACGTTTTTATAACCATAACATTCACACCGAAACGCAACCATTAAAAGATAGCAAGGTATTGACAGTTTGAAGCTATTAAAACTTTAAAACATCATTTCCGAAGCAGAGGAATGGGAGAACTTAGAGCTAAACGGGCTTGTGCATTTCCTGAAAAAATATTGCCAATAATAATAATAATAATAATAATAATAATAATAATAATAATAATAATAGTCCAAAAGGGCACTATAGAAAATAAATTCAGTTGATTGATGTATTTCATGCATTTTACATGATTCGTTTTAGGCTACAGAGAAATCTTAATTAAAATTATAAATGGCTGTTTTTAATCTTTCTTTGCCTCACATTTGAAATGTTCCTTTCAAAGGAAAAACATTATTCTGGTACCCTTCACTTTACACCACTCAAGCATGCTCGCATGCTAGCAGTCTGTAGCACTCAGTTTTGTGTTGTGTTGCCAGATTGTGTGGGATTCTGTACTGCGCATGCGCGTGGGAATCCTGGGGTAGGCCCTGCTATTTGTCCAACTCTAGTTCAATCCTACACTGCCGTCTCAACCAAAACAAGAAGCTAGAAAATCTCCCTTCTGGACGGCAAATAGACAAGGTAAGGACACAAGCGTGCTTGAAAGATAGCATTATTTTGAGAAAGAGCAGCGCAGCTCTAGTGTCATATTTGTTTCAGATTTGATAGCAGTGTACTTGCGATTAAATACGGTGGTGTGTGGTGTATGTGTATGTGTGTGTGTGTGTGTGTGTGTGTGTGTGTGTGTGTGTTTAATGCTAGCCTGGGAAGAATCCGAAGGCCCGGTGACCCACATTTGTTCTACCCTAGTGAGACAAGGGGAGTGTACGATGTTGCTCTGCCAAATGTTTGCGACCGATTTAAAACCCGCACATCTCTCGTGCCTTACATGATTTTGTCGGTGCAGTATATAGTTGTGGGTTCGCGTTTTAAACTTTGTTACTATATTTGTTACCCCTTGTATCGATGACGCGCGTTTGTCTGACTGTAAACTCGCGCTTCTTCAGGTCATATATTAACTGTATTTCATAAAGCATATCGATAGAATAAATGGCTCTGAAAAGTTGCACAAATGTCAGAGTGTGATCCTAAATTAGCCTTTTTTTTCTTCTTTTTTTTTCATGCAACCGGGCGCTTTCGCTGGGATTGCGACTGTGAAGATGGGAATTAAATCCAATTTAACCCGACCATTTTATCGCGGCTCTAGCACAGCAACCTGTAGCAAACTCGACTGAATATATACTGTCTTTTACTAATCGCCAAACACAGAATTAGTTGACATGATTTCTGGCAGACGCTGTTTAGCCGGAGATCT
The DNA here is from genome assembly GCF_019703515.2 of Myxocyprinus asiaticus. NCBI lineage: Eukaryota > Metazoa > Chordata > Actinopteri > Cypriniformes > Catostomidae > Myxocyprinus > Myxocyprinus asiaticus. Next base: position 22,145,891 of record NC_059362.1, read on the forward strand.
TGACATATATATTGCATCTCCTGGGTCTGTTTAATTGTTATGCGAGTGGTGACTGAAGCGAAAAAATAAGATGACACCGGTTTTCAAATAAACGAGTGGAAGTGCACCTTTTTTTTTTTTTGCTTGTGTATGTGTTTATTTAAAGGTTTGGGATTTTACTTAAAGAGAAAGGTAAAACCTACATATCGACTGACAGCACGTAAGAGATGTTACGGTTTCAGAGTGAATTAGGCGTTGAAGCTGAATCTCTTCAGTTGTTGTTGGAACGGATTTTTTTGGTTTTATTTTACATATACATAGCTATATTGGTGTATCAGATCGATCTTTAAGCGAATATAAATTTTATTTGCTATAAAAACGCCTTGCTGATGTTCACAGTGCGTCTGTGGCTCAAAAACCTGAGTAAGCTGCCTACTTAGTATTTTTGTGCACCACTATAGCATGCAGTATTTTGGAAATGCTTAGGGTGATGCTTAAATGTTGTCTTGATAAGCAGCTCACTAGGTTTTGAGACACAGTGTGTCTTTACCACTTATGGCCGCACACAACTAAAACTAATTAACTCTAGTGTTTTTCGGCTTTAATGTCCAAAAGGGTAGGCTAATTTGTTTGTTTTACTGTGTCCACTAAAATAAAATGTATTTTACGTGTCACACATAGGTGAATACATGTTAATAGTATTATTACCATTGTTATAACAGAAATTAACATAGTAATTACACATTAAGTTTTGGTAGTTAATTGTTATTACTCATTAATTACTTATGTAAATACATTAACGTTAACACTGTAAAATAAAGCCTGGCCTCCATTAGCTTTAGGTTAAGTCTGGATAAGATTGGTTCGTCACCCAAAATGTCTTATCTAAAAATCCCACGTGAACACGTGAGTTATGAATAACACTCCGTAAATACATGAAATGCCTATATAATCCCTATAAATAGACACTATAAAAACAGGTTGTTTTTCACCTTCATTAAAATTATTGATCAACCGATATATATCACAGAGTCCGATAAATCACCCGATACTTTTAATCGGACGATACATTTTCCAGTTAGGCCGTTTTTTTTTTCTTAGGGCCACAAGGGTGCTGAGAATCACCTGCTAGCATATCAAGTGTCTGAGACATGTAAATGACCAATCACAGTTAGTTTTTTGTCACATGCCATTGTGTCACTACAATAATAGACCGGCGTGCAACACAGTCTAATTTAAACGGTCCGTTTATCAGTGCCGCCATAGACGCGCCTGAGCTCATAAAGTTAAAGTGCTCGTGTGTTTCACTCTCCCTCTCTCTCCTCAACAGTTCCCTGTAAATTTTCACTGTCTTGTCTAATGATAAAAAGACAAACATCAATGAAACACACATCATATATTGTCTGCAAATATCTCGTTTAAACAGATGTAATTCACAAACCTCACGAAAATCCAGCTGTTTCTTCCCATCAAGAGCTCATCTAATATCTTCCTCTGAAGCGCATATCCAATCAGCCAGAATCAAAACTTCAGGATCAGGACCAAAAGTTCCTCTAATTCACAAATCATGATGGTCAGTTCGAGGGTTGCTCCGATACCAAAATTTTGGCTTTGGTACGATACCAGCCCTCGTACCTCGGTATGGATACTAACTCGATACTTAGATTTTTGATGAAATTACATAGAAAATTATTGACAAAAAGAACTGCATAAAGTCTTATAGATACAAATTATGCCTTTTCTGTTTACATTTTTCTGGATTGCATGTTAAATGTTTTAATTAAATGTTATGATCAAATTGTGTTTAATCAAATACATACTTCACAGCTTTAATCAAATGAAAATATAATACTTTTCAACACTATATATTATTTTTTGATAAAAAAGATGCACAAGAGAGCTTTACAGTATTAATGAAACATTAAATGAAAACAATCTGATTATCTGAGGCAAAAGGCTGCCATGGCTGAATCACAACATGCTGATATTCAGTACACTTGCTGTGATATTGCTTACAGATAATAATACTAATAATATAACCATTTAATATTATATTATTGTTACTATGAGTATTATTGTGACTGCTTTGAATTTTACACTTTTATACAGTTCTAATATTTTTCGTCGTAATGTCTTCAATTTCACGCAATCAGTTGAATAGAGCTCTCATTTCAGTGGGACTTTTATTTTGAAAGATCTTTGAAGTTCTTCCTGTATGTGAAGAGTTCGTTCGTTATATCAACCTTCACGCAACTCGTGAGCTGAAATCTCTGAGCTGCAACAGAGAAAGTGTTCATTTGAGAGTTCACAGCCGTTTATACACTAAACACACTGATCTGTGGCTCTGCTGATGGATACTATTGGACACACTGCATGAAAATCAAGCATTAGTAGTGTGTGTTGTGTTTGTGTGTGTGTGCGTTCATGTGCATGCCTGTGTGTGTGTGTGTGTGTGTGAAGGAGATGACAGGGCAGACAGGGCTGGGTGATAGGATGATGTAATCGGATATCGACGATGTCTTACAAAGATCCCGATGCCGATTGCGAACAGATGATCGACAAATGGTAAAACCATGGATCTGGGAAGTCACAAAATATATTAAATAGTGGCCAGGGTGTGAAACTAGCACCCCGCCAAATGTGACAAGGTTGAATCCAGTTTGCACGTTCCTCGTCCAAATATATTTCATGCACGGGTAATTTTGCTCATCTACCTGCAACAGATGGGCGACCTGTCTCGGAGTGACACATGACAAGAAATGCTGTTAGTCACAAAGACATGCGCTTGAAGAAACACACTTTATTATATTTTTAAGAACAGACAAAAGAAAAGTATCAGTGTTTGTGTCTGATTCGCTGTTTGTTCAGAGGCGTGCTGCACGAGGCTGTCTCGTGGAACAAGCGCATGTCGGTGTGCAGCGCAAGTCTGTCTCGTGGAACAAGCGCATGTAAAGAGTTTTCACTCATTTTTCCTGTGTCATTTGTCTGAAAACTGTTTGCAAGAATAATGTCATCTATGAGAATGCTGAAAATGATCTCTGATCATCTCGGGGGGTGCTGTGAGTTTAATTCACTTCATTTCTTGTGGTTGGCATACATTGTGGATTCCGTGATGCAAATGGAGCCGTTGGAGACGGTAAATGTTTGGATTTGGGGAGGTGGTTAAATAAGATTTTTTTATCTCTTCATTGTTTTATTGCTTTTTTCATTTGGTTTAAAGTGCAGTTTGAATTTAGAAATGTCTTTTGTTTATGTTTTTCGTGTTTCAATAAATGAATTACCTTTTTAAAGCAAAATCAATAAAGCAAAAAAATTCACCTGATTCGCTGTTTGTTCAGAGGCGTGCAGCACATGCCTGTCATGTGGAACAAGTGCATGTAGAGTTTTCACTCTTTTTTTCTCTATTTCATTTGTCTGAAAACTATTTGCAAGAATAATGTCATCTGTGAGAATGCTGCAAATTATTGGCAATCATCTCAGGAGGTGCTGTGTGTTTAGTTCGTGTTTTTCCACTCATTTGACATGCATTGTGAACGCATCTCTGCAGGTTCAGTAATATATATCTTTGTATTAAATAAACAAAGACGAAAGTGATTAAATCATAAAGTAATGCAAGACATGTTCACCTTGAACCTAAAATTTAGTTTTATTTTCTTTTCTTTAGGCAGCATTATCTGTATTACCAAAACGCAATACAAACACAAATTAGATAAGAACACACATTTGGCAGCATTTTTATGGGAACACAAGGGATTTTATTTATGAGGCTTATTTATTTTGATTATTATTGTCTTTACATTTAAAATTGACTTTAGTTCTTAATCTGTAGGCTATTAGTAATTTTCCATCTGTGTTGATGGATGTTTGCGTGATGGCAAATGGAGCCGTTGGAGAGGGTAAATGTTTGTATTTGGGGAGGTGGTTAAATAAGATTTTTTGATCACTTTGTTATTTTATTGCTTTTATCGTTTAAAGTGCAATTTGAATTTAGAAATGTCTTTTGTTTATGTTTTTCGTGTTTCAATAAATGAATTAAAGAGCACCTATTATGGTTTTTCAAATATTACCTTTCATGAAGTGTGTTATATAGCTGTTTGTGAATGTAAAAAAGTTTCAAAAATCAAAGTGCACGACAAATGGAGTTATTGACTCCCAAAAGAAAGAACCGATTCTGAACACCTGAAACAAGTCGTTAGTAATTCCAGACGTACTTCCTGTACTAACCTACGTAATTTGGTAACAAAAAACCTGCCTCTGGTCTTCATTGGCTGCTCGTGAATAGCTTTGACCCGCCCTCAAACACTACACTAAGTGATAGACCAATCACAACAGACTGGGACATCTGACCAATCAGAGCAGAGTAGGCTCTCTGAAAGGAGGAGTTTAGAATGAATCCTTTAGAACGGATCATTGAACGAATCATTTTTGACACTGGGAAAAAAAAGTAATGCTGCAATTTAAATTATGAGCAAATTTTTTGACCTTGGATGCATGTAAATCTATTGTATGAGACCTTTAAAACAAGATTGGGCATGTTTAAAAACCATAATAGGTGCTCTTTAAATTTTTGAAGCAAAATCAATAAAGCCAAAAAATTCACCGACCCTCAGCAGGGGTGTTGACGATGTAATCGGTTATCACAATATTTTTTAAGGCAATTATCACATTTTCAAATCTCAAATTTCATCTCAAAATTCTCACATTACATTACATTTTGCTAATGGCAGTATACTTTAATATGGTACTGAAATTAACAACATGATGATATTGTACCGTTTTAATTTTTTTGGTATCGCGATATTTCATTAGTACCTGTATACCACGCAACCCTAGTCAGTTCGTGACAATCCATGCAGGTTATTCAGCCCGTTTAAACTGTCAGGAGACTGCTGATCATGCTGGATCCACACTAGCATGCAGATGCAACTTCAAAGTAAAAACGCTTCACGTGCGCTATGAATAAATGTCATTTTCACTATGCGCTGTATGTACAATGGGCTTGATTCAGTCTTTTCTGAGAAAATGCAATTTCTAATGTGCACATGCCATCCATGGTTGCTGGACTACTGTGTGTACTGTTATATCCTTCTTCCTAATATATTATCAGTTTCTATATGTGCAAATAAATTACTAAAATTTGATGACTAAACAGAAATTAGAAGAAACTGCTATCTACAATTTAAAATAGAATCTTATTTTTTTAAAGATTCTTTTTTTTTTTTTTTTTTTAACAAAGTTAAAGTTTTGTGTAAAATGTAGTAAATATAGTGCTTAATAAGAGTTTATTTATTTTTTAGCAATTTTATGTTTATGTTATAGTATATTAAATTGTGTGATATATCGGCATTGTATCGGCCTATTGGCCACCCTGTTCTTCCAATATTGGCATCAGCCATTAAAAAACCCATATCGGTCGACCACTACTTTTAAATTCTAAACAGCATAGTGTTTTTTTATTGGCCTCCCTAAATTAAAAATTAAGTTAAAACCTTTTAAATTTCATGACTAATGCACACACACAACTACTAGAGAACGTCAGCCTCTCAACCCTGGCATGCATGGGCCTTCAGTTTATTTATAGATGCATTTGATTGTGTACTTTGCTCACTTGTTGCCATCGTTATTTGTGGGATATTTATGGGTGGTTTTAAAACTTTACGTCTTTTTATGCTTTTAGGTTGTAAACCAACAGTTCTCTGATGTTGGCTTTCCATTCGAGAATGATTTTAGGTAAAGGGGCCAGCTGAGCTCTTTTCTGTTGCATGCCACCATTTCATAAGACTCTCTGAGATTCTCTTTTCTGCTTGCCAAATGACATTCTGTTCAGCCCACATAGATGGCAAAACAAACATGCCCCTTTAATGAAAATTAACTTTCCATTTTGAGCACTTCAAATGCCTAGTGGCCATAACCGATCTTCTTACTGTATGTTAGTCAGAGGCAAATTGGAATGATATGAAATATTTTCCATTAAACTTTGTTGTTTTATTTTTGATGGCAGGTGACAGTAACACTGTACTGAGAGCTTTACATTGCTTTCCATTCCCTGGTAACTGATGCATTATATTAATTTCCGATCTGTAATTGGTCAGAAAAGTGAAATTTCCACTCATGGTATTTTTATACATAAAGTGATCCAAAAGCAGGCTAGAATTCCTTGGCATTTTATTTTTTTCCAATAATTATCCAAAATTTCCGTCCCTGTACTTTTTGGGATGAAATCAGAGCTAATTTTGGTGCGGTATGGCAGCCTCAGAGGGACACTAGGGCCTGGCTGATGCTGGGCACCAGCCTTGTGGCCAGAGGGACATATCACTGCATTGTGGGAGTGTGGGTTGGAGTGATGAGTCTTTGTGGATGCCCAGAGCTCTCAACATCCACCCACTCCACCCAAACCCACACGCATGCCTCCATCTGCTCACTCTACACTCTCAGGCTTTGCGTTCCACACTGGATGCTGCTTCAGAGTGCTGTGCAATGTGTAGTATATCAAAAGCATGGTATTAAATATTGAGAGAATGCTAACAGTAAACCCAGTTTGGTTGAAAAACAGATTAAAATTACTTGCTAGAGTCCCGATCGTCGACTAGTCATCCAACAACCACTAGTCGATTAGTGACTATTTTATGTTGATTCTTTTTTTTTTTTATTTAGACCCAGGGCCACTACTCCCTATATGCAGATTATGCAGTCTACTTAGGGCACCAAACCCCTAGAGAGGCACCGTCTTACCTTAGGATGGGTATCAGGAGTACTGCGTGAGCATAAACAATTGTAAAAGAGTGATTTAGGAAGCGATACATGGAGAAACCTTACCTTGTGAAAGTTTGTGATTGTGTATTTATCCCCTTCGAGGCTCTCTGTAGAACACATATGCCCATGTGCGTAAGAAATTAAAACGTTCAGTAAAAACAGACTGTCATGCCTCCGCTTTCTGATTTCATTAGTAATTTTTATGGGGATACCCAGGAACGCTTGGTGACAGAATCAAATGGATTACAATCAGCGTTTGTGATGATATGCAGCTAAGTGCAATGAAGACGTTCAGATCAGCTTGATGTCTTGTCATTTCTTCAGTAAAAGAAGAAGCTCATTGGTCACTTGAGGAGAACTCAAGATTCCACCTCGGCGATAGAGTGATTCTTTTTTCTAACTTGTTGGATCTTTTTTCGGTTGCTGGAATCATTAACTCAGCAGGGAGTCAATCAATCAATATTTATTTATATAGCACATTTAAAAACAACCAAGGTTGACCAAAGTGCTGTACAGTAAAAAGTATACAAACCAAACAAGCAAACATTAAGGTGCACTCACAGGGAACAGAGAAGATTCAAGGAAGGTTAAAAGCCAAAGAAATTAGATGAGTTTTAAGTCAAGTTTTAAAAACGAAATAGAAGGGGCAGTTCTAATATGAGTCGGGAGACTGTTCCAGAGCTTGGGACCGGCGATTGCAAATGCACGGTTTCCTCTGTTATTAAGTCTGGTTCTAGGGATAGTAAGCATGTCAAGACCACTAGATCTAAGAGATCTAGATGGTCTGTGAGAGTGCAACAGCTCAGAAAGATATTGTTGGGCCAGATTGTTTAGGGATTTGAACACAAATAGTAAATTTTTTAAATCAATCCTATATTTGATGGGGAGCCAGTGCAGTGAAATCAGGACTGGTGCAATGTGGTCAAATTTACGTTTCCCCTTTAAGAGTCTGGCAGCCGCGTTTTGGACTAATCGAAGACGGCAAAGAGAAGAATGGGAGATTCCAAAATAAAGCGAGTGACAATAATCCAAACGCGATGAAACAAATTGCTCATGGACAGGAAGGACTTAACTTTCGTCAGTAGACGAAGATGATAAAAACACGATTTAACTACAGTGCTTATTTTTTTATCAAATTTTAGGCTACTGTCAAACAGTACACCTAATTTCCTAGCACACAAAGTACCGTATGGGGCAAGAGAGCCTAGGTCAAGGTCAAGATAGCTTTTTTCATTGGGTACAAACAAAATAATTTCAGTTTTTCTCTCGTTAAGGTTTAAAAAATTGTGTGCAAGCCATGATTTAAGTTCTTCTAAGCAAGCTAAGAGCGGCTGTATGGCGTGCTTGTCATTACGCTTTAGAGGGAAATAGACAGTCAAGTGATTAACGACCATCTACAGCATCTTTGGCAGATGCTAAAGGCCCCTATATACTTCCTGAGAAGTTCATCTTCATTCTTCGTTCAGGGGTAAAAATAATTTCTAAACAGCCGAGCAAAGGTATAAATACAACTACACTGCTGTGGGAGGCGTTTAGAGGAGCATTTAAATATGATTATGCTGAAGACTACATGTAAAACCTAAACTAACGTGACATCAAAATGTGTTATCAATGACTTTATGCCTCATTCTATGAGTACAATTTAAATAAGGTCAGTAAAAGAAGTTGTTTTAATAACTCGATGATGATTTAAAGTAATATATATGCAGTAGAAAATGTATAATTGTTTTTTTAGATTCTGAGTTCATGACGCTAATGTGCTAACACACTATACACAGCCATAATATGCACCGATAACACTAGGTTATTGTCATTTATACAACTGTAAAGATGGGTGTATAAAAGAGTAGTATAAAAGAGTAATGTTTGGCCAAATACAGACAAAAGAATGATGCATATCTTACTTTGGGCAGATGTGTGAATGGCTTTCGCTGCAGATGGCACATGAGTCAATGGGCACTTGAGAGTGTTTGAATAGATTTGATTCCTTTTGTAGACTAATTAAACAAAAAAAATCGCATGACATGGTCTTGCAGGCCAGTGTATTCACGTTGAATACTGACTGAAAAACGTAAACAAAGTAGTAGGTAAAGCTTCAGGTCACACCTACTGATGACATGGACCAATGACAGTAAGAAGGTGTTTAGCAGCTGGTTAGAAGTTTTCCTAAATGTTCGCCCAGGCGAGCTGTTCCGAACCACCAAAACGAATGCAAAACACCGTCTTTTTGGCCAGATTTTGTTTTAATTGGCCAGATTTTGTTCTAAATGACATCATACAACGGGTTCTTCAATTTCGATGAAGTATATCTGGGCCTTAATGCGCGCATTGTCTCTCTCTGCCTGGCTGGTGATTATGTTAATGAAACTAATACCTGAAAATAACTCAAAACCTTTATACGCTTTATTCATATTTGAAAGACTCGATAGCAGTTGTGGAACACTCCTCATTGGACAATCACCTCGCACCCAACTGTTGGGCTCTTTCTATTTGTTCTTCAACGCAAGAATGCGTCTTGTATATGACCCCCAAGGCTTTGTTCACACAGGCAGAAAAATTCAGATTTTTTTGCCTATCTGATTCAAATCTGTTTAGGAACAGAACAAAAACAGAAAAAATCTGATTTTTACAAGCCTGATCCAAACCACGTTCGTAGGTGGTTTGGAATCCGATAAAAATCAGATTTTTCTTAATGCGTCTCAGTCTGAATGGTCAGATCAGATTTTTATGTGTTTTTTTCATCATTCATTGTGCGCGAAGGGTTTTTTCGTCGAGAAGACGTACTGCTTTCCAAACGGCTTAAATGATGCCTTCACAGGGCACTTTGAAGGGAAACCAATAATGATGACCACGCTGTAGGATCGTTACAAGAATATTTTCAATTAAAAATTAATTAAAAAGGGTGTTCAGAATGACCGTTTTATTACACCTTTCAGCCTTTAGGCAGTGGAAGGTAAAGTCTATGAGGGGAATAGGGCATTGGGATGAACACTTCTCAATGGAATGTACCCATGTGTCATGCATGTGTTACAGGGCAGTCAAAGTATTGCAAACCTTGGCTTTACTCACCAAAAGAGATGAGCTAAGGTGCGGCCACACACCGGCTGCAAGCCACCACAGGGCGCTTGGCTACCTGCTAAAATACAGGCTCTCTCATTTTTTAAGCCGTTGTCTGCCCTTATGAAAACATATTTAACTCTCACACATGGTGACTATGCAAGTTTGCATCATTACTATAACAACTAAGGTGAATGTACTAGCAAAAGCGACTTGCGTCTGAACAGAAAACAAATCACAGCTGTCCACATATAACCTGCAGTTTGAACAGTCAGTCTAAAAAATCTTTCTTGTGGTGTGAACAAAGGCTAAGAAACACGCCTGATGCTACTGAACTTGAAACTAACCTAATAATGAAACAAGGCTTCCTTTAGACTGATCAGTCAACTAGTTGCTCAGGAAACACACAGACTAGTTGACTTTGAAAATATGATATCCCTAATACTTAATGTGCAATTTCTTCCGTTCCTTGTTAATGTTATTTCCTGGTTAAAGTAATTTGAATAAAGATGGTAATATCCCAAGAATTTTGCTAGCTTTCACTTCCATGCAGATGTTATGAACTCATGAATTGAAAATGTGAATCATGATTTAAAGAGTGACCTCCTTGTTGGTGTGAATCATAATCGCTGTGTGAGGGAGTGAAACCACTGCCATAAAGATATTAAATTAGCATTGTTAGTAGCTACATTTTGTATTATGCAATATTCAACTTGGTTGCAAAAAATAAGCAAAGTAGTTTTTGCTCACCTTGTTTATTTACAAATTTTTTTTTTTTTTTTTTGTAAAAATAAATGAAGGTAAATTATGATTTATTAAACTACTATGAATCATTGTATATAAAATAAAAATATAAAGGTGGATAACAATGAAAGTGATTAAATCTCATTCTCCCTTGTGTTCATTATTGGAAAAAAACGTGTAAAACATGCATTCATTCTTTTTAAATTGTTTTTTATTCAATTCCTTTAAAATACTGATTCTACTTGCTACAATGGCAGCTACAATGGCTGTTGAATGGATGTAAATGGATAAAATGATGGTTCCTCAGATTGAAAAAAAAAACAAAATTTCTGAGCCATGTCAGAGCAAATACATAATTATTGAGATACAGTATATATCAAATATCATCAATAGGCTAAAAAATATAGAGATATCATTTTTGTAGCCAAATTGCCCAGCCCTAGATACCAACCAATATGGACAAATGAGGGTGTCTGAGTTTGTAAAGCTGAACAGAGGGGCACTATTTCGCCACAATGCAATGGGAGCCCCATGATTTGTGTGTATGTGTGAAGGCTCAGGATGACCCAGATGTTTTAGTTGTGATTTCATCTCTAATCAGAACCTCTGGGACACGCGAAGAAGCTGGAAGGCGGTTAAAGAACAGTTCTTAGAACTAGACAGACAACACACATAGACATATACACACCAGCACACCACACATGTAAACTGTGACCTGGTTTGTTGACACATTTCAGTGCATAATGACAGTCAGCAAATTGTAATAAGACGCAAAAAAAATCCATATAGCTAACCAGCATACAAACTCAAATCCTCACAGAGGTACTGCAGTCCTTCAAGGTTATATGTATTCAAGCCTTTTAGTTTGTTGATCTTTTTGCTCTTATTTGTTTGTCCTGGCCTGGTCTCTGCTCTTCTAAGATTTATTTTAAAATGTCAAAATAGCATAAAGTGGATACACCTGAGTAGGAACACTAGCCTAGAGGAAAGAGTACTTAACAATTCCTTTTTGCCTCTACAGGCTTTCCATTGCCATTGGATTTGAGTTTTCTGTTTGGACTTAAAACGCTCAATGACAACCCACAAGAGCCCCTCTGAAATGTTCCCAACCTAAATAAGGTAAGAGGAAACGTTTTAAAAACAAGATGATGTCAAATGAGTAATTTTACTCTATGATTTATATTAACTGCTTATTTTCTGATGGGATTCTCTTTTGAGACATTAGCTCTGTTCCAAAACCTAGTGAGCTTGCTACATAGGCATAACCAGCTTTACTGGTTGTGGTGTTGTGATTTTCTTGTTGACTGCAATCCAATCTTGCTGAGGGGTCTGACTCACTTAATAAATTAATGACCCTCAAACCGCTGAGATGAATCTGCAAATGGGCAAACTGGAGAAAGGTTTTTACAAGGAGGATGTGTTGTGCTGTTAGGCCTTGGTTTGAGATGCTCCTTATACCAGAGATGTGTGTCTGTGACTCGTGAAGTCAGGCTCAAGTCAATACAGCTGCATTTACCAATTTGGTTGTTGATCCTGTTTGGAGTGCTACATACAGTACATATTAATACACAGATTGGTTATACAATGGGTTTAAATACGTTTTAAAACTTATTTAAACCAGGAAATAAACAAAGTTTTAGTATTTTAAATATAAAATGTACAAGTAATGGTTCCGACGCAGCTTAGCAGTTTTTTTTTTAAATGTTCTTAGTTCATGTTATTGTGTTAGTTCAGTAGTTCACAAGTAACTGTAATCCTGCTTTGAGGATAGTGTAAACGTGTGTGGCACGCTGTCCTGGGCGAAGGGCTCGAGGCTTGACCTGAGCTTGAATCTAGTAGGAGAGATTAAAATGGTAGAACGGAGGGGGATAAAGGTGAAGAGGGGAATGGGTCTGGAGCGGGGTTCTCCAGCGGAGGCAGCCTCACGTGGGAATCTGCTCTAGTGGATAGGAAGGGGTAGAGGGATGGATGTTGGCAGAGAGAATAGGTTGCGTGGAAAAACTAAGGTGTCTGGAACATATGTGAGGCAATGTCAGAATATGTGCTTGCATGGGCATTTGTGATATGAACGGGCTGAATCCTCGGACGCGGGACCACACAGCATTCAATGGGAGAGCGTAAAATTCGTGTGAGAATGTTTATGCTGAATTTTACTGAGCTTGCTTGAAGCTGTAGCAGCTGGATCCACAGGAGTGGGCCTGCATGGAATATGATGGTAGGATGAACGGGATGAATCCTCAAGCGTGGACTCACGTGGCGTTTAACAGGAAGAGCCCATGTTTTTGTGTGAAAAGTTTACGCTGCAAATAAGCAAGAACTCGCTCTGCGGTATGAATGGGTTGAGCGCGGTATTTGACGTGAGGGCATATGGTAGGCTTTGTTCGAATGAAATTGATTGATTTGGAGATGCAGGCTTATGGCGAACTGTTTAGGGAAGACCTGAAACAGCCCAATTGTTGTCAGTTGCTATGTAGGTGATGGTTCGTTTGGTATGAGTAGCATAATATGCGTTACGGAGCCATGGAAGCTGAGACTCATGGTCTGAAAGACGTGCCGCGGTTGTGGCACGTGAACGGATGCGGCACTTGGATGGCACATATGCGCTGTTTGCCATGTTGTGGGAGTTTGTTGTATGGCCCTAAAGACGCCACGGTTGCAGTGCTTGAACAGCGTATTAGCACTGTTGTGGTGTAGTGGGAGATTTAGTCGCACGACCCGAAAGACGCCGCAGTTGCAGCACCTGGACAGCTCATTTGTGTTGCTTAGGGATGTGTTGAGCCAACAGAAAACATGGTAAAGTGGTAAACGTTGCGTCTGCGGACGCCTGAACGTAATTGTTTGCTAGATTAAATGTCGGGAACATATGTGAAAGAATGTCAGGAAACATGCTTGCGTGTGCATATGAACAACGTCATTTAAAGTTGTTTTGTCATGAAATTAGAAGGCACCTGAAACTGAGTGCCCAGATGAATACCGTAGTCTGATGTTTATTAACTTAAGTGTATGGTTTGGAGCTTTGTAGATTGTTTTCCAACGTAATGCGAGTCATTTCATAACTGTGTACAGTATTATTGGCACGGGGTGACTCGTCTTGTTTTGACGAGGACGTATGAAATCGTAGGAATTTGTACCTGAGAGTTAGATTTAATAGATACTATAAGAGCACCGTTTGCAGTAGTGTATAATATTGTGAATAAAACGACTTGTTTATATTGATGACTTGTAGTAAATTCTACAGAAAAACTGAAATATTGGAGTATAAAGCAAGGTGCCAAGCTGAATCATTCGGCATTGATTTAAACCTGTTACTTTAAACTTGGGTGGAGCATAAATTTATGACAGATTGTTGAGAATCGCTGAATTGATCACACCCTAAACGAGCTGTGCGGCGAGGTAATGAGGCTGACAGGAATCAACCAGATTGAAACGCTAGGGAGTGTTGGAATGATGATTGAATTAAATAGTTAATCTTTTGTTTCCCTTGGTTCAAATGAAGCTGCAGTAGAACTTGAGTGGCATGAAGCCGGAGCAGCGCCTGTTCACGGAGGCAGGCTTACGCGATGGACCGCTCCGGGTGGAAAGTTAGGATAAGAGAATGTATGAGAAGCTGTAGAGAGCTGTTTGGCACGTATACAGTGCTGTAGCAGCCAGTTTGTGGAAGCAGCTTCACGCTATAAATTGCTTTGGTGAATAGAGCATAGAAAGAAAGACGGGGTAAAAATATAACCCTTAACATGGTAGCAGTCAATATTGCAAAAAACAAATGAGCTGCTGTGGCAGCTTCTGTTGAATAACGAGATTGTTTGGATAGATGTTCTGGTGAAGGCGAATGCTTTGAAGCGAAGTTGCATCTGATGATCCGAGTCACTTGCATGGGTCTGTTCGTGGGCAATTGGTGGGGCCGAATGCTGGAAGACTCGACGCCACATAGAGGTAAGCAGCTGTTTATATACGCTTACCCTGGCAATGTGATTGGTCGGATTAAATGGACTTGCTCCTCCCGAACATAGTTTATAAAACTCCATATGTCATCAGTGCTATTGTATATGACAGACAATCTATTCTGGACACTGGCTTTTCAGTCACACATCGCAAATTAGGTATGGGCACGAGTACTCGGGTACTCGGACGTGGCAGCAATGATCGATCATGAAAATGATGATCGATAGTGATCATGCATGATGTGACTTTTCACTTAATTCGAAATCCAGTGACAATTACCTGGCAACTAAACACAAACATGTCAAAGAGGAAGCTTATTTTTAATTTTGAGATTGATTACATTGTGATTTTGAGGGGTACATTGATTATCAGAGACGTCTCATAGCAACTAAACTGATATACGACTCTGCAATGCTATCGTTATGATAATCAAAAGAGATTAATTAACCGTGTTTTGAACACCTGTCTCTGCAAAACGTTTGCTAAACACGTTTTATTTTCATTAATGTAAGAACTTTGACTCGTTAATGGACATTATTTAATAAAAGTGAACGTTTGTCACTGACTGTAAACCTCCCTGCCCTGGGTGGCGTCATGTTTGCATGATGTAACACACACCTGCATCTCGATGAAATGAATGAAGATTTCCACACGAGTTTCTAAGTTAGATGTCCGATATAAAGTGTCATTCCGTTGCACTTTCCCCAGTTGAAAGGTGGAAATTCCAACTCTCCGAGTTGAATGGAATGCTTCATGAATCACAGCAAACACAATATGGAGCATCGATGCTTTCCCCACAAGAGCGAACACTTGGACGCACGCACACACGCACACACACACACACCAGGCAGAATGGCAGTGGACTCAACGCGCTGAAGCAACGCATATACAGCAGGCGAGTGTTTCAAACATTTTGACAGGGCGCAGCTAAATGGAACAGAATGCAGCGTCTTCAAAACTTCAACTAAACATGCATATTAAAAACGCGATGGTTATGGCGTCTCCTGATAAGCCAAATGCGATTTGAAAATAGACGGATCAGACAGTCACTAAAAAACTGGTGCACGCTTACAAAGATTACTACGGTAACCTGAAGGAAGAACAGACAGGCATTGTGCACATGCTTTCCGAGCTGGGCAGTGAATCTTCATAATGACAAAATATGATGCATTATATTTTGATTATGCAATCTTTTGTACATTTTGTAACATTTTATACAAAAAAGTTTTATAAAAATAATACAATATTATGTTGAAAATTAATTATTTTTTAGTTTTAATTAATTCATTTATGTAAACACCATTTTGATGATTAAATTAAAATAAACTGTTGATATGTAATTCAGAAAAAAATAAAACAAAAAACAGGTATTGGACTCAATATCAGCGAGTACTAAAAAGAAAGTATCGGTACTCGTACTCATTCTCAAAAAAATTTGTATCGGGACATCCCTTATAATCAGTGTAAGAATGTGCCTGTAAATGCGCTCATTGATATTTTGTTAGTTATTCACTCAAATTATTGTGCTGATAATAACAATTATAATGACATTTTTTTTAATTAAATTAACAAAAATTCAAAATAGAAGCATTTTCACAAGTGGACTTTTGAACGAAGCACCAGCCTCTCAAAAAGACTCATAACCCAATTTGTCTGCATGAAAACTTCAGGAATACAACAGAAGTGATTGTGGTTACTGTGCTTTATAAAACAAAAAGCTTAACCTTTACTTTAAGCCTTCACAGTATAAAGTTCCATTTACATATCTGTGTTGCTGCAGGACTGCTTTTCTCATTGTTATTCAGATTTCACACAGCTGGTTAGTGTAGTCTGTGACCTGCAGTGTAATTTGCATGAGGATGTCATGGTTTGCATCTGTAAGTGATGTGTGTGTGTAGCACGGAGTGCTGCTGCTGTATTTCAATGCGGATGTACTGTATGTGGTTGCAGGCTGCAGTGCTGAATGGGGATTCAGAAGTGAGAAAAACTTTACTGGAGATCTCGCATTCACACACATACACACGTACTCCCCCGACTCCCTGTTTCCAGTGATGTCAGTGTCTAGGCTTCAGACCACCTCACACATCTGTGTTTTTCTCTCAGTAGGAGGAAAAAGGGTGATTGTGCACCAGGGAAAAGTGAGGAATTGGAGAGGTTGTATGACTCTGCAAAAATCGCTTGTCCTCAATAAAAATGCTGCATGTCATTTTTTGTAACCGAAAATAAAAACATTTTTAAAGGCTAGAATGCCTTGCTGATGACAAGCCTTCATCTCTTCTCTGTAGAGTGGTGTCTAAAGCAAGCCTGTCAGCTGTATGCTAGTTTTATTCTCTGGACACCAACATTGACTGGATATTTATGCATCATGTAAGAGTAGCCCCAGTGTATTTGTGCTAAATCGCCAAACATGTAGATTCCTATGACGGTTTCAGAAGATTTAATTAGGGGTGCACCGATCCGATACCTGGATCGGTATCGGCTCCGATACTGACGTTTTTAGATGGATCGGGTATCGGTCCGACGAGCCCGATCCAAATCCGATACTGTGTGTTAGTCATGTTCGTTCCTGTCAAGCTCCAAGAACCAAAAAAGCACCATTGAAGTAGTTCATATTACTCGTGCATTTTATTCAAAGCCACTTGAAGACGTGCGATAGCTCTGTGAATCACAAAAGGCTGTGTTTAATAAGTAAATATATAATATGCACGTGCAGCACCAGCACGTTAGTGAATGGCGCTGCTCTGTTTACACACACATTTGCGGCTATTTTTAGCCTTCACGCGTTGCGCAACATTTGCGGCATGACTTTGGTATTGGGATTTAAGAATCAAAATCGAGATTGTTCAATCGTTCATCGTGATGCATCGCAAAATCGAGATTTTTACCCACCCCTTGTTCTTCCAATGTTTAATATTTTACATACGTAAACCATAAGAGATCAGGTGAAGCTGCTTTTAGCCATTAAAGAGTACCCCGCAAATCTGGAACCTTTTAACTTTTGAAATTAGACAAGCGCCAAACATTCACATTTTTAAAAATCATTTGAAGATATATAAGCTTTTGATTAATATATTTAGTCTTTTAGTCATTATATTCAGTTTTGTATATTTTATTAATATTCGTTTTTGCCCTAATTTTCAAAATTCATTTTATGCTTTTATTTTTTGTTCTGTTTGAGTGCTTTGAGCTGCATTTTATGTATGAAAGGTGCTAAAAAAATATATTATTATTACTCTCAATTGGTTAATTACAGCATCCATAATTGTAATATAGATTTGTTTTTAATTAATTGTGAAGCTTAATATGAAAGTATAAGCCAGATGAATAAATGTTTCAGACCGTGTAGTCATTTACATTTCTATTTTTGCTTTCTGCTCCCTGTAAGCAATCTCCTGTAGCATGTGAATGATAAAATTACAGTGTTTATGAACATAACAGGAGTCCATTTTAACAGACTGAGGTGTTTTAGATCTCTTTTAATGTGTAGAATAACAACAAACTAATAGTCCACTAAAAGTCAAACACTGCAGGGTTTATTTAAAATAATGCTGGTTAACATATTCAGGTTTACATATTGCTCATTTACAATGGATGTTTTGTCATTTTAATCAAAATTTATTTTCTACTTTTTGTCATTTTTTTGCAATTAACATTTTATTCATTTAGTAGATACCTTTATCCAAAGCACCTCACAAATAGGGAATGCAAAAATTAGATTTTGTGCATGTATAATTGCTTTCACATTTATCTGAAATTATGAGAAATTCTGCTTGTATTTAATTTGTGCCTCCTTTGATTTTGACTTTTTTTTTTTTATCTTAGAAACTAGGACACTTTTTGTTGTTGGATTTGTTAAAGATTTGAATGGCTTCAACTACTGCGGCATGTAAAACTGCTAGATTTAGTGCTAATTTTGTTTTTTTTCCCTTGTCTATTATATAACAGGTTTTAAAAGGAACAAATATCACGTTTATGGTAATATGGATGATAGATTCAGCACATTTAAACGTATGGTATCACCATGGTTTTTGGACATGTACCATGATAATACCATAGTATTCTTGTAATTACCTTGAAGTACCATGTAAATACCCTTGTATCCACTTTATTTTGCAACGCGGAGTAAACAGGCAGCTGCATTTCCGGCGAGAGTTCTGCTGTCATTAGCTGCAATGTAAATATCTAGAAGCGTATTAATACCAGAATTTAGTGATATGGGCTTATAAACTATCACACAATCACAGGATGTACAGCAGAATAATGACCTAATGTCAGATCATTTTCTAACTTCAGCATTTATAGTAAAAGTGTAAGTAAATCATTCACTTGTTGCTATGTTTTGTATTGAAGAGACGTTAATAAAATCTGCTTCTTACTTTACAGAGATCGTGACGATGCAGTGTTTCTTGTCTCCATGTAATCCTCCATGCGATGTTTCATAAGCCTTTCTGAATGCGAGATCTGTGCGTCTGTTTACTATGCACTGCTAAGAAAGAGATAATGCTCTCTGACAAGAATAAGAATAATGCATTTATTATTTTGTCATGAAGAAAGAAGATGCAGTGTTCATGCAAAAAAGTTGAAGCAGCATTTTACCAGTGGCTTTCTGCTCTCTGTTGGTCGTGTAAAGTTTATGGACGCATGTCAGATGGCGCGGTGGACTGTCCCTATCAATGCCTGACTTCATTCATTCTGCCTGAGCAACAGTGTGTGATGAAACAATGGTAAAATGGGTAAACGTTAAAACTATACACGCACTGAACCAAAGTGTTAATGAAAATAGCAATTAATGATAATAATATGACAACCATATATTGCCAGCCTGTAATATAAAGCAGCAAAATGTATTATTTTTGTATCGCTAAAATAGCTGGAAGTTGGTTATACCAGAAGTGGTCCACATTCTAGGTTGTAATGGCGGTGCCCTAGTTACACTGAAAAATAAGTTGGATACAGTATGAATATGGTAGTCATTGACTACTTTTACATGGACACCAGAAAGCGGCTTATTGTGAGAAAGTTTACATGCACTGTATAAACGGTATACTCTTTATTCCCATATGCAAGTGGCTCGGTCAGCAAGCAGCTTTTTCTACAGCAACATAATTTACCTGCAACACTTGTGTCAATAGCAAACATGGTATACGAGGAAGACTTAACTATTTTATTCTCCGTTGCTTTGCTTTATTTCCAGATATTCCAGTGTTGTTGCTGTGTTTGTTTTCTTAACTTTCTATCGTGACCTACAGCAGAATTGTGCTGCAATAGTGGGGTTTCCCTCTTTTGTAAAACTGTACGAGAGTATGCCCAGAGCGTGAGGGACAGTTGATATTTTACATTGGCTTGTGTAAATGGGTATAGATTATACTGTATGTGCTTTTCCCACTGTAGTCTTCTTTCCGCTGTGTTGACTTGTTGTTGGGCTTTATCCTATGACAGTGTTCTTGTTTACATGATGTTTCAGAACGCCGCTTTCTGCAAAAACCCCGGAATAAACAATTTTCTTAAGTGCATGTAAATGGGGTCATTAATTACCATGGTATTACCTTGGTTTTTGGACATGTACCATGGTAATACTATGTTCAATACTATGTTATAACTCAAATGTTTTTGTTTTATGTTTTATGTAAAATATATAAAAACAAATTTTCTTCATGATTGTTGCATTATCCAACCCCTCTTGGCACCTGTTTAGTAGCTATATATTACGTGATTGTGCAGTTTTCATGTGTGTGTGTGTGTGTTGGTTTGTGTGTGTGTTTTATGAGTCATGCAATTGTAACAGGTGAACAAAGGAAAGGAAATGGAATGTTTGTCTATGTTTGACCTCTGGACTCAATAAGCCGCCTTTAGACTGGGATAGGCTCACGTGAGATCAGATATAACAATATATAGAAGCAAACAGGTACACATGTGAGCCATTCAAACTGAATTGCACAATGTCTGATGCGCATACTAGCTGAACTAACACATATTGTGAGTTTGTCGTTTATCATTACTGTGATGCATGACTAGAGTGTCTGACTTAAAGGTCATATAATTCCTTTTGATGCTACAAATACTTCTGTCGATCCCAGTTTAAAGTACTGAGACAGCAATAGTACATATAAATACATGAACATAGATGATTCTAGTATGGAAGTAATTTAAAGTCAATGTAATTATAGCAACCTACCCGAATAATAAAACATCCAATTTAATGGTGCAGAATTGGCTCAGTGGTTAAGGCTCTGGGTTACTGATCAGAAGGTTGGGGGTTCAAGCCTCAGCACTGCCAAGATGCCACTGTTGGGCCCTTGAGCAAGGCCCTTGACCCTATCTGCTCCAGAGGTGCTATATCATGGCTGACCCTGCACTCTGACCCCAGCTTAGCTGGGATATGTGGAAAAAAAAGAATTTCACTGTATATGTGCAAATGTATAATGTGTGATAAATCAATATAATAAATTAATTAATTATAATTTTGAAGGTAACACTGCTGCCCCCCTTGACTGAGGTTTATTACCGTCACAGTAACACAGGAACGCACTTCAGTATGTTCAACCATACCACACACTGGCAATGTGTTAGCGAAGTGCATTCGCATATTTGCATAAAATATTTTTCTGGCCTTTAGAGATCTTAAATTTCCATTCACCCTTTTAAATATGAGCAGTGCAGACCTTGATAATGCAACAGCAGTACCTACTGATAATATGCCTGGTCCTCATACTGTACTACTATCAGAACAGCATTCCTTAGTGCACTGATCCACACACTCATAAAGATCTATGATCAACAAACCTAGATATCTCTGTGAGTTCAAGCAGAGCAGTTTTAACGGGCAAGACTGACATCTTGTAAGTCACCTTCTTTTGCCTCTAATCCTCCCATTCTCCTGTGCTCTCTGACTCCCTCTGGCTTGGATCACGACTGACCCACTTGGCGTTAATGTCAGTGGTTGGCTCCTCCCCGTGCCTCTGAAAGATCAGGCCAACAGCCGCAGCAACTTCACCGTGGGGCCTCCTGCCAGCTGCGGCATGGGGCCCTGCCAGCTGCGTCATGGGGCCCTGCCAGTGGAAAGCTGTATTGCTCAGTCATTTTCCTGTCTGCAGACTACTGGACGTTCACGCTGAACAAAGGGAGCTTTTGTGAGATTCAGGCACAGGGGCTTGAGGTTGATGGCTTGAAGTCCACAGAAGGGGATCTAACCCTGGGAAATATAGCAAAAAGTGTTCAGGGTGTGGTGGAAAAAGTGTTCTGGAGGAAATAGAATGACCTTCCTTAGTGATTAAAACATGCTGGACAGATGATGGGACAAGCACCAGAGTATTCAAGTCATAATCTTAAAAACACATAATTAGTGACTTCAAAATATTTCACACTAAACTAAGCAGCAACTATATGCAAACTTGCCTAAATGAGGACTTTTGTGATTTTGTTACAGTGGTAATTTGGGCGGTACCTTCAGTTCAGCGAGCGTCACAGACGTGTTTCGGTTAAGCGGCCATTAACAACAGCTTCTTAACTGCGTCCGTGCTATGTGTGATTAGAATTATATGTCTGTTTTTTGTTGTTTTTTTTAACAACTACTGACTGTAAAGAACATAAAGGATATTAAAAGAGACATTATTTAATGACAAATGGATTGCGTGGATCTTGTGTTTGGACACGCATTACACGGAATGAGTCAAACCGAACTTTTACTCTCATCTAGCAGTGAACAAATCTTTGTGCTGAACATCTTCACCAATATACTGCTTAATCACTGGTGAGTGAAATCTAAACATTTACCAGCCAATGGCTAATCACAGATATTTTTTGTCACATAGCGCATCATTTGGTCACAAACACAAGGTTTCGTGTAGTTCAACTGGTAGAGCATGGTGCTAGCAATGGCAAGATCATGGGTCTGACTCCCAGGGAACACACAAATGGATAAAATGTATACCTTGAATGCACTGTAAGTTGCTTTGGATAAAAGTGTCTGCCAAATGTATAAATGTAAATAAGGGTGATTTACTAACATTGTAGAGGGTTGCTGCATAGAGTTCAAGATCAATCTTGGGATTTAAGAATCAATTTAAGAGTGCAATGCATCAGAACATTGGTATTTTTACCCAGGCGTACTCTTGAAGACCCTGTTTCACTCAGAAATCTGTCACAAGTAAAATGGGTTGTGAATGGGGTTTCATGTACACTTAAAAAACTAAACATTCATGCCATGAGACTGAAAAAACAGCAGTGACGCATAGACCAATAGTTAAACAAATTTTAAATTTACAGATTTTAAAGTGTCACCCTACATATCCGTCGAGTACTCGAGTAGAGCCTGACCGATATGGGATTTTTGAGACCGATACCGATTTTAGAGGGGGAAAATTCGCCGATTACCGATATGGTGGCCGATATAGTTAATTTTTGAGCTGGAATGAAAACAGACCTTTTCTATTTGGATTGTTCACCGATTTTGCACTGATATGACTATACAAAGGTACTCAGAGGGCTGCTTAAATATTTTTATCAAAGAATATTTGACATTATTATTATACATTGTCAACAAATTCTAGAAATGAACACTGAGAAAATAAAGAATAAATAAAAATACAATAAACAGCTTAAAAAAACATCAGTACTGTATATTCAGTATCAGTCAGTTGCTGACCATTAAAATAAAGAATAAATTCAAATAAAATAAATAGCTAAATATACATCAGTACTGTTTAGTATCAGTCAAATGCTGACTATTTTAATACTGCCAGTCAATTAGGTGCACAGCTTCTCTGCATTTACACCTGTTGAGACAAGAGATAAACAGCGGCAGCGGTGTTACACCGTATTCTGCTATACAAGTTCAGGGGAAACTTTAAATGCTGGAAAATATTACATTTTGTAAATGCAGCGACTGGAATTGTTCGGTTGAAGGGGGTACCAAACTGTGAATCCTTAACAAAATAGTTTGGTGAATACATGTTTACACATTAGCTTCCACTCAGCTGACAAGCAATGAAAGTAGCTATGTGGTTAGCTAGTTAGCTATAAGCTCACTGTCATGGAGAGTAAAAGATGGACCAGCATTGCGTCTCACCAACTAGGTAACAACATAGAGTGAAATCAACAGACACAATAAACCACCGCACCATTGTCTGCTGAGCTGCAAAAAGATGCTCTGATGTTTACCTTTCAATCTGCTACATTACTGACTGCACTGACAAACTATAGCTGGCTAACAGCAAACAGACATGAGTGACATGGTTGTCAGGGACAGGGTTAACGTTATATTAGTTATACTGAAAAGGGAAAATGATGGGGTCATTGTTTAATAACTTTCCAGTATATATTTCACAAACTAGTTAGCAGCTTACCGAGAAGAGACCACTCAACTCTGCCTTGTCTGCAGAGCCACAGTTCAGAGTCAGCTCTGTAAACAGTGGAATCATAGCGTGCTCTACTGGACAAACTACATAGTGACACCAATTCTAAAGCATTGTTTTCAGCATTATATGTTCTGAAAAAAAGTTTTCATATCTGCGCATATCGGTAAAATATAGGCTGATACCGATATATCGGTGAAAGGCTAATATTGGCCGATAATATCGGCCGACTGATATATCGGTCGGGCACTGTACTCGAGTATCTCTAATACAGATACACATGCATGAAGGAGTCAGACTCATTCTTGCTTTGCTTGTAAATGTGAAAAATGCCTTCACTGCCTCCATCTTCTGAGCTTCATCTGTCCTGACCTCTTACTAACTGTGTTGGGTGAAATCATTTTTTGAATGCATTGTGTTATGGGTGTGACAGTGTATTGTTTTATGGCTGAAGTGTTGTCACTGTTTATATAAACATCCCCTTTGACATTGCCCCACTTCCGCTCTGTTTGGATATTAGAGAACTCATTATATAGATGTGTTTACTGTTGGAATCTTCTGAACCATCACATCATTTCACTATGTCACCCTGAAATTGTGTATGTGTCCATCTGTGTGTGTTTATGACTGGAGGATGAACACAAAAAAGTGCTCGGTTATAATTTGCCTGCATTAAATATAGGCTTTTTGGCTTTTAGAGTATATGTAAGTTTTGATGTTAAACTGGGTTAAAATTTGTCTGTGTTTGTACTGCATGTCCTCACTTCCCAGTGTGTGCGTCTCAATCTTGGCTGGTTTTAAATGTCAACTGTGGCTGCTTATAGATGGATCGCCATGGTAACAGTGGTGCAGTCATCCCCACTCCTACCCGTTTGACACTGAACAACAGACGGCAATCCTAGCTTTCCTCTTGAGTGCCACTTTTGCTTTGTCACTATCATCACCATCTTACTCGCCACACCCATTATCATCATGTTTGTGAAAGCTCTTTGTATGAAAGCTTTCAGTGTAATGTACAGAGTCAGCTATGGAAACAGTACATTATTTCAGTTTGTGGTCAGTACGTTTTATGTGTGATGTTAATATTCAGACTTTTGTAGTGAGAGAGAAGTGCTCCACACATCCTTAGTGTCATCTAGTTTTGATCTAGTTTTCTCTATAGGCTGGTCGAATAGTCATCCAAAAAAATGACTAGTCGATTGGTGATGTTGACTACCAGTATTTTATCTTCTGTAAAAAAACAGATGGACATTTTTGGTCATTGTCACATCTCACATTGTTTTTGGTGCGTTTTTAAGATTCTTGCGTGTCAAGGTAATATTGGTCAGATTAAAAAAAAAAAAAAAAAGAGAGTCCTCTGCATTCTATTCCACACTGTTGCACTCCATTTATTTGTTTTTGAACAAGCCTTATATAAATACCCCCAGAAATGTGGTACCAACCAGGGTTTCTGTTAGTCGCTAATTACCGGTTTTTGACCGTTACAATGTCCTAATTTCCAACAAATTCAAACATAGTCGGACACAATGTCCGGCCAAAATATTAACAAAATGCCATCGCTGTCACAGAGGTTTAAACTTTACCGAAGCTTGCAGAGTCCTAATTCGCGGCTACAGTGTAAGCATAAACAGCCTACATCCCGTCACGCGTGCCCACAGTGAATAGCTTCTCACTCCAGAATTGTATTCAAACAGCCTTGTGTTGCCATCTTCTGGAGGAGAAGGACACCAGGCTAATGGGAATATCAAGTTGAAGAGAAACACTGGAGACATTTGACTTCACTTCGGCAGAAAAACGCTTTTGTGCTACGAAAAATCGGAAAATAGATATATAAAAAGAGCCAAGGAAATTAGCCAAGGTGAGAAGTTATATGACATAACCTAAAGATTTATTTTATATTTCTTTGAAAATGAAAAGATATGTTTCAAATTGCAGTTTAGTTTTTTGCTTTGCCCCTTTTTGAATTTTTTAGTATTTTCTTATTATTAGATGCTGATTCCAAGACGACTGTGTTTTTTTATTTATTTATGGAAAAGCAACTTACCTAACCCTAATCCTAATGAAATTTTTTTTATCGTTCATTTGACTTGATTGTGTCATAATTATATTACAATATTATGCCCATGTCCATCACGTTACAGCTAAAAAAAAAAAACATTCACCACCAGTTACCAGTATATTTAAATATGATTATTCAAGTGTTTTATCTACTAGTAATGTTTGTATTGTGCAAACTAATCAATTTAAAAGGTGAAACTTGTGATATGGCTGATACGAGTTCAATGGAGGACTTTTTTATTTTTATATTATATTATACAGTCACAGTTGATGATGTAAGTGAACCATAATACTACAATAGTATGTCTATGCAATGCACACAATAACACCATAAACTAAACACATAAAACGAGGATTCAGTAATGATGGGTATAAAATTTACTTTATTAAACATGAAAAACATGCTTAAATATGCAGTATAAAAATTACAAGAAGTCAATTTCAGAAATCATGAATATTAGTAAACATGTCACAGTAACTTCCCCCAACAACATAGATACACCGTGATCGGTTAACACAAACTTCGCCAAATGGATAACAGATAAACATCCATCCAGACTGCAGCGATGCTGTTCCGAACTGTGTGAGTGTGACTGACTGAACTGAACAGCGTAGATTCCCCAGCCGGAACATGAGACAGACGGTACTTCTTTCCTGTGTTTACGGGTATGATGTAATAACGCAAAGATGAATGACATAAGCCAGTGATTTCACGCCTGATCCGACCCGACAGCTCAAAATACAGATACTTTTTATAGGCTTACCATAGTCATACCATGGGGTAATGTAAGGACATTGTTTTAAACACTGATTGTTTATGTACTTAATCAATAATGGCATTTTGTAAATTTTTAACAAAAAAAATCTTATGTAGTGCAGCTTTAAAAAAATAAATAAAATAGTTTGCACTCTAATCATGGCTCGTACATTTCTAATACAATTTTAACATGGTAATGCAGCACATTTCATGTTACTGAATCACTTATGTTGTAACTTCCTCATTTTGTAAGTCTCTTTGGATAAAATCGTCTGCTAAATTAATAAATGTAAATGCATCTGATTAGGGTCAGGTGACCCCAAAACCTGCCTAATTATACAGTGCTTCCTTAATACTTAATAGGTCACTAGTTGTTCAGGCAACATGACAAGGTGAGTTTAAAAATATGTAGTTTTGCATATCCCTAGTTTTCTTAAATATCTTAGTGTAAAATGTGAATGTGATTTGCTCTGATGATACCGGTAATCCCTTTCCTTTTCCATCCTTGGGTGGAAAGTCACTTTCGGTTGATAAAGAGAATTATTGCTGCAGTGTGTTGTCAGTTTGACCAATGTTATCTAGCATAAGGGAACTACACACGAAGACAGCACATAAATCCGTCATTAGAAAAGAACATTTGCACATTTCCAGAGAAACTATGACGGGAAAAAGAGAGCAGAGCTATAAATGGAAACTTCATCTTCATACCTACGCAAGGGAATCACTGGGCTGCAGATTTGGGCAAAACCATGGACTGTATTCAGTGCACATACTAGTCACTTTTCTGACCTGTAGCCATGATTTTGGTGTGGATGGAAAAAATAATTTAACTTTAAATATATCTAAATATGTGTGTCGTATTTATTAGATAAACTCATTTACACCTTAAAATACGATACACATTGCAAAACATGTCACCGTTCAATATATTGTGATGCATCACAATATCATAATAAGGTTGGATTGAAACTGTGGCAATAGCATGAGAGAGACTGAATCTGTGGAATTGTTTCAATATGTCTTGGTTCACTTCACTTTTGTCCAATACAGTGCATCTTAGAAGAAGGTTAAATCTGCAATGAGAAATTAGTTTACTCTTATCTAGATAGCCTACTGCTTTATTTAGATGTATGAAATGAACACATAAATGAACAAAAATATTGATACAGGGATCTAAAGTATCCATGCAAAGAATTGTGGTGTATCAAGCTGATTGTGTCACATGGATCACAAAGAACCTCTCTGTTGAAGAGGCTTTCTCTAATTGTGTAGATTACCACCATATGAGTAATGAAGAAAATGCTGAGAGAGAATATGAGAGGGAAACTCTGCAGTGGAGGAATTCAGCACATCTATTTTTACCTTGGTTGGTGAAAGTGGTTGCTATGGCATTGCCAACAGGCACCGTTGTCATGCAGGCATCTCCGTGCGTGCAGAGCACCACCGAAGATCCACGCTGGAGTGACTCACATCCTCAGAGCTTTACTGACCTACATCTGAGAGAGAACACACATACACACAGTAAGCCTGCAGAGACTCAATCTGAGTGAGAGAGGGGGGAAAAAAGAGAGTGAGAATGTGTAGACACTTTGCATGAATTTATTAAAAATGGAAAGCACACTCTGCAGTGAAAAAAAATGAATGTGGACAGGAAATGAGCAGAAAAAGCCATGTTTGGTTACCTTAAGACTGTATGGATACAGTTAGTGATGTGTGTGACTGAGTTTGGGTTGCTTTGAGAGATTTTTCAGAGAGTTTGACTTTAAGGATGTATGGGCACTTCGTGTCATGCCAAACAACACCCTATATTCACAGTATTCACACCATGCGCCCCACCGAGTGCGAGAACCACATTATAGTGACCAGGAAGAGGTTAACCCAATGTGACTCTACCCACCGGGCCAATTGGTTGCTGAGGAAGCCTGACTGGAGTCACTCAGCACGCCCTGGATTCGAACTTGCGACTTCAAGTGTGGTAGTCAGCATCTTGCGTCAGTGTCTAGCGTCAATATTTTCCTTATTAAAATTACTTGAAAGTGTTACTTTACTCCTAAACACTTAAAAAAGTTTAAATAGAACAAAAAGCTTTAAATTCAACAAACGAATCAACTGAAAATATACATTTGAAACATCTGCTATGACTTTCTAACCTTTTTAACCTCTCATGAGTTTGCATCCCGGTAAAAAAACAAAAACAAAAACAAACCACATTCAAAATACATAATAAAAAGTAAATACATACTTTTCGAAAGTAGGCCTATGTTGAATCTCGTCAATAGGCTGAAAAATAAAAATAAAATTCTGAAAATTTTTTTGTAGCTATATTGCCCTGCCATAAACTGGAATAACATGAATCAGTGATAGCCCCTGATTATAATTTATGATTCTTCATAAATTGCTACTTTTGTCTTCCATGGAACAAAAAAAACAGCTTTTGGCAGATCTGGTGTGGCTGATTTTGGCAGAATAGGCAAATGTGTCACCTTTTACAACTACTGATATCATTCTGATCTTGTAGAAGCCCCAAAGATAGTTTCATGGTTGCTCTCAGTGTTCTCTCTCCCCCCCTCCCCGTTTCCCTCAGTCACTTCTCTCTTTTATTTCCCCTTCCTTTCATGATCTTAGCTCTTTCACACTTGACAGAGAGTTTTTAGGCTTTTTATGTCTTACTTTGCTTATTATTGGCTGTTGGTTGTTTGTGGTGTAGCTTGCTGATTTGCTGATAGTGTGTCTGTGGTGACTCAGGCTGCCACGTGATTGGCTGCAGCTGCCTGTTGAGCTGTGATTAAGAAAGAAACAGCAAGCCAGAGAAGCAAAAGTAGGTCACTGGGTCAGCAGGGCAGTGATGCATTTACTGACATCACAGTTACAAAAGCATTGCTCAGCCTACGCTAACACCACAAATGCTCTGCAGGAAGTACCGGAGACTGCCTTACTTCTCTCTTTTACTCATTGCTTTTATGTCTGTTTTTTTTACAAGCCCTCCTCCTCATTTTTTTTCTTCCTATTTGCCTTATCCCTTTCTCTCTCATACCCTCTACTGCATGAATATACTGTATATATATTGCTTTTTGTCTAATCTTTTGCTAATTGACCACGTCTCGGTGAACAAAAAATAAAACCGAAAATATTTCAGTCTATCCTTCGTCATATTCTTAAAAAAAAAAAGTTCCCTCCTCCGGGAAGTCTCTTTGGATTTACCACCAAAACTTTCCATGCACAGAATGACACTTGTGCAATGAATGTGCAATGATGTGAGGAATGTGAGCTGCTCTCTGAAGGTAATTTATTTGGAGACAAGCAGGTATGAGAACTGCATTATACCATTATAATTGCGATCGGGAGCCTGCAAAGATGCGAATGATACATCATCAATAGCGGTTCAATTCTGCGATTTGGAACAATTGCATTCATATCAGCAGCGAACCGAACAGAGTTCACATGAACCATACCCCAGACCACCTTTTCAAGCGGACTCGGGTGCAGTTTGTGGGTGCACACCCGAGTTGGGGAAACAGCATTCTTTGATGTCATTCGAACCCGATTGAGCACCAGAAGTGCAAGTGTTAAAGCACCCTAAAATGTCATGTAAACGCTTTAGTACTACTGAAATCATAAATTAGACTAACAGACTTGGATAATGCAATTGTAGCTTGGCTTTGTCCAGCATGTATTTTGGGGTGGGAGGAGACATAAACTTTAGACATGAAAAGCATCTAAATAATGGCTGTCGATTTAACGCATTAATTCGGTGCAATTTAATTATATATAAAAATAACTTGTTAAATGAATGTACTGTTATTAGGAATATATTCCTACCATTAGGAATATTCCTATTCCATACCATTCAAGCGATTCAAGCTTGAAGTACCACCTGTTTTTAGCAGGGGCAGTAAGCGAAACTCCAGCTGTTTAGGCAACACGCAGCTGTACAGACAACAAACACACTTAGACTTGCTTGACAGTAGTGACAGCACAAGCTGAAAACATCATCTTGCTTTCAACAGCGTTCTTGCTTTCAAACACAGGGATTGTGAGATGTTTTTTTCTAACTTTTCTGACACAATAATGTAATGCATTTTAATTATCTGAAATATTATATTTATAATATATATTGTATTTATAATTATTTAAAAATGACTATTTCTAATTATTTTATCATTTTATATTGAACTATTTTTATTTGAGGGCCTTTTTCAGCAAATATTT
Source organism: Myxocyprinus asiaticus (assembly GCF_019703515.2). Taxonomy (NCBI): domain Eukaryota; kingdom Metazoa; phylum Chordata; class Actinopteri; order Cypriniformes; family Catostomidae; genus Myxocyprinus; species Myxocyprinus asiaticus. The sequence continues at coordinate 22,176,743 of NC_059362.1, forward strand.
ATGTATGTGATTAATTGTGATTAATTCTATTAATAAGTTGGCATATCATGTTATTTATACGATTAATATGAATGCTAACTATTGTCAGATCCCAGCCGTATTCACACATTGCTGTGGTGTGTGTGTTTGCACCTCAGTCTCTTAATTTATGGCTTCTTAATTTAATATTCTATTAGTATGTTGTGTCTAGTCTGTTGTTTGTTTACAGCTGTTGGTTTCTGCTTGCCTTTTTTGTCTGAAATGCTGAAATGCTAAGAGTTGTGTCTGAGTTGTGTTAGTATGTGTTTTTTGTTTGGGTTGGGATTCATGTGCAGTGATCAGTAGGGGACATGACTAGTGTGCTGCGGGGCGTGACCAGACTTCATAACATGCATGTGACAAGAGACTCAAACTAAAACGAAGGGTGTGAAAGAGAGAGAAGGACAACACCTTTCTTTTGCTAATCATGTTTTCTTTTGCCAACGCTCTGCCCACTTAAACCACTTGTTTTCTCCTAGGAAACAAGCCAGCACCACACCTCTCGGCACCATGGACCATAGTGCACTAATCATTTTGTTTACTGTTGAGTCTATGGCACTTTTCCACTGCACATTATGGTTCGACTCGACTTTACTTTTCTGAGCTTGCTTTTCCACTGCAGTTTAGTGCCGCCTCAACGTGGATGGGATTATAGACTGATCGTCATAGTTGCGCTGCCTCTACTGCTGTGACATCATCTTAAACGCGACACAAACATTACTGACCATAAACAATAACACGACCGTTAGCTGTTAGCTACTAGCTCATTGTGCTGCATAAAGCATTTGTTGCATGGTGATTTTACACAAGTGTAACAGTTAAATTGGCCTGGTTGTTTTAGAAGCAAGCTTTCCAGTAGCTGGTCAACTAAATAAAGTGAAGCTTTCAAGCAGAATATAGAGTTAACGTAACAAAATGTACCATCCTCCATCGTGGACTCCAACAATGCCAAGTCCAGGGCACTCTCCCTCCCATTGCTCGCCGGTCTATTGCCATAGATAGCGCCAATTTAGTCAAACCACTTCCACTTTCTTCTGTTTGAACCACTCCAGCTGTTGTGGTCCTTGATGGTTCTGTAGTCACTTTCTGTAGTCAAAGTTAACTTTTCCCTACACTGTTGGTAGGTCCGGTGGTAGCCGTGTGCGTCCAACAGCTGAGACACTTCCTGAAAGACTTTCTCGTTTTGCGTCGTTTCGTTCGTCACTAACGAGAGGAATGTCTGCACCTGGTTTATTGACCACGGCGTGGTTTTGCGCACAGCCATTTCTTTTTACAATTCGAAAGTCTCGTGAACAAATGATGCTGCTATCGCTGTTGCTAAAAACTAGCGGGTTGATGTCCCGTGTCACAAATCCAGTGACGCTGGTAGTGACGATTCTCTCTGACCAATCAGTGATCTGCAGGGTTTTGACATCACATTTAGTATTGGTTCGGCTCGCTTGGAACCTCGACTGAGATGGTACTAAAAAAACTACCAGGTACCAGGTACTATCCACAGTGGAAAACCCCCAAAAAGCGAACAGAGTCGAGTCGAGTTGAGCTGTACCGTGCAGTGGAAAAGTCCCATAATGAGTTTGTGTCACCACTGCGTCTGCATTTCAGCTGTGTAGGGGTGGAAATCATCAGGGACCTAGTGATATTAATATCTGGGTAACAATAAGATAATATTGCTAATGTTTATGATTAGTTTATTGTGATTCAAATTAGGATATATGACTGTCTCATTCATCTTCATTGTATTTTGATGTTTTGTGCAACAAGTCCTGAACTTGTTGTGAACCTGCTTTACTTAATCGTAGAGCCATAACATTGGCAAAAACAACGTTTTTAAGGCAATAACATACCTTGGTTCCAGTGTGTTTTTATCATTACATGAAAATACTTGCAGTCCTAGATGTTTGGAGGATCTGTGTGGACAACCTTACAAATTAAACAAGTTATAGAAGTATATTTTTAGCTCGTTTTGAGTTAGCATTTTGGTCAAATAAAAATAATTGTCTTTTTATCCACTAAAATATTAATGTGAAAAATATAACTAAAATTATTGATTCTTGGTATTAGAATATCAAATACAGTATTGTAGGTGAAATATTGTGATACTGTAAAATATTACAGTATTTTTTCCCCCATTACTTTGCGGCTAGTTTGGCTGTGCTAATTGCTTAAGCAAGCTATGCCTTCATTAAGGGCTTCTTTGTTTTTAAACAATTGATTTGTAACGTTTAATGAGACTAAAGACTCGGGTATACTTTGTTTTTCCACGTTCTGGATCGGAATGCGCCCGGTCGACCGCATTGCCTTTCAAAGTATAATCTTTTATCCGTGAGCGAATATTAACGTGTTCGACGCATGCGCTCTACGACTGCTTTGTGATACTCTATTAGTACATTCAATGGCAGGTGCATGCTTCAATCATGTGCACAGATGAGGATGACATAAGAAAATGTTATATCTTCTGCTTCAATTGGAAAAAATAATTTTTGATTCCAAACATTCCTTTTAGAGATAGAACAGAATAGAAGTTGCATAAGGAGTCCTGCAAAAGATGGTATTTAACCCACAGAGCCAGATCTCAAAATCATTCAGTCAGTCTGGGAAGACATGAAGAGACAGAAGCAACAGAGACAGCCTAAATGCATAGATTTGTGGCAATTTCTCCAAGATGCATGGAACAACCTATCTGTCAACAACCTTGGAAAACTGTGCGCAAGAGTAAATAGGAGAATTAATGCTATTTTAGAGGCATAGGATGGTCACACCAATTATTGATGTAGTTTTTTATGTTTACTGCACTTTGTATGAAGTTAATTGACAACATCCTCACTAATTTTTTTTAAGACTGCCTAAAACTTTTTGCACTGCACTGTATGTCCATATTTGTGTTTATGGGAAAACATTTGTTCATGACATTTTAGTTGATCCTATTTTAAAAGCCAGCTTAGGCAGTTGCGTGTGAAATTATTTGAACTCAAAAGAATGTGTGGGTGCATTTAGGTATGCACGCTCATGCTTCTTCATGGATGTATGTCATATGAAAATGAACCAACGCCAGAACTGTAGCTCATACCGTGTAGTAACTAATAAGTCATGGTAACTGCTAGTATTTGGCTAATCTCCTTGCTATTGTCATTCCCTTTTATCGACCTTTGAAATGCCCATCAAGGACAAGCTTGTAAACAAGAACAACTGATTGTTTTGGCAAGCAGACAAAAGCAGTAATCTGTTCTATCATAATGGGCTCTATTTTATGAGTGCTAATGAGTGCAGGTGTTGTGCTTCTGAAAGCTTGTCGTAAAGGCTTTTCTCTGCAATATGCAAAAACATAGCTTTACAGATCTGGGAATTTTTAACTGTCATGTGCTGTTATGAGACTAAATGTTGCACATTTAAAGGCATTATCCAACAGTCAATAGACTTTCTATGAGCTTTTGTACTCTTGATATCTTGATAGAGCAGACACATACACTTTGACCCAAGAGGACTGAACTTGCAAAATAGCAGCTTCCCTTGTTTGTGAAGTTGTATGAATTTTTACATGGGCTTCACACAAACTTATCACAGGGTTCCAATGACACCTGGAAATATCAGGGGAATTTTAAAAAATGTATTTCCAGGCCTGGAAAAGTGAATATTAAAATAAAATATTAAAAGTAATAGAAAGGTAATGCAAATGTCTATTACAAAGAATATAATTTATTTTATGATTTGCATTAAAATATTTCATAGGCTAAATATTGCTCTTGTGTAGAGGACAACATAAGCCATATTAGTGTCTGACTTTTAAGCAAATCTTTTCAGTGAATCAGTCAAACCAGTTGGTAAATCAGTCTGAATTATTCATTAGCGATTCAGTCTGAATTTGGATGATTTTAAAAAATCCTTGCCACTTATCACAAATAGATAGAAGGAAAATGGAAATCCATAGGTCAAAAAGTGTAGGAACCCTGTTATTCATTTTCTGACTGTCTGAGAAGAACAGGATGCTGCCCTCTACATTCAGAGGTTGCCCATTGATTATTGCAGTCTCCCTTTTCAAGACATTGATACTTGATAGGTATGATGTGAAGGACATACCACACCACCATTGCTAAATATAGATATGCCCTAAGTGGTGTGTTCCTTTATGACACATGCTTTTCCTTAGACATCTTGCGTCTTGTCAGTGTAATAAAACATTATATTTTAACTAGCACACTTTTACTGCTTCTGTGCTTTAGGGTGTTCTACATTATTGGACAAATTCTCATCCTTATTTTACCACACTTAGTGGTAAAGTAAGACTTACATCTAGCTACTGTATATTCAGTGTTAAATGCGGTGCATGGAGACTAGGAGGAATGGAAGATATATTTATTAATGTACACTTTAAGTCAAATGTGTGGACACTTAACCTCAGGTATCTCCAGGAGGATTGTCCCTGTAATAAGTGTACTTTGGATAAAAGTGTCTGCTTATTAAAAGCAATAAGCCTTTTGAGGCTGTCCATTACAGCAAATTTTACCATGGTAAAGGTCCGATTTTAGACACAATGCAAACATGCAACAGCAATATGATAAAACAGTAAGTTAAATAAATAATTAAATTAATAATAATAATAATCACAATGAAAAATTTAGTTAGCTTATTAATAGCCTAGAGAATTCAATCGATGTGTCATAGGTGTCAGCTTCAAACATGGCTTATCTAATCAGAATTTAGTTTTGGAACTAAAGTTTTTGTTGTTGTTGTTTATATGTATTATGCCTGAAATAGCCTGAAATTATAAAAAAGTTGACTATCCATGCAAAGCCATACTGTGTTTTAAAGGAGCAGACTGATCTCATGTTGAATTCAGCAACAGTAGGTTGAGAGTCCTTCAGCTAAAATCGGTCTGTGCTCACTGAAAATTCTAACCACTGCCCCCAGTGGTGGAAGCCTTGGATTGTGTTGTTGGAAGTGTTGTTGAATTATGGCCACGTGTGAGCTCTAGTTTCTGGATGAATGTCCACAGATTGGCACCAAAGTGAGTTGTAAAGCAAGTTGTATTTTTAGTTGTAAATGATGTAATACAGTAAACAGGAATGCATATTTTATTAACCCACACCCTAACCCTAAGCCTAAACTTCAGTAAAGTAAAAATGTGATCTAAGAAGCAAAATGCAAGCTCTGAATCGTGCTCATCATTATTTATGTGAATGCAATTACTTCCTGTTTCCCATGGGACCATGTCTCTGGGGCCATGCAACATGCTATCTGTAGTGCCACTGGAAAGGGGAAACACATTTAAAGTAGGGCTGTCAATCGATATTTTTTTTTAAATTGCGATTAATCGCATATTTTTTGTGGTTAATCGTGATTAATCACAGATTTTGAAAATGCTGACATTTGACACAATATATACTTATTTTCCTGTCAAAATGCATTTATTTCTATCTTAAGAAAGAAAACAAAACAATATGCAACAATATAATGCTTTATTAACATTTTCCAAACAAAGCCTTCCACAGTATAAAGGTAGAAATATCACCTATTCAAGTAACATTAAACGTTTCCCAAATCTAATTGAGAGGTTGACTTGAAAGAATTAGTCCCCATAGGTTGAGTAATCATTCATACTTTCATTCATTTCATATTTCTAGATTCATAGTTTTACATTTAAAATATTCATCTCATAACAATATTTACGCATTTGCAACTGCTGTGCATATGCATTTATTCCTGCTGTGTGAAAATACACATAATTGGCACTTCAGATGCAGCTTCTGTGCCACCCTTGCTGTGTAAAGATGCTTTAGTCCCCATAGGTTTAGTATTCATTGTAATGGGCATTAAATCTCTTAAACTCTCATCCTCCACAATATTAATCTGCCAATAGACTGTGACTATCCACTTTGTTACAGCAATAGTGAAGCTGCGATGATTCTCATGATTCTTGTCAGAGCGTCAACGCCAGCGTCCAGCGGCACTTTGAAGTCTACGGGAAAAGTGGAGTGATAGTTAAGACTTGGCATGCTTCAGTGGTAATTAAAATGTGCTGAAACTACTTGATTTCTATCACAAGTCCTATCTGGGCTTGTTTTGTACATCAAATAATAGTGCTAAGAGGTCCATTCTCCATCATTTTATCACTGACAGTGAAGAGTAGTTGTGGTGTGTGCGTCAGTATAATGACTCTGGGCGGACACATGGACACATTACAAAGGTTCCGCCCTCCCAACAAGTGTTTATGCTTTTTTATGCTGTATTAATGGTAAATGCGTTAATCGTGATTAAGAAAAATTTAATTAATCGCATGCAATTAACGCGTTCATTCTGACAGCTCTAGTTTGAAGTGATGCAAAAATGTATGATTGAAGATGGCGCTTGTCAGTAACTCAGCAGAATGGGGTCGATTTCCACATGATCACAAGGAAAGTCGGCACGTTGTATCCAAGAGATCCAGTACTCTAGAATCGACCCCATTATGCCAACTCACTGACAAACGTCATCTCCCAAATTACATTTTTGCATCAGCTCCAGTGTGTTTACCTTCCCTTGTGGTGTGACTGGAAGCGTATTGTGTCAGCAGCTTGGGAGATCCAGGTTCGAATCCTGTGTTGGAGGTTGCATTCCCCCCCCCCAACATTACATTTTTGCTCCACTGATGGTTAGGTTTAAGGTCGGGGTTTGGGGGTACAGTTCATAAAACATGCATTCCTCTTCACTGTATTACATCATGTACAGCTGAAAACAACTCTCTTCACAACTCGCTTTTGGCGCCCCTCCGTGGACATTTCACCTGGAAATGGAGCTCACACTGGCCCATACGCCCAACAACTCTTACCGCTTTGGCCGCTGGGGTCATCGTTTCGAATTTCAGGCCAGCATAGATCAATTTTAGCTAAAGAAATGTCAGCCTACTATTTCCAATAATTTTGTTAGATCAGTCTGCTATTTCAGGGTACTGAAACATTTGACCATGGATAGAACTGTTACTTAAGTAACATTTCTCATTTTTTTACTTCAATTAAGTCATCATGTTTGAAATGTAAATGATGGTTGTAGGCCTACATGGTGGTTTTATGTTCAGCATTGCAGAATGTTTACCATTATAATTGGTTAACCGTAGAGCTGTTACCCTTCTCAAGCTTAGGTCACGCCTGCAAAAGTTCATTAGGTTAGAATGATGCTTTTATCTCATTCAAGTCACCACACTGAGCTTGGCATTTCCCTGACCCACCCAAAAATATGTAACATTTTTAATCACAAATTGATAACCAGTGCCCTCTCTCTGTTTTTTCTCAGGAAGTGGCTTGTGCTAACATGTGGTACCTCCAGTCTCACACCCGACGGAAAGCACCCACTCCCCACAGGGACCCACAGCGGGATTTTAAACCTTGATCTTTAGGTTCTCTCAGAGACCCTATACACAAAAAACATCAATATACACACAACTTCTATCTTGCCCACCGACTGCCCTCACCCTAAATCCGTTGGCAGGCTTCTCTTCCTTCCTTAGAGCAAGCATGCCTGGAGGTAAGTTTGCTTTTGAATGAATCATTGAGTTGTGTTGTTTCCTCATGTGACATTATTAATTACAATTACATTTAATCATTTAGCAGACGCTTTAATCCAAAGCGACTCACAAATGAGGAAAAGCACCAGCAATTGATCATACAGCAGTCAAAAATATTAGTAGTTCCACAATACCGAATGCCATAAACCAGAGTAGTATAAAAGCTAAAGCAGAAGTATAAATGCGGTAGAGGAGAGAAAGAAAGAGAGTGGCTATATTCAGAATGGAATACTAGCTTACTACTTTAATACTGTGTAGTATATACTCTATACTGCCTACTATATTTTAAAAATAGTAAGTGAAACAGTTGCCATTTCTTCATGATAACTGACAGTTTAAAGGGATAGTTAACCCAATCATGAAAATTCTGACATCATTAGCTGCTTTTCCACCATTGGGCCAGTGCGAGCCAGGGCTATCAGCTGGTCAGCCGGGGCCAATGGCCTCGGACCTCGAGCCGCGAGATCCAGCATCGATCTGCATTCCCACCATCGGCCCAATAGCCCTGTAGCATTGCCCTACAACCCACCCTTAATACACCACCCTGGTGCCAATGTCACACACTCCGCCCATTTCACAAGCAAGAGGGAAACTCAAGCTGAGGTATCCGACTCTGGACTCTGGACTCTAAGGCCACTGGTCATTGGCCCAGAGGAAGCCTTGAGGAGGCACGATGAAGCCCCGGAATTGACAGTTGGAACTCAACTGGCCCTGGCACGCACTAGCACACCCTCATTTGGCCATAGTGGAAACACGACTATTTACTCACCCTCATGTTGTTCCACACCCTTATGACTTTCTACTATGTAACACAAAAAAAGATTATCTGCAGAATAGCCTCAGTCACCATTCACATTAATTGCATCTTTTTTTTTCTTCCATACAATAAAAGTGAATGGTGACTGAGGCTAACATTCTGCCTAACATCTCCTTTTGTTTTCCATGGAAGAGGGTGAATAAATGATGACAGATTTTTTGGGTGAACTGTCTCTTTTAATAAATGCATTTCTAATTACATAAACTAAATTCTGGGGTTGTTTTGCCCTTTTGTGTTACCCAGGTTAATGTACAAATGTCTACCTCACGCTTAAAGGTCCTCTCTCTACAACTGCGACCCTGAACACACTACAAAAATGACCTCCAGCTTAGATCGGTGAGTCCTTGGTTGACCCCATCTATTAATAATAGCCAAAATCTCCACAAAATATTAGAACACAATGCAGCAGTCAAATGGCTAATAAATATTTCCACATTATTTTCAGACCAATGTTTTGCTAAATGATCTTCAGAGTTAATTTGTAACCAATTGTCACTAAGAAACAAGAGTGTTCTTGTCCTGCATCCTTTGCCTGACAGTGTAACCATGGTTACAGTTACAGCTGATGCACAGAAAGATTTGCACTGGAGACAGACTGCTCATATTAAACAGTCTTATCATCTATGATCATAAACAGCTACCTTTCCCTCTAACATGCAACTATGACACACCCATGGCCAGTTACTATAGCGACAACAGTGAATGGCATAACATTAAACATGCTAACCCTGTTCGCCCTCAATATGCCTGGCTTCCTTCTAACTGGTTGGGCCTGTTGAGTTACAGTGATATGGGCCATTGTAAGGCAGGGTGTGGAACTTTTCAGGCTTATCCCTGGATTACCGCCACATTAAACAGAGATGTAGCTCCATTTTCCGCCCTCAAAGGTTTCCAGGTAAAATATGGGAGACATTACATCCAGTCGAGAACATCACCATATGGTGCTTGTACAATCTGGGTTTTCTTACCTTCTCAATGAGTTTGGATCTCTTTAAGAGCTCTGTCAGTCTTCTCCAATCTCAGACTTACATGAACTTTAAGTGGCCATTCACACAGAACACGTTCAATTCCATTCAAAAACAGTTGGAAATTGTCTTTTTAATTTGACACGGCTTCTTGAAGACACAGTTGCAGTTTTTTTTAATTATTTTTTTATTTTTTTAGTTGACACACTCACTGAGCACTTTTTAAAAACACTGTGGTCTTAATAAAATGCCTTCGTCGTGATCTTCTGCTGTTGTAGCCCATGTGCCTCAAGGCTCGACATGTTGTGCATTCTGAGATGCTATTCTACAATTGTACGGAGTGGTTATCTGAGTTACCGTAGCATTCCTGTCAGCTTGAACCAGTCTGGGCAGCATTTCCCAAAAGCATCATAAGCCTAAATAGATCGTATAAACCATTGGTGCCAATGGTCTCTACGATCAACTTAAGCTTGTGATGCTTTTGGGAAATGCTGCCATGGCCATTCTCCGATGACCTCTCTTATCAACAAGGAGTTTCCATCCCCAGAACTGCTGCTCACTGGAAGTTTTTTATTTTTGGCACCATTCTGAGTAAACTGTAGAGACTGTTGTGCATGAAAATCTCAAGAGATCATCTGTTACAGAAATGCTCAAACTAGCCTGTCTGGCACCAACAATCGTGCTACGGTCGAAATCACTGACATCACATTTTTTCTCTTTCTGATGGTTGATGTAAATATTAACTGAAGCTCCTGGCCCATATCTGCTTGATTTTATGCATTGCACTGCTGCCACACGATTGGCTGATAAGATAATTGCATGAAAAATCCCTGTCCCAAATGGCACCATCCACCCTGGCGGTCTTCCTCTGAGTGCAGACTTTGGTGACGTAAGCAAGTGCAGACTGATGGGGCAAGAACCTCTAAAAAACAAAGCGCACATATAATAACTTTAGAGAACAAATAAACATGATTTAGACACATGGATAGTTACAGGCAGGTGCTTAGAACACAGTAAAATGTATAGAAAGAACATGCCGCTATATATTCACAAAAATATTTATAAAATACACAGTCACACTTCTGCAGGTATAAAAATCACTATATGTTGCTATATCAATAAATATAAGCAATCTTACAAGCTACAGCCATATGCATTAAATTATTCTCTCCTGCCTTGATATTTAAGAGACTCACAATAATTCTAAAATCCTCTTTGAAACAACAATAGCAAAGGTTTAATGTTATGTTACTCACTGTTATGAATGTAAAACTTCCCCAAGAAAAACTATTCAATAAACTGAATAGGAGTAATTCCATATCTCTGGAATATTAAACAAAGTTTTGAACCAGTTCTACACATCAGAATGAAAAGTGATACTGTATACTGAGTGTATTTCCTGTTGAAACAGGAAGTTTGGGCGGGACATATCAAAGGGCTTGTCCCCTTTTTAAAAGTTCTGTAAGCGATTTCAGCCATTCTACTTCCACGAGACTGAGTCGTTGGATTAGCCACGCCCCCTCTTTCCAAAACCCCGAAATCCAAAATGAGCTTTAGTGAACCGTGGATACATTTGTTTGCTGTTTACAGTCTACAGCTGTCACAGAGACAGGTGAGATATCTCAGGACACTTATTTCAGTAATATCTTTCAGGGAGTAGGACATTTTTGCATACCTTTCCATGAAAAAAATAAATAGCTTACCGCACCTTTAAGTAGCTGATAGGCTTTTGTTATGTCACAACAATGAATGATGATTTGTTACTTTCTAGTCAGTTGCATGTGTTATTATGGGAAGGAACATTTCCTATTCTAGAGAGCGTTTGATTGGGCAAAAATCTGTCTAGTGCAAGCTTTAAATGTGTACATCTGCTCATAGTCCATCTGACGCATGTGTACATTGACAAACCATTTAAAAAACTGATTAATCCTAATGCCAGTTAGAACAACTATTTGCATTTGATTTTAATTATTTTTATTCTCTTTATCAATAATAGCAAACCATTTGTAGCGAGGTGTTAAGATCCATGTGCAGTTTTAATAACAGTATAAATAGTAAAACAAAGTAGCAAAATAAAATGGAAAACAAAAAGGCAAGTAATAGTAAACAAAAGGCAGGCAAGGGTTCGGTACACAGGTAGACAGTCCAGAAAGGCAAACCAAGTAAATCCGATAGGCAGAGGGGTAATCTGGTAAACAGGCAATAAATCCACAAAATCTCACAAGCTGGCTGGGAAACAAGCAGGATACAAATCGCAGGGAAATCAGGATGGGTAAATAAGGCTCAGAAATGTTGACAAGGCAAACAAGACTTCGCACTGAATACGAGAAAACGGAACTTAAATAACCAGGGTTAATGTGAAACAGATGTGAGAGTAATCAGTATGAGCGGAGGATTATGGGAAATTTAGTTCATGAGATGTTAATACTCAGGGGATGGCGACCTCTGACAGCGTACAGAAGAGGTAGCAGGCGCCGCAGGTGTAACAGAAGATCTCGAGTAGATAGCAAAACCCATTGTCCAGGGGCATAGTTAGGGCAAGGGCGCCAATGGAGATTGGCCTGTTCACTCTGTCAGTGAATAGCATGCTGTAAGTGGATGTGAGCTTGATCCCAGATAGCCTCGCTGCGCTGCATCCAGTTGTCGACTGCAGGTACATCGGATGGCTCCCCGGACCAGGGAAAGAGTGGGGGTTGAAAACCTAGGATGCACTTGAAAAGCGTGGTTCCGGTAGCTGGTTTGAACAGAGAGTTCCAAGCATATTCTGCCCAGGGCAGGAAACAGCTCCAGTCGTGCTGGTTGACTTGACATTAGGCCTGGAGGAATTTACCATGGTCCTGATTAAGACTTTTGGCTTGACCGTTGGATTGAGGATGGTAACCAGAGGTTAGACTCACATTGAAGAAGGCTGACCAGACTCGGGAGGTGAATTGGGGACCCCGGTCGGAGACAGTGTCTTCGGGTATGCCATAAAAGGGGAAGACGTATTGAAACAGGTTCTCAGCACATTCCATAGATGATGGGAGCTTGGGCAGAGGGATGAATCTACAGGCCTTAGAGAAGCAGTCCACCACGGTTAAGATGGTAGTAAAACCTTGAGATTTGTGTAGATCCATGACGAAATCTACGGCGATATGGGACCAAGGACGTCGAGGAACAGGTAGAGGCTGAAGGTGACCAGACGGGAGCTGTCGAATAGATTTAGAGGTGGCACACATCTTTTTACATAGTCAGCGACCTCTGTTGCTAGGTTCTCCCACCAAAACCTGTTTTGCAGTAACCTGCAAGTAGCTTGAGTGCCTGTATGTCCCGAGCAGACCGAGTCATGAACCCACTGTAGAACTCTGTTGGGTAAGGAGCTTATCTGGAGGGCAGACAGCAGGAGTGGATTCTTGGTTCTGAGCTTGGGTGATGTCAGCCATTATGTCCCATTGTACAGGAGCGACAATGAGAGTAGGTGGGATAATGGAAGTCTCAGGGTTGTTGCCAGTAGAGGACCCATAAATGCGGGACAGAGCGTCAGCTTTGGTGTTCTTGGTGCCAGGTCGAAAGGTGATGGTGAAATCAAACCTGGAGAAGAAGAGACCATTGAGCTTGACGAGGATTTAAGCATTTGGCAGACTGAATGTACTCCAGGTTGCGATGATCTGTGATCACCAGAAAAGGATGACGAGCTCCCTCCAGCCAGTGTCTCCACTCCTCAAAAGCCACCTTCATGGCTAAAAGTTCACGGTTGCCGACATCGTAATTTCTCTAAGCGTGAGTAGAAGGCACAGGGATGGAGTTTGGTAGGAGATCCTTATCGTTGGGAGAGTACCGCACTTACTCCTGAGTCCGAGGCATCAACTTCCAGCACGAAGGGTCGAGTGGGGTCAGGATGGAGAATGGGGGCAGTAGTGCAGCAACGTTTGAGGTCATCGAAGGCTTGACGGGCAGGAGATGTCCAGTATAGTTTCTGGGCTTTACCACGGAGCAATGAGGTGAGTGGGGAAGCCACCGAGCTGAAACCTCGGATGAACAGTCTGTAGAAATTAGCAAAACCAAGGAAGCGCTGTAGTTCCTTGACAGACACCGGTAGTGGCCACTGCAATACGGCTTGTACCTTGGAAGAGTCCATGGTGACCCCCTCGGGGGAGATGACATACCCCAGGAAAGAGATGGTCGACTGGTGAAACTCACATTTCACCATCTTGGCATGTAGTTGATGTTGAATGAGGCCCATTTGCCAATAAGATCATGAAAAATGTCATTAATAAAGGCTTGGAACACAGATGGACTATTGGAAAGTCCAAAAGGCATTACCTGGTATTCGTAGTGGCCAGTGTGTGTAGAAAAGGCTGTCTTCCATTCATCCCTCTCCCGGATTTGGATTAAATTGCAGGCGTTACGAAGATCTAGCTTGGTGTAGATCTTGGCGCTTCTTAACTGCTCTAAGCTGCTGGTACCAGAGGGATGGGATAGCGATACTTGATAGTAACTGAGTTCAGGCCTCGGTAGTCTATGCATGGACGAAGACCCTCATCCTTCTTTCCTACGAAGAAGAAAGCAGCAGAAGCAGGAGAAGTGGAAGGGCGAATGAATCCCTTTTCAAGGGATTCCGAAATGTACTCCTCCATGGCTTTAGTCTCAGGTTCAGATAAGGGGTATATCCGTCCGTGTTGAGGAGAGTCGCCTGGCAGAAGGTCAATGGCACAGTCACAGGAACAGTGAGGGGGAAGCTTTGTAGCCTTTAATTTGCTGAATGCCTCCTGGAGATCCAAATAACAATGGGGTAGGATTGAAATCTCCTTCTCAGTGAGGATCTTCGTGGTGCATATAGGAGGGAGAGAGATGGGTTCAGGAAGGTTGAGGCAAGATTGGAAACAGGAAGTACTCTTAGTGATTTGTCCATCTCTCCAGGAGATCTCAGGGTTGTGAAGTCTCAACCACGGCAGGCCAAGAACAATCGGGTTCTTAGGAGAGTGAGTGACTAGGAACTGAATCTCTTCATGATGAAAGAGTCCTACTTGAAGACGAATAGGTTGGGTGATCTGTTGAATTTTGCCAGAGCCCAGGGGTTGTCTGTCTAGTGCTGTAACATGTAAAGGAGGGACACAAGGAACAAAAAACAGTTTTAGATTCATGGTGTGAGCCAGGTCAATAAAGTTACCTGCAGCCCCAGAATCGAAAATGGCAGACAAATGATGTTCACTATTGAGAACATGCAAAGTCACAGAAAGTTAAAACTGATCAATACGAATTAAGTTTGAAAGTTCCAAACTCACCGCAGGGGGACGAGTTGGGCAGGCAGCCAGTAAATGTCCTGACTGTCTGCAGTAGATACATAAACTCATTCGGAGTCAGCGTTCCTTGGAGGAGAGAGAAGAACGACCCACTGGCATGGGCTCGTGATGACTGGTTGCAGCGATGTCAGAGAGAGGTGACTGTAGAGACCTAACTGGACAACGGGCTTTAATCAGGTTATCCAGGCGAATGGCGAGTTTGATTAATTCATCAAGAGATCTCCCCTCATCATGACATGCTAGTTCTGTTTGAAGATCCGGATTTAACCCCTGATGGAACAACAGCTTCAAAGTGTCCTCCACCCATACAGTTTGCGCTGCTAGCATGCGGAAGGATAAGGCAAATTCAGCAGCTGAATTCTTACCCTGTATTAAACTCAATAGAAGTTCCCCTTAAACGAGCTAGAAAGTGAGAACCCTTTAAAATGTTTTCACAACTCCAAACTGCCGTAGCCCAGTCTAGTGCTTTTCCTGATAGCAGTGATACAATGAAGGAAACATGAGCTTCATCATTGGGATACATTAATTGAGACAGAAAAAGCTCACATTTTAAGAGAAATCCTCGACACTTACTGTGTGATCCGTCAAACTTCTCTGGAAGCGAGAGTCGAGGATTAACAACAGAGGTAGAATGTGTTGTGCTGCAGGCTGAGTTGTTAGTGGAAACCCCCTTCGGAGATACTTGCGGGTTAGTCTGCACGGATTTAAAGAGTTCTTCCGTGATAGAGGTAAGCTTGCACAGCTGCTGATGGTGACTAGTAAGCATCTCCTGCCTGGAAGTGATGGGACAGTCCTTATCTGCTATAGAGTTACGCCAAGGTGAAACTACCAAGGCCTTGAAGTTAATAAATAAAAGCGGATAAATGTAGACTACACTAAGCAGCAACACTCTTCTAGATTTTTTTTTTTTTACCAATCAAGAATGACTAGAATAAAATGTGCCTTTTCATATTTAATTTTTACTTCACAAACAGTCTTGAGGGTCTAAAGGGACTTCACACTGTTTTCTTTCTTTCTTTCTTTCTTTCTTTCTATCTAGCTACATGTTGGTTTCACCAAATTACTTATTTGGTTGAACACATCAAATTTTTAAATAGAAATTTTCACTGCTTATTTTATTTATTTATTTATTTATTTATTTTTTAATTATTAAATTATTCTGCAAATTTTTTCAAGAATTTATTTTAGAAAAAGAAACATATTTTATTTACTGTCTCTGAATGGTTACACAATTTGACATTTTTTACTTTAAGCCCCAGAAAAATATCAAAATGACTTTGAACTCAGTAACTGAAAACATGTTCATCATAGAAGAGGTGTATTCAAGTAATTGTTTTGTGTGAATTGCATTTGTAATGTATTTTTGAATAATGTAATAAATCTGGACAAAAATGTCATGCCATTGACCCTAATGTCTGCAAACCATTTAGCCCCTATCACCCCTACCTGCTAGACATTGGGCCAAGTCATAGTTTGCAAGTCAAAGTCAGATCTCGTGTCATGTTTCTGGGTACAGAGTTCAAGTCAAGTTATTAGTATAACTTCAAATATTACTAATAGTATACAAAAACGTTTTAAAATGAATTTTACTTTAATTGAACCTAAAACTTAGTCTTCGCCTTACTTTACTTAC
The DNA here is from genome assembly GCF_019703515.2 of Myxocyprinus asiaticus. Classification (NCBI taxonomy): domain Eukaryota; kingdom Metazoa; phylum Chordata; class Actinopteri; order Cypriniformes; family Catostomidae; genus Myxocyprinus; species Myxocyprinus asiaticus. The sequence continues at coordinate 22,192,992 of NC_059362.1, forward strand.
TAGGATCCTGAAGTCAACTGTTTATTATAAGTTATAATGCTGAACAAACTCATTCAGACATGAAGCTGCTCATTGTCTCATGTGGTTAGATAAAGATGTTTTTCATTTTTATGTCTGACATTTTCCCCACACATATTTGAAACTTTCCAAATCTCTGTACGCATTGACCATCTGACAGCAACAGGCGAAGCTCTGTCTGTGATGGAATGACCTTTGAGTCATTCCCTCAAATCTGAGTCAACTAATAAGTAATTGTGATTGTCAGAATTGGCTGAATGTAGTCTTAAATATTCAAACATTTGCCAAGTGAAGCAACATGACGCCAACATTTTTAACATGAGTTCAAGTCATGAGTCTCAAGTCCGCATCTCTGATATCCACTGATAAACATTTCATCAAGCATATCTAGGGCAAGTGTGTGTTTAACAGTTCTGGGCTGCTTTAAAAGTGTAAACAGACAAGTGTACTGTGTAGGCAACACTTTTGACGTGTTTTTTGTGGCTTCCAACTCAAATATTGGTTTTGATATTTGCCAATTGCTGTAAATGAGTCTTAGACTGATTATGCTTAATAACCTGACAACATTTAAGGTTATGTAAATGTTTTGAACAGCATTTTTTATTGGGGTAAGATCAGAAAGGTTGAAGCAAAAACCGATCGACACACATAGATTTTTACCCATTAACCAATTTCACTCAAATGAGTCGAATGATCAAAACAAGTGAGTCGTAATAGACCGTTCAGATGGTGGTTGATCATGTGCCCTGTAGATAACCGAAGAAAATACCACACTTTGCTTGTGCAGTGACTAATTGACCTGTTTGTGTGGCTTCACAACAATTACATCCTTCCTGTACATCCTTCTGTTCTCACTTTAATGCCATAGAAAATGTGTGTAGGGTGCGTGAATGTGTCAAAGTCTCATTACTCTGCAGATTGTCTATTTAAATATACAAATTTTAAAGACAGGTGTGGAATGGGGAATGGAGTCGTGATCCAGTACACATGCTCTTATGCTAGCAGCATGTCACGCACAAGGCTGTAGTGTTACATGCAGTGACGCATTTGCCGGTAAATGATGAAACTTGTCCCGTGTCCCTTAAAATGTGACTAAAGCATTAATATGCAATTTCTACTTAATATGGTGCTATTATGGCTCTGAGGCAGACAGACATTTACTAGATGCACGTTATGTTAAAATAAAAATGTGTCCTCTTTTTTTTTCTGTGAAGGATGAATGAGTTAATTGATTAAAGAAATTGACACACATAACTTGTCCATATTGTTCAGCAACCAAAAAGGACTTTCCACTCTGGTCACATGACAGGTTGAAATATTATTATGAGTTGGCTATGGAAAAACATATAACTTTTACTCCCGTAGAGACAAATAAATGTATCTTCAAACAATATTATTAGGATTTTTACATTTAACCCTTAAATTAACCATAAAGTCTAACCCCTTACCCAAACCCTAAACCTAACCATTATTGTAAAAGGAAAATAACTTTTGTGTAACATGAAAGTAAGAAAATGTGGTTTGAAATGAGATGCGTATTACATGCTATAGACATACATCAGTCATTTGTATTGCCTAAATAAATATGGAATGAGTTACCAGATTTGTTCACAGACGTTTTCTTTCTTGAAAAAAAGTGTTGTATAGGAGGCGAGCTCATAATTTATGCCTATATTGTTACAATTTGAAATTCAGTTTGTTGATTGGTTAGTCTCAATGGGAATAAAAAGCGTACCTCATACTATATCTTACAGTTTTGCCGTCTCCTACAAATTATAAAGAGTTGTCATGAGATTTTGTTGAATTTATCTAACCCATAATCTGGAATGTGCAGAGCCCCTTAGAGGATAGTTTTGCATGCCCTTGCAGTAAGTTTTGTGTTCCCTCACAATAAATGTACCATGGTTTTAGTATAGCAACCATATTTTAACTTTGATATTCGTAGTAAAACCATAGTAATAATGCAGTAAAATGAAAACTATGGTAATAAAAATCATAATTTTGTGGTTATTATGGTTTCAGTAAAACTATAGTAACCACAAGAATTAATATGGTTAACCTATAGTAAATCCATGGTTACTATGTGGATACAGTAAACTGTATTAAAACCATGGTTCCCTTTCATAGGAATTCAAGCTGCTTAATCGCTTTGGGACACGCCCTGTCTGAAGCCCTTATACAATCATGCCAATTTATTGGCTGATGGAGCTTAAGCGACGCCCCTAGGGAGCTACGTCACAGGCTCCATAAAGGCGCTTGCTTGCACCATCGAGTCGCATTTTGTGTTCTTCAGTGCACGATCTCGTCTGGCCATGTTGTACCAACGACTCGTGTCGAAGCAAGGATCATTATTATTCTCACTTTTGAGTGGCAACACAGGATGGAATTTAGGAAGTGCTTACCTCCATTCACGCGGTTCATTGTTGGTGAAGATTCCCATGACGTGTATTGCCTGTCTGGGTTTTTGCCACACAGAGGCCTCGTTGGAGGGTTCGGGTTGCCCACAGTGTGATTTAATGAACGTCAGGATGCTCTGTGAAAGGCTCGCCTCCTTTGGAAATTCGGTCAAGCCGAGTGCTGGTGCAGACTACGTTTCTGCCAGCGCCACGCGGCCGTTTGACTCGTGAGAGGCAGGCGCGGAGGCCGAGGAGATGGGAGTTGAGCGGCAGGCCGACCTACGGTTCTCTCTGTCACTCTCCCTGGATTCGGCTAGATGTTATCCCCTGGAGTTTACACATGGGCATTTGCATCCTAGCCCTGAGGCCCGCACTGTGGTTTCCTTGTGCGCTGAGGATGAGGACGCCATATCTATGGCGGCATCGGATTCCAAGGATCTCGCCAGCAGCCAGGCTGAAGTCTTGCCTCCTAGCAGTCGGATTTCCAGACTTTGGGCAACTTATGTGGAATTGCTGGAGGTTATTACATGTGCAGTGGAAAAATTGCACCTGGATTGGCCAGATGAAGTGCAGTTGGAGGATCGTACATTGATCTTGGACGACTGCAGCTATGCCTCGTAGGCCACTCCCTTTTCCCCCGGACCTCCATCTAAAGATTTCAAAGTCCTGGGATCAAACTTATTCGGCCAGGATTACGAATCAAACGGCCTCAGAGTTTTCTAATGTGTGCCGAGCTTCCGACCATGGATATATTTCGGTCCCGGCAATGGAAGAGACGCTGGTTGCACATCTCTCTCCTTCTTCAACGATCACATGGAAATTGAGGCTTACTCTTCCCTCGAAGCCATGCAGAGTTACATCGTCCTTGTTGAGCAAGGCCTACCAGGCTTCGGGCCAGGCGGTTTCGGCTTTGCACACTCTGGCAGTTTTGCAAGCCTATAACCCCTTTTAAACGGCCGGCAGGACACCAGAAGCGAGCCCGACGGACTTGCAGTGAAACAAAGGGTGAGCCCCCATTCGGTGAACAAAATCGGACCGTACAAACGTATCCGTGTTGTTCCTGTTTGCCCTTCGGACAATATCGGGTTGTGTTTGCCATTGTTCACGCTTCGAACACCCGACAGCCAGAATATACAGTTGAAGTCGGAAGTTTACATGCACCTTAGCCAAATACATTTAAACTCAGTTTTTCACAATTCCTGACGTTTAAACATAGAAAACATTTCCTGTCTTACGTCAGTTAGGATCACTATTTTAAAAATATGAATTGTCAGAATAATAGTAGAGAAAATTATTTATTTCAGCTTTTATTTCTTTCATCACATTCCCAGTGGTTAGAAGTTTACATACACTTTGTTAGTATTTGGTAGCATTGCCTTTAAATTGTTTGACTTTGGTCAAATGTTTTGGGTAGCCTTCCACAAGCTTCTCACAATAAATTGCTGGAATTTTGGCTCATTCCTCCAGACAGAGCTGGTGTAACGGTTAGGTTTGTAGGCCCCCTGATGTTGCTGCCTATTCTAACCACCTGGCGTCTGCTTGACAGGAAGTCCAGGATCCAGCTGCACAGCAAGCTGTTTAAGCCCAGAGCCCGGAGTTTCTCATCTAGCTTGGAGGGCACTATGGTGTTGAATGCTGAGCTGTAGTCTACAAACAGCATTCTCACATAAGTGTTCTTTTTTGCAGGTGGGAGAGAGCAGTGTGTATTGTAGATGCAATGGCATCATCAGTGGAGCGGTTGTTGCAGTAAGCAAACTGCAGCGGTTCAAGATTGAGTGGCAATACAGAGCAGATGTAATCTCTGATTAGTCTCTCAAAACATTTGCTGATGATGGGGGTCAGAGCAACAGGACGCCAGTCATTTAAACAAGTTATTTTTGATTGTTTTGGTACAGGCACAATGGTGGATGTTTTAAAGCATGTGGGGACTACAGACAAAGAGAGGGAAAGGTTGAAAATGTCCGTAAAAACACCAGCCAGCTGGTTCGCGCACGCTCTGATGACGTGGCCCGGAATGCCGTCTGGGCCCGCAGCTTTGCGGATATTCACCCATCGGAAGGATCGGGTTACATCCGCTACAGAGACGGAGAGTGAACTAACCTCTGCAGCTTCAGCCGCAAGATGAGCCGGAGGCACCAGTTAGAGAGAGAGAGAGCCACATGCGGTCACTGTGTGTGTGTGTGTCTTGTGTTTGTGTTTACGTTGGTTTAAGTTCATTTATGTTATTAAAAGCTACGTTGACTGTTCAGCCGGTTCCCACCTCCTCCTTGCACACCTTTACCATTACATTGGTGCCAAAACCAGAGAAGAGGAAGGATGCGTTGTTGTGAATTCATCACTGCTACCATCCGCCAGGGGAGCAGCCGCAGCCATCTGCCTGGGGACAGAGGGGTCGCTACCGGCTGCCGAGAGTCAGAGGAACCGCTGTCGTCCGCCAAGAAAGGGGAGGAGCCGTTCTGTCCGCCAGGGGGCGGACCGTAACAATGATAATTACAATTTATACAGTATATAAGGGCTGCTAAATTTGTGTGAACTTCTGTGATTATTATAAACAAAATTAATGCAGTTTTTTTTTTTTTTTTACTTCCTGAAACTTCACTAATGTTTTCCCCTACTTTCTGTGGCTAAAATTGGCATATACAGTATAAATTACCAAGAGGTACATGCTCGAGTCAACTGCACATCCTAGCACAGAAACTGTTTGTGTGTAGCTGTGCACACTTACTCATGAATTGAATCTGCCCATTTTATCCATAAAAAAACTCCACTGGAAAGTGCCAGAAAATTTTGCCCAACTTTTAATTACAGCATGTCCACAGATTTTATGGCATGTATACATATACTTGCATCAAAGATTTATACCTGTAAAGATCAAAGATTTATACCTTGTATCTAATTAACTGAATCTCTTATCTATTTACATTTTAACATGTAAATATTTCAAATAAATGATTACTAACTAATTTCTTGCAAGTTCTTTGAGACAAAATATAAAGTAAATATACTAATGATTATATATTTTCTAATGTTTGTTGTAATCTACCAAGAAATCGGTGCGATTAGTTAGTTACAATTTTTTAATCAGATTCACAGCCATAAAATATATATACACTATATTGCTAAAAGTATTCGCTCATCTGCCTTTAGACACATATGAACTTAAGTGATATCCCATTCTTAATCCATAGGGTTTAATATGACGTCGGCCCACCCTTTGCAGCTATAACAGCTTCAACTCTTCTGGGAAGGCTTTCCACAAGGTTTAGGAGTGTGTTTTTGGGAATTTTTGACCATTCTTCCAGAAGCGCATTTGTGAGGTCAGACACTGATGTTGGACGAGAAGGCCTGGCTCGCAGTCTTCGCTCTAATTCATCCCAAAGGTGCTCTATCGGGTTGAGGTCAGGACTCTGTGCAGGCCAGTCAAGTTCTTCCACACCAAACTCGCACATCCATGTCTTTACGGACTTTGCTTTGTGCACTGGTGCGCAGTCATGGTGGAACAGGAAGGGGCCATCCCCAGACTGTTCCCACAAATTTGGGAGCATGGAATTGTCCAAAATCTCTTGGTATGCTGAAGCATTCAGAGTTCCTTTCACTGGAACTAAGGGGCCAAACCCAGCTCCTGAAAAACAACCCCACACCATAATCCCCCCTCCACCAAACTTCACAGTTGGCACAATGCAGTCAGACAAGTACCGTTCTCCTGGCAACCGCCAAACCCAGACTCATCCATCAGATTGCCAGATGGAGAAGCGTGATTCGTCACTCCAGAGAACACATCTCCACTGCTCTAGAGTCCAATGGTGGCGTGCTTTACACCACTGCATCCGACGCTTTGCATTGCACTTGGTGATGTATGGCTTGGATGCAGCTGCTCGGCCATGGAAACCCATTCCATGAAGCTGTCTACGCACTGTTCTTGAGCTAATCTGAAGGCCACATGAACTTTGGAGGTCTGTAGCGATTGACTCTGCAGAAAGTTGGCGACCTCTGCGCACTATGCGCCTCAGCATCCGCTGACCCCGCTCTGTCATTTTACGTGGCCTACCACTTCGTGGCTGAGTTGCTGTCATTCCCAATCGCTTCCACTTTGTTATAATACCACTGACAGTTGACTGTGGAATATTTAGTTGCGAGGAAATTTCACGACTGGACTTGTTGCACAGGTGGCATCCTATCACAGTACCATGCTGGAATTCACTGAGCTCCTGAGAGCGGCCCATTCTTTCACAAATGTTTGTAGAAGCAGTCTGCGTGCCTAGGTGCTTCATTTTATACACCTGTGGCCATGGAAGTGATTGGAACACCTGAATTCAATTATTTGGATGGGTGAGCGAATACTTTTGGCAATATAGTGTATATTTATATATATATATATATATACACACTACCGGTCAAAAGTTTTGAAACACTGTTTCTCATGATCTTGAAAATAATCTGAAGGCGTGTGCTTAAATGTTTGAAATTAGTTTTCTAGACAAAAATATAACTGTGCCACTGTATTAATTTATTTCATTATAAAACAAAAATTTTATAAAAAAAAAAGTTTTTGAAATTGATGACTTGGACCAAATAATAAAGAAAAGCAGCCAATAAGTGCCCAACATAGATGGGAACTCCTTCAATACTGTTTAAAAAGCATCCCAGGGTGATACCTCAAGAAATTGGTTGAGAAAATGTCAAGAGTACATGTCTGCAAAATCTAGGCAAAGGGTGACTACTTTGAAGATGCTAAAATATAACACAGTTTTGATTTATTTTGGATTTTGTTTAGTCACAACATAATTCCCATAGTTCTATTTATGTTATTCCATAGTTTTGATGACTTTACTATTATTTTAAATGTGAAAAAAAAAAATAATAATATATATATATATATATATATATATATATATATATATATATATATATATATATATATATATAGGCAAAACACTTTTTTTTTTAAATTTCTTATGGGATTCATGTTCAACTGTAGGTTATAACAGGATGGCACAATCATAAAACGAAACATGGCAACAAAGAAAAAAATGAAATGACCCCTATTCAAAAGTCTGCATACCCTTAGTTCTTAATACTGTGTATTGCCCCTTTTAGCATCAATGATAGCGTGCAGTCTTTTGTAATAGTTGTGTATGAGGCCCCAAATTCTTGCAGGTGGTATAGCTGCCCATTTGTCTTGGCAAAATACCTCCAGGTCATGCAAAGTCTTTGGTCGTCTTGCATGAACCGCACGTTTGAGATCTCCCCAGAGTGGCTCGATGATATTAAGGTCAGGAGACTGTGATGGCCACTCCAGAACCTTCACCTTTTTCTGCTGTAACCACTGGAGGGTCAACTTGGCCTTGTGCTTAGGGTCATTGTCATGCTGGAAAGTCCGAGAGCGTCCCATGTGCAGCTTTCGTGCAGAAGAATGCAAATTGTCTGCCAGTATTTTCTGATAACATGCTGCATTCATCTTACCATCAATTTTCACAAGATTCCCTGTGCCTTTAGAGCTCACACACCCCCAAAACATCAGTGAGCCACCACCATGCTTCACAGTGGGGATGGTATTCTTTTTACTATAGGCCTTGTTGACCCCTCTCCAAACATAGCGCTTATGGTTGTGACCATAAAGCTCTATTTTGGTCTCGTCACTCCAAATTACAGTGTGCCAGAAGCTGTGAGGCGTGTCAAGGTGTTGTCGGGCATATTGTAACCGGGCTTTTTTGTGGCATTGGTGCAGTAAAGGCTTCTCTCTGGCAACTCGACCATGCAGCTCATTTTTGTTCAAGTACCACACCGTCTTTTTCCAGAGCAGCCTGTATTTCTCCTGAGGTTACCTGTGGGTTTTTCTTTGTATCCCAAACAATTCTTCTGGCAGTTGTGGCTGAAATCTTTCTTGGTCTACCTGACCTTGGCTTGGTATCAAGAGATCCCCGAATTTTCCACTTCTTAATAAGTGATTGAACAGTACTGACTGGCATTTTCAAGGCTTTGTATATCTTTTTATATCCTTTTCCATCTTTATAAAGTTCCATTACCTTGTTATGCAGGTCTTTTGACAGTTCTTTTCTGCTCCCCATGGCTCAGTATCTAGCCTGCTCTGTGCATCCACGTGAGAGCTAACAAACTCAGTGACTATTTATACACAGACACTATCTGCAATTTAAAAAGCCACAGCTGTGGGAAATTAACCTTTAATTGCCATTTAAACCTGTGTCTGTCACCTTGTGTGTCTGTAACAAGGCCAAACATTCAAGGGTATGTAAACTTTTGATCAGGGCCATTTGGGTGATTTCTGTTATCATTATGATTTAAAAAGGAGCCAAACAACTATGTGATAATAAATGGCTTCATATGATCACTATCCTTAAATAAAAGCCATATTTTCAAAATCAATGCAAAAATTTCACAATTTCTGCTAGGGTATGCAAACGTTTGAGCACAACTGTTTCAAAACTTTTGACCGGTAGTGTGTGTGTGTGTGTGTGTGTGTGTGTATATGTATGTGTGTATATGTATGTGTGTATGTATGTATGTATAGCTCTGGAAAAAAATTAAGAGACCACTGCAAAATTATCAGTTTCTCTGGATTTATATTTATAGGGATGTGTTTGAGTAAAATGAAAATGTTTGTTTTATTCTATAAAGTAATGACAACATTTCTCCCAAATTCCAAATAAAAATATTGTCATTTAGAGCATTTATTTGCAGAAAATGACAACTGGTCAAAATAACAAAAAAGATGCAGTGTTTTTAGTCCTCGAATAATGCAAAGAAAACGAGTTCATATTAATTAACAACACAATACTAATGTTTTAACTTAGGAAGTGTTCAGTGTGATCAAGAGGAATATGGATGGCCACAAGCCATCAAACAAAGCCGAGCTGCTTGAATTTTTGTGCCAGGAGTGGCATAAAATCACCCAAAAGCAATGTGAAAGACTGGTAGAGAGCATGCCAAAATGCATGAAAGCTGTGATCGAAAATCAGGGTTATTCCACCAAATATTGATTTCTGAACTCTTCCTAAGTGAAAACATTAGTATTGTGTTGTTTAAAAATGAATATGAACTCGTTTTCTTTACATTATTCGAGGTCTGAAAACACTGCATCTTTTTTGTTATTTTGACCAGTTGTCATTTTCTGCAAATAAATGTTCTAAATATGTTTATTTGGAATTTGTGAGAAATGTTGTCCATACTTTATAGAATGAAACAAAAATTTTCACTTTACTCAAACGCATACCTATAAATAGTAAATAGGTAATGTGTATTCCAGAGAAACTGATAATTTTGCAGTGGTCTCTTAATTTGTTTCCAGAGCTGTATATACAGTATATTGCATTGTGCAAAAGTCTTAGGCACATTAGATGTTTCACAAAAAAACATCCGTTTATTTGTATCTTCCGCTTTAGTGTGTCAATAGGAAATATACATTTTAGACACCCAAACATTCCTTTTGCAAATAGAATAGAATAGAATAGAAGAACAGGGAGCCCTGCAACAGATGGCATGGCCCCCACAGAGCCCCCCACTGAACATCGAGTCATTCTGGGAGTACATGAAGAGAAAGAAGCAGTTGAGACAGCCTAAATACTGTAGATAGAAGAGCTGTGGCGAATTCTCCAAGAAGCTTGGAATATCCTATCTGCCAACAACCAAGAATAACTGTGTCCAGGTGTACCTAGGAGAATTGGTGCTGTTTTAAAGGCAAAGGTGGTGGTTTTTGTTTATCGGACTTTAATTGATAAATTAAAACTATTTATGGCATTATTTTTGAAGACATCCTCACTATGCAACATTTTTCACAAATGCCTAAGACTTTTATACAGTACTATATACAGTATATATGAAGGGGTGGGGTAAATTTTAAATAAGCTGTGATTATCACCTCAGTTCACTCTGCTGTAGAGCTGCATGTGCAGTACAATGTAACATACTGTAAAAAGTAATTTAGCATTTTTGTTAAAAGTAGCTTGTTACGGGAAAAGCTACTGTGTTTTAGAAACAGTTCAGCTACTGTCAACTAGTAGCATCTGCTGCTTTCATTTAGTTATCTCCCAACACTAATATTTCCTCATTAGTAAATGATTGACTGCAGATCCTAAAATACTAATAGCTGTGCACAATGTATGATGTTATGATCACATACTCCGAAATGTGTGGGGAAGGAAGCTGCTTTGATTGGCCAGTTACACAGACAGAGTAGAGCTGACATTGGTTAAGCTGGTCTAATCTGTTTTGCTATTGGTCTGTTTTCAGGGATGACAGCAGTATATTTGATGGGTTGATGGAAGAAGATGAGAAGGACAAAGCAAAAAGGTGATTAGACATACAAAACAATAATTATGATACTAATTGTTCACTTGGAATTTTCTTTATCTTACTCCAAGTCAAATTCTTTCTAGAAGCCAACCCATTATTCCATTACTTGATACATGAGTGGTTTAAACATGACTAGAAATTTGTATAGACAAGTAATTTTCTTGGTAGTTTAGCCAAAGTGGTTTTGCACCAGAAATAGAAACTCAAGTCTGACATAGTTATGACTGTTTAAACTTGAGTGCATAACCCTCATTTTCTGTATACAATATGATCACAGTACCGTGAAATGTTTTCTCTCACTTTTGCCAGATAGATCTTCCTCTGATTAGATTGCTTCTTCTTATAATTTGAAAGAGTGTGAAGTGATTTTAAAAGATTTAATACTCTTTGTCATTTTGACATTGACATTTCTAAAATGCCAATTCAATTCTATCTTAAAATCAAAGACTGATTTTCTCTGTGGAATTTTCCACCTTCTGTTTTTCCACCTACAGAGTTTCTAGGAACAAGTCTGAGAAGAAGAGGCGAGACCAGTTCAATGTGCTCATCAAGGAACTGGGCACCATGTTGCCGGGCAACACCCGCAAGATGGACAAGTCTACCATCCTACAGAAGAGCATTGACTTTCTGTGCAAGCATAAAGGTTGCTTTAGTGACATGCTATTTTAAGTTTCACATAATAGCTACCAACTCATAGGGCCCTATTTTAAGAGCGCAAGCGTTATGTGCAAGGCAATGTCTTAAGTCATAAGCACAAAGCCATTGGGCATGGCCATGCAGTTTTGGTATTTTCGTACAAGCATGCGCTAAGTCTAGGCGCAAATGAGTTTGGTGAAATAATTTCATTCTGAGGTTCATCTCCAGTTATTCAACATCTGCATCCTATTATATAGTCCATTCCCTCAAGCACCAACGATTTAAACAAAGACAGCACATTAATAAGAAGTTGGTAGTGTAAATGGACTGTATGCTGTGAATGAGAAGAATTGAAAATTACATTCTTCTGTCCATTAACTGCATCCTTGATGAATGTCAGGCATATTTCTATGACAGTGACACGCTCCTTTGATACGCATGGAAAATATGATTCTCGTCAGAATTTGGATGTATGCGCCATTAAATTAAGTAATAATTATGAATCTTTTTCATCTACTGACACACAAATCATGGCAAAAAATTGTGGAAAAATTTTTTTTTTTAAATCCAAATATTTTTCCCTCTCCAACTTGTTCCAAGTTTTGCAGTGACTTAAAAATAACTCTATGACAATTACTAGTCAAAATTAAATCGTAAATACAATTGTAAATATACAAGAATAATAATACATATAAACTTAACAATAAAAATGATCATAATAGTTGAAAAAATAAACCATGACCTCTAGAAAGTTTAACACAAATCTCAAACTGCAAATGCAGGAACTGAATTTGGACTTTGCACTGAGTTAAGAGGTGGTATAGAAACATCTTAGTGCAACAACCAAATTCTTAGGAAAATAGCAAATTGTGGTTTGCGGCACTTCATTTACATACAATACACCCATAGTTTGCGAGTCTACACCCACAGTAGCGCAAAAATTCCCACCCACGGCCAGTTGCGCTTTGCTCTGGCATGAAAATTACACTTAGAATTCTCATGAAAAATGGATAAGACGTTGCGCGAGGTCGTAGCGCATTGCGCTGCACTTTGCGCACTCACGAAAATAGAGCCCATAATCTCAATATCTTATTTTGCGTGCATTATATGTTGTACATGAAAACTAAACTGAAAGTATAATGTGCAGTATAATATTAAGAAAAAAGACTGCTGGGTGGTCTGTCTTAGGTAATTTCCTTAGTTGATTTAATCTTGCAAATGAAAAGACTGCCTGATGACATGTACTGTAAAACCACCAAACACCATCACAGTTTGCTTTTTTTTTTTTTTTCACACAAAGTGGCAGCTTATTGAAATATTGTTGAAGCAGTCTTTGCAAAAGTTGTACAGGGGTTGTTCACATGAAATATATTTGGGAAGTTAACATGTATTGTAGTGTGACATGCTATAATTGTATCTAGAACTATTTTAAACAGCATGTTGCAAAAAAAAAAATGTAATTACTATTATGCATGTAGTTTTAAAGACAATATTAACTGAGTCTACATGGAATATTTGTACTTTTAAAAATGTATTTGTCACACCACAGGACCAAAAAATTAACCTGTCAAAGGCAAAAATGATTAAAAACATTTTGACCATTCAGCACCTAAAATATACACTTTTCCCTTATGCAGTATTCAAATAAATTGTAACCTAAACATTGCATTCAACTCTTTTTTCCTCTCTGTCAGAAATTGCTGCACAGTCTGAGTCCAGTGAAATACGTCAGGACTGGAAGCCGCCCTTTCTTAGCAACGAGGAGTTCACGCAGCTGATGCTGGAGGTAAGAGAACTTTCTCTCACAGACATACACACACTTGCCTAAATCCATACTCATGTATTAATTTGGTAAAAACTGAAACCACTGGATTGTAATGTAAGTCCTACATTCTGTATTAATCCCAAACTCCAGCTAAATTGATATTGACATTTTATAGGCACTAGATGGCTTCTTTCTGGCCATCATGACAGACGGAAACATAATCTACGTCTCAGAAAGTGTCACTTCTTTATTAGAACATCTGCCTGTGAGTATTAACACTCTTCTGGCTGCTGTGTGTACTTGTTTACTTTTGTAGGTGTGAGAGATGGTGATTTAATGTCTGTTTTGTTTTTTTTCCAGTCGGATCTTGTCGATCAGAATCTGTTGAATTTTCTTCCCTTGGGTGAGCACTCTGAGGTGTATAAAGCCCTGTCTACACACATACTGGAGGGAGAGACCCTCACACCAGACTACCTAAAGAGTAAGAATCAACACTCATTCTGTCTTGCACTTAGATCTGGGCAGATTCTGGCTGTGTCCACTGTTCCTAAGAGGTCTCTTGACCCTATTTGTTGTACAAAACAAACCTAGATAGAATTTGTGATAGAAATCAAATATTTTTCAGCCTAAGTAAGATGCATTTTAATTACCACAGGAGCACGTCATGTCTTGACTTTCACCAAAACGTAGAATGAGACGCTTTTGTCTG